>NW_004524719.1:3849519-3855597 GCF_000260255.1 Octodon degus | reverse complement strand
GAGTGTTTGGCCAGGTATCCAGAGGAGGTAAACAAAACCAATGAAAGCAGAAAGAGTACGCATTTGGTTTTCTTTCAGAAAGGTTGTTAAACTAAAAAGAAAAAAGGATTTCAGAATAAATATGCTGCAGACTCAGTGATACCCATTAACTCGTATCATTCCTAAACAAAGCAGGATATCAGGAAGATGTTTTTATTAAATAATTCAATTCACAGGAACAAGTACTAGTTATTGTAGATAAGACAATAATTTCAGTGATGAATCCTTTCTCATTGGAGGAAATGTCCTGTTCATTCAACAAAGCAAAATTTATTTGTTTTACTCTTCACATTTGAAGAAACTGTTAACATCAATTTAAATAGATAGGTGAGATAAAAAGAATAAGACAACAGGATTTTGTAAGAAAGAAGCAATTAGATGTTGTCTGGAAGACTGGTTAAGGAGAAAAACAAAACCAGAGAAGGGAAACAAAACCAATGAAAGAAGAAAAAGTAAGCATTTGGTTTTCTTTCAGAAAGGTTCCTTCATGAGGAATCTATAGAGGAAAGCAAAACATCTATATAGCAGTTGAAGAAATTAGGGGATGCTGTGATATAGAAAGAAAAAAAAAAGACTGAATTGACAGCTAGATCCAAAGAAAGGATTTTTAAGATTTCAAGTCAGAGACACTTCTAGGTAGCAAATTTCAACATTTATTGACCACATTCTTCACTTATATTTGGTAGTCCAATATTGCTATCTGTATTTTAATATAGGAAAAGTCCCAATGCCCTGTATTTAATATTAATGCTATTAATATGGAGCTTAAGTATTTGTGTGGCCCATATGTTCTTCTGAGTGGGCAGGGTGGCTTGAGTTCTCAGAACAATAAGATAAAGGTCAAGTATAAAACTTTGAGGGCAGATGAGGTTGTTTTAAAAAAAAAATACAGCTGTTTTTGACTTGACCATATCTAAAGGAACAAGGCATGGCTCCATGGACCAACGCAATGGCAGAGTAAAGGACAATTTGGGCACTGGTTGTAAGAATATAGGAAGAACAATTGAACTATGACATAGAACTCTAAAAAAAGAATTCAAGAAAATGTAAAAATCGTAGAGTGAAATGAGCATATAGCAATGAAATTTGTAATGTCTTGCACACTGTGGTATGTTTCTCCTTATACGGAAACCCAGTTTAAACATTACACATATATAAGTGAGAAATTTAGAGAAAAAGAATTACACTTTTTAAAATGCTCATTTGCTCTTTAAACATTAGAATAAGACAGTAGAAACTAATCAAAGTGATCATCATTAAACATTCACATTTTTAAACAGAAGTAAAAGCTATCTGAAGGGATTCAGCTTTTAGACCTACTAAGAGAAAAGGAATAATGAAGAGGAAGATATGTGAAAATGAACCAACTAAACCTAGGTACCTAACTAATGCAAGGTAGCTAACCAACCCAAAGTAGCTAGTAACCCAAGGTAAACTGAACGGAGCTGATATGAAGTCAGCACAGAATTAATTCATGTTGCTTCTAAAAGAAAGAAAAAGGGCTACTGCTGAAGATGTCAGTACATGCTCAGTGCTGTGTTAGTAAAATGGATCTTGAAATAAATCCAACAGTTGACTTTTATTTCATTATTTGTTAAAAGACAAAAAATTAACAACTTGAAGAAGCTAGGTAAGAGGAGACTTGGAACTATTGCTGTTTCCAGAAGTAGGCAACTTTCTAACCTTGACCTGCATCATTACTCCTGCCATTTTATTGCTTAGCAGTGAGAAGTGACACTTCTGGAGCAATTGTGTGCCATAAAGTGCTTTTGAGAAATGTGTGTGAGGATTGGGAAAGGGTCAAAGTTAGTTTTTCCATTAACTCTGAGAAAGTTATTAGGCAATTTTAAAGAAACGATTTTAAGGGGACTGCCTACCTAATGAAGAGAGTAAAAGATTTTAAGGCATTTCTGAAAACTCATTTACAGAAAGTAATAAAATTGTACTGTATCAAGTAAAGTGCACAGATTAGGTTACTATTTTAAATTTGGATTTCTATTCAGTTGCTAAAACAGGTTTCTTACACGGAGTCATATGATTGTACGAAATACTTTTTTTCGTAAACCCTAAATATCTAATTTTTCATTTGAATCTCTACTCACCAAATAAATATAACTGAAATATATGTCTCATTAAGTCATGCTCATTTTACCTAGTAAGTTAAACCACATTAAGATGGTACATTTTACACTGTTTTGACTAGTTGACATTAAAATAAAACAAAGCCTTAGATTGAAAATAGCCCATTCCTAACCCTAAATCAAAGATCTGATGGTTCACTTGGAAGGGCAGATCTCCTGCAGACCATTCATGTATTCTAAATTATGTGATCTGTTCTGTAAAAATGTCTACATGATACAGAACTGGTTTCGTTGTTGTTTCATTTGAGCACTTTTCTTATAATTATCTCATAGATGTATTTTGAGCAAAGGAGTTCAATAGTATCAGGTATTTATTGCCTAATATTTGCACTTTAATTACACACAGGAAATAGTGATGTAAAGGCAAGGCATTAGGGAGAGCCTAGGACCTGGCTCTATAACTGCACTCAGTCTTAGACAGCTAGGAAAAAGATGATGAAGAGTCTTAGTAAAAATAATCAATCCCAGGCACCCTGCAGAAGGCATTAAGCTTCATAGGAGGGTAACACCCAGAGAAATGGGCGTGGCCCATCTGGCAAGCATGAAAACTAGATAGCAGAAAATACTGAACGAGAGTCATACTGAAGCACCACTAGGGAAATACAGTCTAGGAATTGGTCTGTTCTTCGGAGCTTCCTGTGGCCGTTTATAATTCAGGTATTTCAAAGGTGAAAGTTACATAGGCTGAAACGATACTAAAGTGAAACATACATTTAGGAAGGATTTTTATTTTCCTAGAAAATAATATAAGATGTGTGACAAAGGGAAAGAGAAGAGAAAAACACACAAGTAGATGCATCATCCTATGTCCAGGCAATGTGTACATTTCTCACTTCACTTGTAGGTTAATACTTATGTAATACTGTTAAGCATGTCTCATTTTATATACTTCATGCTTCTCAAAGAGAAAATGCATTAGAAAGAAAGATCCCAACACTAAGTGCACAGAGAGTGAATGAATTTGTATGTCATCCCAATAATCTGTCCCAAAAATCGCTATTCTTCATCCTACATTTAATTGTACATCAAGGTTGCTTAATTTATGTATGAAAGTCCTTATGTCAGTTTTATTTTATATTTTGTTTTACTTTTTAAAGTTATTGGTACAGGGTCTCACTATGCAGCTCTGACTCATAGTGATCCATCTGTTTTTAGCCTCCCCAGTGTTGGGGTTACAGGTGTGCACCACCATGCCCAGACTCGGTCACTGACTCAGTTTGCGCGGGGTGGGGCAGGCAGGACATGCAGTGCCAAGGATCAAAGCCCGGCCCCTGCGCTTGCCTAAACAGGCACTTTGTTTGCTAAGCTATCTTGCTGGCCTCCTTCTGTCAGTTTTAGAATGAACTATACAGACACATGAAATTCAGCATCTAAGGTTACAAGATTTTGGATCCTTAGTTGATGTAAGTATGCCATAAAGACTTACTTGCTTGTTTATTTATTTATTTTTGTGAGTGAATTGGACTTGCACCCAAATCCTTGTGCAATACAGGCAAGTATTTTAACACAGATCCATCTTCTCAATCTTATATATTATTTTCTGTATGCTGTCAGAAAAAATTTAAATTTCAGTTAACTAAGGTCTATACATATAGTGATTCTCTCTATAAAATTAGGCTTCTGCTTGAATTAGCTCCAAGTGATAACACAGCCTGAAAATATTAATTTCTGCAAAATGATATTTCCACTGCTGCCTAGACCAGGAGATTTTTGATCCTCAGGATATTATTACTGCTGAAAATGTCCACAATAAATCAGAAATTGTGTTTTGCTTAAATAACATATTCTTAAAGTTAAATTTATTGCCTTAATATTTTTCATTAAGTGGACATATTTCTTTACCATACATGTTACAATAATTTCAGTCTGCACAGAATTCAATACATCATTTAAGTAACATATGATTTATGTAGAATAACATCCTGTGTAATCGGCAACATGGAAAGGAACACAACTAGCCTCTTTCTAAAAGGCCTGTAGTACAAAAGGGCAATAACATTACCTTTACCAAAGGCATGTTTGTCATTTTTGCATTTGCCAAAATCTACATATTATTTGAATATTATGTAGCATCAAATAAAGATCTGTACATTATAAAGATTTTAAATGATGCAAATAAAGAATGGTTTCAAACACAACAGATAAATTGCAATGAAAGTCTGAAAAAGCAGAAAAAAATTGCAAAAGGTGATGATGATTAATTTAATGAAGTCACTATGTGGTGTCTGCATGCACATTCCCTGGTCAGAGAAGTGCAAATGGTAATACTTTTTTTGTAATCGTCTACAGGGTCCACAGGGTCTCACTACATAGATCGGACTCGTGGTGCTCTGCCTGTGTTCAGCCTCCCAGTGCTGGGATTACAGGCACAAGCCACCACACACAAGTCTCATTGCTGCCCCAGGGCCCCCCAGGGAAGGGGCTGGTATAGCACATCGGGGATTACACCCCGGCCACTGACTCTGCTTAAGCAGGCATTTTAATCCACTGAGTTATTTGGCCCTCCTGGTAATACTTATTTAAAAAATAATTAAAAATAATTTATTGGCTGGAAAAGCTAAAGTCACACAGAAAATGAAGCACTATTAATTCCCAGAAAAGCTATCAAGTTTCTATGTGAATATCTAAAGACTCTGACCTTAAACCTATGTCCTCCCTCTCCTTTCTATCTCCCAGATAACCTGACAAATGCCAGCCTGGGATGTGTGGAGGTGATGTGCCTTCTCAGCCAACCACCCAAGCATGTAGCATCTGAACAATCTGTTTAGGGTGCTGGTGTCCTTCAATTCCGAGTTTCAGAAGCTAAATTCTTGGTAAAATTCCCTTTGAGATAAGCACTTTTCTCCTTGACCCAACTTCACACATGGGCTTAAGTTTTTCTCTCGGCTGAGAAACAGATAATATAGAATTGATTCACTCCTGTCCCAGGAAAGGTGAAACAAGTGGACTAGAGCCATCTGTCTTTGTCCACTGTCTAAGTGCCTGGGATGTAACTCAGAGTACTTGTGCAGGGTAAAATACAGTAAGAGAAGCCAGACAGATTTGAATATCCTCCCAAAATATTTACACGTATACAGCTTTAACAGATATAAAATGAGAGTATGAGGGCTGACAAGGTAGCTCAGCAGACTAAGTGTTTGCTTTGGCAAGCACAGGGACCAGAGTTTGATCCCCGGTCCTACATGCTGCACCAGCCCCAGCCCAGGGGCATGCTGAGCCTGTGTAAGGGAGGGCATGGTGGCGCACACCTGTAATCCCAGCACTGGGGAGGCTAAAAACAGGAGGATCACCACGAGTCTGAGCTGCATAGTGAGACCCTGCCCCAAATACATAAATGAAAAAATAAAATGATAGCATGGTATATTTGTCATATAGTTTTGTTGGACTTTTGACTTGAAAATATAATACATGATATCATATATTATTACATTATATATGATTATATGTAAAAGTATATCTACAGAATATATAATAGTACATAGTTATCTTCATATCATACTTGATACTTATAATACAATAAAGTAATATGGAATTGAATTCAATAAACTAAGATGCATACCATAAAAATCAGATTTTAAAACATGAATGACATACTAAAAATCATTAATTTACATCATAACAAAATATTTACTATAGGGCTGGGGACAAAGCTTAGTGGCACAACATCTACCTGATAAACATGAGATCCTGCGTTTTGTTTATGGTTAAAAAAGAAAAATTCAATTTAATAGGAAATAAAGAAGGAGAAATACAGCTACTTTCACTTAATTCAATGAATAGAAAGATTTGTTCTCATAGTGTTTGTGGACAGGATATCATGTCTGCATCTTGTACAACGAATAACCACTAAGACAACTCTACAGAATGTAATAATTATTGGAACTGTCCTACTAATCGG
>NW_004524719.1:3844176-3848624 GCF_000260255.1 Octodon degus | reverse complement strand
ATAAATATAAATGTGTATGTATGAATGTAAATCACACTCTGTTGTCATTCATTTGTACATTGCTCTCTGTATTTTGCTAGACCATGTTTAGGGCTTGGGACACAAAGGTGAGAAAGGCAAGGACATCCTCATCACATGCTCTCAGGGTACAATGACCATCAAATGTGGCAAACTGTGTGAAGTCCACATTAAAATGAAAATTGATGGTGAATGGAAGAAGTACAGACTGTTTTGTATGCCTCTAGTCTCCTTTCCTCTTTTCTACTCTTATTTCTCTCCCTTTTCCTCTTCTTCTCCCACCTCTTTCCCCCTCTGTCTGCCTCTGTCTCTCTCTCTCTCTCCACACCCTTTCCCTCTTCCTTGCCATACTTTAGTTCTTCCAATACAGAGAAAGCAAATGAGAAATGTCAAGATTTGTATTTTTCTTGAACTTTTATGATGTTTTAGTAAGATTCTAAAATAGAGAATTGAAGACTAAAAAGTTTCAACAGAAGAGAGAACATAAGATGCCTGGTTTTTGGAAAATGTATATGGATTGAAGAATAGTAAAATGATCGAAGCTGTGGAAAATGCTAGAGAAATGTAGAAATTCCTAGTATTTAAAAAAAGAATTTTTAATATTTTATTGGTTAATGATGGAAAAGACATATTTAGTAAAGAGATTCTGGACATAAGATTCATGAAATTTACAAGTGAGAGAGTGACAAGGAGGGAAGTTGGATATCAGAATGTGTGATCAGATTTGTATATGAGAGGAGAGGCTCTGGGGCGATGGTAAGAGAAAACACACATAGAAACACTGGCGTTCTGCGAGGGCTTTGAGCTTAGTTTCGTACACTTGTTGATTTTGCATGTAGTCATGTACTCTGCTCCAGCATCAGCAGAACAACTTAGTCTTGAAAACCATATTGGGACTCATTCTCCATGGCTGGAGGTAGGCCGGTGCATGGAAGAAGTGAAGTGCGTGGGCCAGTTACGTGCCTCTGGGTGAAAGCGTGCGAAGGCAGCGGAGCAGACGCGATTTCCTGCGCAACGGTGAGCAGAGACATCAAGTAGACACAGCGAGACACTGAATTACCTGACGTGGCGAAGAAAGTTTGGGAAAAGAAAGGCTAGAGGGGAAAATATAGCTTCGGATTTGCACAGTACAGTCTGTTTCTGTGGCGTAAGTGACTCACATGAGAACAACGTAGATCCCAAAGCTAGGAATCCATCGTTTTGCCTCCACCAGAACGTGTCACTCCAACGTGCTCGCCCCTGATCCTCTTCCATCCCGGTTTGCCTCTTTCCCGCTCTCCCTGGCATGTGGTATCCAGGATTCTACGCTCAACGGCTTGGAAGTCGGTTGCTTCCGAATGTGCCTGCGGGAGATCGTGCAGGGCTGATCTTTCTGTGCCTCATTTATAATTACATTTAGCATTTTTATATAAATGTTGGACACACAAAAGAACTTAATGGTGTGATGATTTTAAAGCAAGGCATTTGAGAATTTAAAAAATGACAGTTCAGCGTGAGGTGAAATAACATCTAGTGTTGTGCAGCTTTTATTCTTCATGGGTTAATTCAAAGAAAACATACTGCTATTACTGTATCAGTGGGTCGTGCCCCACAGAGCTTTCTGTCGAGTCATCCACATCTAGCTCATTTTAGTTTCACGGCTCAATCTGTTTGGTGGTGTATATTTATTCACTTAGATACACAGTTTCCTAGCATGTACTAAGGGTGTGTTGCATTAGGAAAGTTTTCGGAAGACAGAACAGTTATTTTCCTCAATAAACTCACAGTAGAAAAAGCTTTCGGTTGTTGCAAATATTTAGAGTACATGATATGTTTTTCCTGAAGTTTTCTTGGAACAAAATTGATTGAAGCAATTGTAGAGATCCCTTTTTCTTTGGACATTAGGTTTTATTACCAATAACACAGAAGGTTAATATATGATTTTAACAGAAGGGTATATAAAAAATTTAAATACTTTTTCTGGTTTCCTCAGTCTAGCTGCACATCTTGCCTCTATAATTTGAAAGGCACTTTTATTAGACATGGCTTACCATAATTTGTAATTTGAGAGTGAGCAGATTGAAAGATAAAAGTCAAAGTATTATTCTGTCATCATATCTTACTCAGTTTGCAATGTTATAATTTAATATCTTAATATAAAAGTCTATTCGAGATTCCATTCTCAAATTTAGTGTTGCAATGTAGTACACATCACAAGTTGAATTTTATCTCCTATATATGTTCAAAAGTTGATATCATTCATTTAAAAAGTAACAAGAAGGATTAGCATCTTTTACTACAATGGGACTATTGCTTTTGTTAGGACTTTATAGTTTCTTAAAATTTCAGTTACATTTCTATTTGGTTGTTAGAAATATTCTCTTGTTTGATTAATATTTATTGAGTGTCTACTATGTAAAACGACCTTGATCCTCCAGTGTAAGTGGAGAGCCTCTCAGCATGGTACCGGGATGAATTATAATCTTGACTCCCTGAAGTGCGGCTTCTTCACCTTGGTGGACAGATGTAAGGCTGTGCCCCTGTGTCTACAGGTCTGTAGAGGACTTTAATAGTGGCATCTCGGCAGGGAGGGGCTCACTGTGGACATCTAGATTCTTGTTTTACCCCTATGCAAATTACAGGGACGGTTGTGCCCCAATTTTTCTAAACTCTATCCAGATATTTAAAGATGTAAAGTCTAGACATGTTTCATATTCGTAGGGTATTTCATCGAATTAATTTTATGTGGATTCCCAGGAGACCTCATAAACATCAGTGTAGGTAAAACTGTTGCCTTTTATTTGCTTACTGTGAAAGCACTCGGCAATAAAATGAATAGCATGGAAGCTATCAGTTTATGTGAAGTCTCTTTCAGCTATAAAATTTCACTTTTCTAGGATGTATTGGAAGTTTTAAGTGCATTTACTAGTGGTAAAAGACAACTCTCAGTTGAATTTCCAGGGATGGCCACCTCAGTGAGACTGACACTCCTTTCCTGAACACTATTCTTTCTCTTTCCCCTTGGATTTGAAGTGCAGCTCAGGACTGTCCTGGTTAACTTGTGGGAGAAATATTCTATTGTAATTCACGTAGGTCACAAAAGCGTTAGTTTCTGCTTTCATTTCCCTTTTCTGCTTGCTTTCCCTTGAGTTGTGGTCACCGTGTGGCTGGTGAGCCTAGAAGAGCTGCAGAAACCAAGGGTCCGCTCTCTCGCTGACATCTCCAAGTGCTTCCCAGGCAAACCCTGTGCTAAGCACTAGAACTGTGAGTGAATGAGATGTCGTGTACTCACAGCAGAAGGAAACTACCCTAAGGAGTAATGCCACAATTCTTAAGCATGTTTCTAGTATTTTTCACCTCCATATTTATTTACTTGTTCCTGTAAAAACAAATTATCAGAGAACTTATTTCAATTTCAGAAGGGTTCATTGAAAAGAGATGACTTTCTATTTGGGTACCTTCTTTCAAAAGAGTTTTTAGTCAGGCTGCACTGGGGAAACATCAAAGGGCAGTGTTAAGGATGAAAACATTCTTATCCTGGGTCTGACATGAAAGGGAAAATGTCTTACTTTTCAACATGCTATTATTTTTTCTAAAGTTTTTTATACATGCAGCTTGTTGAGTCAAACAAATTGCCTTTTGTTTATTATTTCTTGTGTGATTTGGTAATGTATGGATGTAGGATGTTGACAAATGCTAATTTTGAAACTATGAAAATGAGTGTATCATTTAGTTTTATTTCTTTTGCTGTTTTGCATATATAGGTGAGCTCCTCTTTGGTCACTGAGTAGGATCTTTGTAATGTGTTGCTAGCACTGTATTAATATTTTAAGTAATTTTTGTGTCCACATTTATAAAATGTCTGTACTCCTTATTGTAAAATTTTTTGATTGACTTTACAACCAAGACACAAAATTAAGTGATGAATACTTCATCTATTTTCTAAAAACAGTTGAGAAAAATTAATATTTTGTCTTTCAAATATTTCAAAGTGTTCTCCAGTGAAGCCATTGGGATGTGGCTTTTGTTGTGAAATTTTTTCACTATATTTAAGTTTTCTTTCACATTTCAGATAAAATGTTTTTCTAATCTATACCTCCATAAGAATTTATCCATTTCGAGACAGCCAAATAGGTCAGTGTATTAAAGCACTTGTAAGCAGGCGCAGAGGTCGGTGGTTAGACCCCAGGCCTGCCGTGCAGGCCCCACCCCCGGGGTGTGCTGAGACAGCAATTGAGACTGGGCGTGGTAGCGTGCACCTGTAATCCCAGGATTTGGGAAGATGTAAACAGGAGAATCTCTATGAGTCCGAACTAGTAGTGAGACACTGAATACCCTATGGACTTTTCCCTGAAATACAAAAATAAATGAATGAATAAATAAATAAATAAAATAATAATAATCCATGTAATTGTCAATCTTTAGTATAGACATATTTCCTCATCATACTT
>NW_004524719.1:3834710-3844076 GCF_000260255.1 Octodon degus | reverse complement strand
GTGGTCATCTGCTGGTACGCTTCTCAGCAGCCCATGCCAGGCGTCACACTTCATCTTACGTAAGCTGAAGTGGCTCAGGCACAAGTGGTGCTCAGAAAATATCTAATGAGTTGTACAACTGAAAACAGTCTACATAGAGATCTTCCGGAAGCGCTCACTAAGGGTGTCCAGCTGCAAGTTTCTTCTTCATTTGGGCATGTCCTAAGTCAACTAGAGGTGCTAATAAAGGGAGAAAATGCTGTGAGGAAGTGCTTTCTTCTTCAGAAAAGCACATATCATGGGAGAATAAGCTCATTATATCCCTGGGCTCCCTAACATTAAAGGTGTCTTAATCTATACTGTGGAGGGTATTTCTGTGAGGCAGCTATTATACTGAACTCTGAAGGCAGCAGTACACTCTCACACCTCAAATCAAGATCTGAGAAATGAAAAGCAGATTAGCAGCAGGTTTTGTAGGCCACTCCAGTGATACTCAGAAACTTCTGGTTGGGAAAGCAGCAACTAATAAATATGGGCAAGCTAAGTTCAAAAATCTCATTTGGAAAGACAAACTAGTTTTGATTTGCCGCAGCAATGAAGTGCAAACCACTACAGTTTCAAATAACAAGATTTTTTTTTTTGAAAATACTAACCTGCTTTTGGAAGACCAATGTTCCTTAACTGATATTTCATGGTAAACAAGGGATTCACTTTCCTTAGATGGGAATTTCCATAGCCAGACTTGCCTATTGTAATAGGCAAGAATGCCGGCTCTTCTCAGATATTGTTTTGAAGGATCTCTTCTTGGTTCCCGGGCCAAAATCATAGTGTTGATAAGTGTGTTGTGTATTGTACCTCATGATTACAAGAGTCTTTCCTATAAAATTTCTATTTCAAATTCTAAGAATCTGGTCCATGTATCAGCCCTAAATTTTCAAGCTAAGCCAACTAAGGGCAGTTCTTATATGTTTCTGTGCTTTGCATGCCTTATGTTCCCACGAATTCACGTTGCTCATTTAGGGACATTGTGAGCATTAGTATGTTAATATATGAAATCCTTGAGAAGAGTATTTATCACACAGGGAAGTTTAAAAATGCAAGCTCTTGTTGTGATTGAGAATATTTCTATCCAAGTGTTTGTCATTACTGAAAGACCTAAATAAATGCCATTTGCTTTGTCATTTGTTTTCTTATATTTTCTAGTTCAGTTTCTGCAGCAACCTTTATTACTAAATATGCCAGAAAATAAAAAGATAAAATAACATAGTTAGTCAAGGTCACTGCTTTTTAAAAGTTGTCCTGATAAAAACAACAATGACATATACGTGTGTGTATACATATATGAAATAATTTTGCACAATCATCAAAGTGTCAGATAAGAGCTTTTCTTTTATATTCCATAATGTGATTTTTCTTTTCTAACCATGGAAACACAAAGATTCTACTACCTCTGTTCTGGAATAGGTTTTTCTAGTAGCTTCCAGATGTCTGCTAAACGCCTAACACTTTCCACAGCCACTGTGAAGAAACTTTTGCTGCTCAAAAGCCTTTTAATATTCAGCAGGTTAAGGAAATCCATGGTCAGCTTTAGAGTTTGTGTCTCTGCTGAGCTTTCAAGGTGGCAAGACCCTGAAATAATATGAACAGCAGGACTACTAAATCTTTCATTATTTCCAGTTTCCCCTTGAGCATACTGACTGTGCAATAAAGAAGCTGTCATTTACACTCTTCTTTATTGCAATGTGGATGATAGCTACAGGGAGCAAAATAAGGCACCGTGTCAAGGTAGCCTAACGGCCATTATGATGAATGTGTAATCACGGCACATTTGCGTCTCTTCTCTTCCTATACAGGTACTTCATAGACTGGAAGAGAGATGGGGACAGCTACTTTACAGTAGACGGAACCGAGGGAACCATCGCCACCAATGAACTGCTAGACAGAGAAAGCACTGCGCAATATAATTTCTCCATAATTGCGAGTAAAGTTAGTAAGTATGGCATGGGCAGAATCCATGTTATATTGCGCTACTTTGGATTTAAGACTTTCAAATGAGTTTCGGCTGAGGTGTTTTTCATTCTTGGAATGACAGCTGAGTGGTCTCCCTAGAAACTGTGAGATCTGGTCCTTTGCTGCGTAAGTCCAAAGACATAGTGACAGCTGCCAATAAGCTGGTCTGCAGAATTGCATGAATATGTAGTGTGACCTCTTCCTTTCTGATGAAGAACTTTCAAAATCTTACAGAAGTGCCAGCTTCCCCCATGCACAATCCCTCTATCTTTCTCATTGGGCATTCTATCAGTGGGGTAGGAAGAAATCATTATCATATGCATCACTTATTCTGAAATGTTTTCTAAAATTGAGGAGACATTTTGAAAGCATCCTTTTCCCTTCTTTCTCTTTTATTAGAAATTAGGTTTAATGAATATACATGTGAAATATATTGGGGTTTTCACTGTATCTCAAATAGTTGCTTAGAATCTGCTGATTGGATTTCCAGAAATTATTCTTTGAGTTGTTATCACTTTGGTCAAGAGAAAATCCTCTGAACTGAGAGTGACTATAGATTTTATTTGTTTGATGTGAGACCCAAGGATATTTTCACAGATTTCCTGAGTAACAATTAGGGCAGAGTGGTAACATGTAGCTCGTGACATAGTGGTTTTTAACAGAAGTTCATTGCCTCGGGCTGTCTGCTTACAGTTTTTTGAAAGGCATGACAGATGCTTTCTGAGTAGATTTCTTCTTTTCGCCCTTTTACCTTTTATACATCTGGTACACATTCATAACACTATAATGGTTGATTTAAACTTTCAAAACTAGGAAGAATTTTGGGCTTTTCTGAAAAGAGGCTTTGTTCAGCTTCAACCTGGTGGGGGAGATGGTTTTGTTGATCAAAAACGACTGCCTCTAAACACGGATAGTCAGATAGCTCTCCCATGCCTTCGTGAGGTCTTCAGTTCATTTCATCACTTTCACTTCACTCCTGATCTTAACAGGAAGTCTAACATAAAGGCCACACAGCTTCTACCCTGTTTTGGGAAGGCATCTTGGGCATCTGCCCTGTCATGAGAGAAATCTGACTACTCTGTGATACCAGAGAAGTCACGGTTGGCACGCAGATGAGAGCTCCAGCTTAGGTCATTTGGTTTGCCCAGTATTCCTATTCTTTGCTGGATGGGTACCTCTTTCTTTGAATCCAGCCAGTTCAATTGCTGCCTGAATCTCATCTACCATGTGACAGGAATACAACTCAGACTAATTGGTTTGGAATCATAACCACAAAGCCTTTGGAAATAGGAACAGGTTATTAAGCAAATGTGTTTCGGAGTTGCTTATTGATACAGAGCGGTAGACATCTAGCAAATATAAAGGCAACATGAATTGTAACTCTGATTCTTTAAGGCAGGGCATAAAAACCCCTGTTTGCGAGTATGGAGTAGAGTGATAAAAATGCACTGCTCTCTTCTGTCAGCAGCATATCGTGCCCCACTAGCTAACACATTTTAGGACTGAAATGCACTAATGGTGGAGGCAGCTGTCAAAGGAGACATACTTCTTGTGTGGGTTTTTTAACATTCTTGTGAGACTCTTGGAAGTATTTTTAGTTCTGGTACCTCTGGACACCCCATCTGAATGGAAATCAGATGGAGGCATGCAAGGGTACCCCTTACACCCTCTTCATCTCCAACAGCATTGTGGTGAAAAGGTGACCTTCCTGGGTAAGTTGTTGGCAACATTTCTTCAATTCGGATATTTTCCACTGTGTCCATCTGACCCTGAGGACACTGACATCTCCTCGCAAGTTAAATCACGAACATCACAGGTTCTCTTCCAGGAAGTTTTCTCTCCATTGACCCTTTCTTTCCAGCTGACCTTTTGCCCTGCACTGTGCTCAGACAGAAGATTATGGAGTTGTTGCTCTGATCAGACGTTTCTTAGGGAGAACAGAATGCCAGCATCCTTTGTGAGGCACATCTGTACCTGACGAGAACCTCGAGGTATTTTCCTGAAGTCTATTTTCTATCATTTCTCCCTCTCTTCATCTATTTTATTACAGTCCTATGGGCACAGAGGAAAATAGCCAAAATGAAGAAATTTTGCCAACATCTTACCCAGGAATTCCACCTTCTCAGCACAATGCTGTTGGGGATGAAGAGGGTGTAAGGGGTACCCTTGCATGACTCTTACTATACTACGTTAATCTTACTTCATTTCATGATAACTTTTAATGCTAAGTGCATCCAGAATTTTGAAGGCAGCTTAATTATATTGTCTTTGGAACATAAACTTTATTTTTCTAAGATTTTTGTTAAAGAGAGTTATCTATGATATATTATGGATTACGTATTCTGTGAAATGTAGTTTTTCACTCCGGTGGTTTAAACATAAGTGACAACTGATCAAAGACAGCCTGTAATCATTTTTACTTCTTGCATATAATTTGTCTGTAATACAATAATTATCAACAAAAAGCTAATCTAGCATAAATCTTCACACACACACACGTGCGCGCGCACACACACACACACACACACACAGAGCCTACATATTTTAGGAGTAGGAGTGGAAGGCTCTCCTACTTTAGTTCCAACTGAGTTGCTGTGGGTAGTTAACTAGCAGCCTGCATTGTAGTGATGGAAACCTTTTTTTCCCAGTGACCACCAAAACCATTATCATTGTACGAGGAAAGTAGGAAGAGTAACATTTAGTGTCTGCTCCCAGAGCTGTGTGCTTCAACTATTTTGAGAGTGGAAGAAAATGTGAACCTTTACAGCAGAACTCAACATTATTTGCTCCTTGAAAGATTAAATATGCTAAATTACAGAATCCTAATAAATCACTCATTAAAATGATTAGTGCACATGGTGCAGTGCTCTGCTTTCTGTAAATTTTATGTTAATGCAATTTAGGAAGCTCTAGATTATGCATGGTGATGTGTTACCTTGGTCCTCATCATCAGAATTAGGGGTTAAAAAAAGGGCCTGCCGAATAGCTGAGTGGATTAAAGCACTGCTCAGGCGGACACGCAGCAGCTGGGGTTCCATCCCAGGGCTTGCTGTGCCGGCTCCGCCCCCTGTACACGCTGAGAGGGCGATTGAGACTGGGCGTGGTGGCACGAGCTTGTAACCCCAGCACTTGGGAGCCTGTAAACAGGAGAATCACTAGGAGTCCGATCTATGTAGTGAGACCCTGAACACCCTCTAGACCCTGCCCTAATACAGGAAAAAAAAAAAAAAGAATTAAGGGGGAAGCTGTGGTGTAAAAATGATCTAACAGAGATGACAAACTAATTTTCTTAAAATTGACCCATAGTGAATTCCAGTATCTATTCATAGGCCATTGAATGGATTTCAGAGGCACAAATACAGTCTGCTAAAATGTAGATGAAACACATATCTGTATGCAAAAAAGGATTCTAAATATGTGAGATAATTAAAAATTCTATAATGCAAGATAATTGAGGGTGTTATGCTTCAATCCTGGATGTCCCCCCAGAGCCTCATAGATTTTGAGTGGGGCTTTTTGGAGACATCTGGGTCTAGAATTTGAGACAATTCTTAGCTCAGTGCTAGGATTCGGGCACTGGGATTATGTCTGAGTGATTGCTGGATCAAGCAATTCAGTGCATCGGCACTGCCCTATTCCTAGCGGCTTGGATAAGACAAAGGTGCAGAGAGAGGCCCGCCCACCACCTCCTGTGCTGGCCGTTTTGCTGTCTTCTGCCACCTTGACATAGTGCCCCTCTTCCGTGTGCCACCCTGCTATAGAGCCAGCTATTGTGAGCTAAAATCTCTCCACACTGTGAGCTCGCAACACCACGCCTCCTTTGACTTTGGGTTTTGGGCATTTTGTCTAAGCAATGAGTAAAGAAACTAAAACTGCTTTATTTTGTTTGGAAGCACAGTTTGAAAGTAAACTTTATTCATATTCTAAAGCCCAAGGCTGTCTTTTTTGATCAAACTAGCCAGCTGAGCAGGGGATATCATGAGTGAATGAATGTGCAATAAATAGCCCACACTTGCTCTTCCAAGAGAAACAAAATTGTTTAAATATACTGCACAGCAGCCTGCATTAGCATGCTTTGGCCTTACCCTTTCATAAAATGTCTCAGGTGAATTGAAATGGTACAATGATTGAACAACTTTCAATTAATTACAAAGCAGCCATTAATCAGTGCTGCTGTAGTTGGAGGAGCAAATGAATTTATTAGACTTTCAATAATTATTTTATGCATTGCTGCCTTGCCATTTTATGATGTTAACCTTATGGATTTGAAGAGAAGAGGGAAGTTTGAAACATATACTTCTTTCAAATTATGAGAAAGTTTGAACAGGTTGATGATTTTATTAATTTATTTATTTTTGGTCTTACTGTAACAAATGCCATTAATTAAAAATAATGGGTATTGATGTCAATAAAGCCCTATATTGTGTATTTATATAATAAATAGAACACACTAGAAACAATTATTTCTTCGTTATTTTAATTATCCAAATGGAAGTTGGATTGGTCGGTTGGTTCCATTCTTTGTAGAGAAAGCAAAACTCGTTTAAGTACCTTAGGTAAGAAATGCCCACATGAGGCATCGTTTAATGAATTCGGAATTCCTTTTCAGGTTATTTCTATAGTTGCCTTCCATAATAGAATCATTTTATGTTGTGGCCCTTTCTTTTCCTTAACATAAAATAAATGATATCATTTTCATATGTATAAAAATGCAAAACTGTGAAATTGGTGTATGTTATTCAGACTCAAAATAAATGCTGGACTTAGATTTATTAACTGCCTGGAGGACAATCTCTGCATAGAGGACTGTACAGGGCACTGTCAGCTCAAAGGGTTGCCTTTGAGCTAGTGTCATCAAAAGAATGACAACCTCATAGAGCTAGAACTCAGGATTCTCACAAGTGGAAACCCAATATTTTACAAGGACAAATATTCATAGATTTTTCATTTGTTGAAGTAAGTAGTGGTAACTATAATCAAGGCGATTTTCATATCATAGAGAAGTATAACATCTTGTATTCAAAAAGACAAGATGTAGAATTGTAGAGTGTAACTGAAGTGAATTATTACTGAAATCTTGATATCTGTATGTCTGTAATCTATTTCTTTCTGTATTCAAGTTTGTTAAATTACTTATTAAAATACTTTGATGAATTTGAACTTTAAAAAGAATGATATATACTAAAAGGAAGGCAGGCCGGGGAGTTGGCTCAGTGGATTAAGCTCTTCCCTGGCAAGCGCAAGGGCCTGAGTTCAAATCTGGTTACACCAACAAATAAAAAAAATAGAAGTAAGGCAATAAAGAGATTAATATGCATTTTATATGCTTTACAGTGAGATAATTAGATCAATTTCTATCTATAGCCAATACATGGGGATTGGTACATCAGTCTCAAACTACAGTAAGAGTTACTAATTTTTTATCATGAAGAATATTTTTGATAATTTCCTTGTAAATTGAACTGTTTTGCATATATCATACTTTATTAAATGATATTTGTTGTCTATGGGATTAATAAAAACAATACTTTAGTTATTGTTATAGTCAAGTGACATAATCATAAAAAGTAAGATGACATATCTATATCTATATCTATATCTATATCTATATCTATATCTATATCTATTTCTATTTCTATATCTATATCTATATCTATATCTATATCTATATCTATGTTGTTTCTGATGTTATTGCCCACTATTGTTATAGTGTGACAGGGTCTCACTATATATTTTAGGCTGCTCTTGAACTCACTATGTACTGAGGCTTGCCCTGAACTTGTGGCAATCCTTCTGATTCTGCCTCCCAAGTGCTTGGATTATGTTAAGTATTTTGTTTTTACTATGATCATTCTTAGTAGTCCTCAGTTTGGAAATCAATATTAACTGTCATCAGTTGAGAAATGACGAATGCAAATTCACCTCCTGATCATAACATATAAGCCCTGAGGTCTTTCATCACAGGTGTGGGAAGAACGTGCACTTATGAGGCATGAGTTGCACATTCTCTGTCATAAGTGATGTCAGAAGTTCTTAGCTTAAGCCAAGACATCATACATATCTGAAATTTAGGAAATGGTTATGGTTAAACTAAGTCTCAGCAGGGCTCTCTCAACAAGGCAGGAATTTGTGAACCCATCAGGTGAAGATGTGGTTTCTTGTGGGATACTGGAATTCTTGATCAGCCTTTTTCTTCTTGCTGCATAAACCTCACTCCAGAAGGTTGTTTACAGCAGGAGCAGAGTGATGGAAGTGACTGCATCCGCTGAGTGACAGCAAGGGGAAGGTCAGTGCTTTTATAACATAAACTCAGAGTTTTTCTCTTGTCATTTGGCCACATTGGGTTCAGCTGAAGCAAACCCTAAGTCGTGGAAGGTAGAATTCCCTGGGAAACATTTGAAAGTTTACCTGCCACATTTGATTCTTGGCAACTCAATGACACATTTGTATCGGAACATTTTAGGTATACATATTGATGACATTCATCCTAAAGAATCGGTACTTACAAATAATATATCTTGATTCATCTTTGCTCCCCCTTCCCTTAACATTCCATTTTTTCTTTCTGTTCTTTTTTTCCTTTCTTTTTTTTCCTCTAACCCTTTCTTTGTGCTCCTTCCCATTTGAAAATCTTCTTTGAATCTCCAAAGATCTATTATATTGGTTCTTATGTACACCTTCATTTTTGCACATCAGAGAAACTATGATATTTAAACATGTGTGTTCAATTTGTTTCACTTATGAGTATGGTCTTAAGGTACATCCATTTACCTATGAATGTCTCAAGTTGATCCTCTTTATGGTGGAGTACTGTGCTTTGATATAAAGAAAAAAATCCCACATCTACTTTATGTGTTTATCTATTGACGGACATTTTGGCTATTTCCAAGATTTGTACTGCTATAAATGTGGGTGTGGAAATTATGACATTATAAGATACAGAAACAACTTCAAAGGCACTCATATACATTATCTTTGAGAGTGAATCCAGCCACTTCAGTGTATTTTGTAAAAATAGCTTTTTAATAAATGCTGCTGGGATTGCTGGCTTTCTTTATACCAAAGATTAAACCTAGAAGATCACACCCAAATGTCTCCCTATTCAGTAAACTAAGATGGAAACGAATAAAAATATCTAAATATTGAAACAGACACACTACATGTATTAAAAGAACAGAATACAGAGAACTCTAAAAGGCATAGTTGTTGGCAAAGATTTTAATGATCAAAATCTTAAATGTACAGAAAATATTACAAAGAAACAACAAACGGGATATTACCTTATTAAAGAGCTTTTGCACAACAGAAACCACCTGTAGAGGGAAGAGATACCTGATTTGGGGGAAAAGTGTCAACTGTTTCTCAAACAAAATAATA
>NW_004524719.1:3801599-3829455 GCF_000260255.1 Octodon degus | reverse complement strand
TCATACTTTATTTCATTTGTGATATGAAGGCGTGTCATTTCGTTCTTTCGTGTGTGTTTGTGTGTGTGTGTGTGTGTGTGTGTTTTAGTGAAGAGTTTTCAGGTTCTCGTTACTAGATCAGACTCATAGGGATCCTTCTGTTCTCCTGTTTATGGCCTCCCTAGAGCTGGGATTACAGGCATGCACAACCACACACAGTCTCAGCGCACCTTGGGGGTGGGCCGGACAGGGCTGGCAGAGCAGGCTTGGGGATGGAATCCCCGACTCCTGGGCCTGCTTGCAGGCACTTTGATGTGTTGAGTTATTTGGCTGGCCTGAAGGCATGTAATTTCCTTCAGTTTTAATTTTGCTAATGTGTAGTATTATTTTGTAAAAGCAGAACTGCAAAATTAAGTAAGAAGGCAGTTCTAAATCAAATCCTACTTATAACACTGTAAGAGTTAAAAATACCATCAGGGTATGGGACAGATTTAAGAGATCAATTCTAGAAGCATGGGAGAGAAATACAGATCTACTTTTTGACTATGTGAATGGCCAGGTATTAATTATCTCATATTCAACATAAAAAGGTAGATTACAGTGATTTGAAGGAAAGGGTTTGACTTTTCTTTTTTTTTTCTTTTTTATGTGTTTAGTACAGGGTCTCACTACACAGATTGGACTTATAGTGATCCTCCTGTTTTCAGTCTCCTAAGTGCTGGGATTACAGGCATGCCCCACAAAGGCTATCTCAATCACCATCTAAGTGTGCCCCAGGGACAGGATCAAACCCGCCCCTGTGCCTGCCTAAGCAGGCACTTGATTCTGCTAAGCTATCTAGACAGAGCTTGTGTTTGACATCTGAAAAGCTATTTAAGTCTTTGCTTACTTAATATTTACTAAATATGATTGTTTTATAATCATTCAATGATAAATTCTATGTCATGTTTTGTCAAATAATTTGATGAAGATACTTACACTGAATCAACATTAATCAGATTCATCCGTGCTATTCAGATTCAGAACAGATTAAATGAGGAAGAAAGGAGCTAGGTCATTACCTTTACAGGGCAATTTAATAAATTATGCATCTATATGAAAGAATGCCACATTATACTCGTTAACTACCTATAATCACAAAAATTCAGTGTGATTTGAGTTCAGTATTTAAATAGATCATTGCTTGTTTAACTGGCATTAAGAAATATAGGGTGACATTTTTGCATTAATTATTATAAATTATGAAAAAATATGTAATTAAAAAGAACAATAATTAAATCAGGAAACTTTAACTCATTGTCAGCAATATGAACACGCTGTTATTATTTTTCCTCTGTCCTTGATTGAATATTTATTTTGTAATTTCTACAATGTCTTGTGACATTTAACTTTTCATAGAAGTATCTTACAATGCATAAGACAGTTATCCACAGCAAAGTTTGGTCTTGTTTAAAATGCTTAATGAATCTCTTAAATAAGGTATTATGCAACATTACAATACTGATGATACTTTTGTGACAATTCACTCACGGGTTCAGCTATTCAAACTACGTTCCAAGTGAATATTTTAATGTTATTAAACTAAAATTTTTGATTATAAAAGGCTTAAATTCATTTTAATAACTTTATTTTAAAAGCAAATTACTGAGATAAGCACAGCTGAGAAACAAAATGTCTTCCTGTGGGAATGTTTCATCTTTAAACCAACTTTATGTACTCAAATACTAATCTTGAAAATGTTAGTGAGAAAATTTGTTCTTCAGGTTTAAACTTTATACCTCATTTACCTCATGAGATTGAAAGTAGCAGCTCAGTTTCTCATCAAGCAGAGATAGAACTTTTGTTATTCATGTATATTTTAAAAATCCAATTTGTAAAGTGAATTAGTTGTCTTTGTCAAATAATTTACGTAACTGTCAATATTGTCTTTCTAGTAATATGTAATAAAACAAGAAGCCAAAATACCTACATTTTAAACTTAACTTTTTCGCATTGTACTTTAATGTTTTAGATTACATTTCTCATCTCAGAGTTCCATAAAAATAATGATAATATTAATATTTTTTGATAACAGTAACATTGTACGTATTTGCTGTGAACTGTGTATTATTCTATGCACTTTCATACTTTGAGTGCATGAAAAATTAGGCATTAGTTTTATTTTTAATTTAATATAATTTAATTTTTGAGCAAAGTTTGCAGTGTATTTGAGTCTGGCCCTGAGTTCACTACGTAGCCTCGGCTGGCCTTGACCTCATGGCAGTCCTTTTCTCTCACCTTTTCTGAATGCTTGGATTATAGCATGTCTAAAGAAAATGGACATTGATGAGAGTACTTAAACTAATTCCACTTTAGACAAGTGATCCTAGTTGTCTCAGTCACTCTTCTTTCACAGCTGGGACAAAATACTCAAACCCAAAATGAAGGAAGGAAAGGTTTACTTAGCTCACAGTTAGTGGGGGTTTCAGTTAATGCTCAGCTGGCTCCAAGGCAGAGCGGCACGAGTCACGGGGCAGCAGCTCATGGAGGCCGAGAACAGTCAAGAGCAAAACGGAAGAGAGCAAGGGCACCAGTGGCAACAGAGAGCATGTCTGTCCCCTCATGCTGCACTCAGGCCATCCGCTCCGGGCAGGTGCAGCATTCACAGCCATAATCCCAGAGGATTGTGAATTAATCACGAACTCTATAAGTGTGTACCATAACTGCACGAGAGTTTGGAGGAGCAACTAGACACACACCATAACACTAGTTTAACTATGTTTTTCATTTTTTTCTACGTTTCACACTATATAAATTATAAGTACCACTAAAATAGTTATTGTAAATAATGTTCACAAAATATCTGTAAGGACATCAACAGTGTGTAAGAGTGTACTGGACACTTTGTAGGACTGCCGTTATATACAGCTAACCTAGAAAACAGAGTCTATAAATACCATGCATTTTATATCAAATAAATGAGTTAAATAAGGAGTAAGAAGGGTTAAATGACCAATAAAATTGTTTATGAAATCAAATTTTTGTGTCAAATAAGATAATAACATTTGGATAATTGGAAATTTTGAAGTAATATGTATTATCAGAATTATTCTTCAGTATTATCAAGATAGTTTCAACAATTATGTCCCATGATACAAAATATACCTGTCATTCTCACTTTAGATTATCGGTGTCAATTCTTTGTTTCGTGATGGATTTCACTGTGTCATACTTTAATGTATAAGCATTTCTTCAGCCCCTGATTAAAGAACTTTTCTTTCATTTTCAGTGAATCTTAAGTAGATAATGTTTTAAGCTTGTCAGAGTCATTCAGTTAAGGTTTAAGTTTGCATTCATCAAAGTTTTCAAGAAGTTAAAAGACTGTTTTGAATCTCCACTGACACCACAGATGCTAATCAATACAGAAATTATACAGGAATAACTCTGGTAGCTGTGTTTTCGTAATCTTGGATTTACATTTTAACTTCCCTTTCTTCAATCTCTATACTCTTAACAGGATTCTGAAAAATTTATCCTTGTATAGGAAGTGATAAGGTAAAATATTATATGATGTGAGCTAAAACATATATATATATATATATATATATATATATATATATATATATTATGATGTTCTCTTCTTAACCTATTAAACACTTTCTAGTCATCAATAAATGTCAGGGATCAAGGCACTAAGTCATTAGTTGGAGGCCTACATTTGTGATAGGATTTGGACAGTCAGTTTGGCAGGTGGTACTTTTTCTGATGCTGCCAGGAGAAGTTGTTCTTTATTCATCCCTTTTTTTCCTATGACCAGCAAGTAATTTCCCAGCACATCCTGTCTTTCCATAAACCATCCCTGAGCCTACTTGCTTTCATCTATTTTCCTAATTTTCACTTACAGGAATCCGCCTGCCCTTCTATCCCCTGCTCATTTATCATTTCTTAATAGGGAGCATCTAGGAAGATTCATTCTGAAAAAAAGGGTTTAAATTAGTGGGATCTTTCAAACAATAAAGTTTCCACTATATATACATATACATATACGTATACGTATACGTATACGTGTGTGTGTGTGTGTGTGTGTGTGTGTGACCGGGGATTGAACTCAGTCCCTTGTGCTTGCCAGGGAAGTGCTTATTCCACTGAGCCATCTCCCCAGCCCAAGTTTCCATTATATTGATATGACATAGAAAACTATATTTTTATATAGAGGGAATTTTAAAACTATTAGTGAAGATTGCTTCTATGAGCTAAGCTTGGTCGGATGGCTGACTCATTCCATTAGGCCATACCAGGATGCAACATCAGTCTTAGTGGTTGCTCTTAATCTGGCAGTGTTTTCAGGGATGAACCTTTGTATTTTGTCCTGCTAATGCTTGGACAGCTAAACATCAGAACCACAGTTACTCACTCTGTCATCTTCTTGTATTCTGAACCGTCAGAATTTCCTATAATGGGAAAGGTGTATTTCATTCATGAAGGCTCATTAGAAATAAATACGATTCACTGAAGAAGCAAAACCTGATTTTTATCTTTTATTCTTTTATGTTTTTTAACAGGCAATCCATTATTAACCAGCAAAGTCAACATACTGATTAATGTCCTAGATGTCAATGAATTTCCCCCAGAAATAGCTGTGCCGTACGAGACTGTGGTGTGTGAAAACGCCAAACCGGGACAGGTACCTTGCCAAAATGGTCGATTAAAGTAGCTAAAGATTTCACATGTGTGTGTTAACTTGTTAATCTCAACAGGAATACACCCAACTATACTGCATTTATTTTTCTGGATCAAAGGTGCTTGAAGTAAACCACAGATATATTAAACTCAGTATTTACTGGCAGATGCATACATGTAAAGGGCAGGAAGTCTTGCTTGTGTAATCAGTGTTCTTTGGATCATTAGAGAGCTAGAATGGTTGATTCTGTGAGTTTTTCCTACTTTATTACTGTTCACTTGCGGAGCACTTGTGACTAAACTCGGGAAGCAGAACTGAAGGGAGGGTCTTGGTCCTTTTTTGTTTCTTAGTTTGCTCATCTACTTTCACAAAAACTACAACAAAGCTGTAGGGCTATTGAGGAGGGAGACCAAGTTTTTTTTTTTGTTTGTTTGTTTTTGTATGGCAAACATCAGGGCTAGTTTAAATATCTGATTGAAATGGTGTTCATTAAATCACTTTCTGTCTGTTTTAGTGTGGAGATGTTGTAAGAGACAGCCGAGTTGTTAATAGAAGTGATCGTCCAAGTCCTAGGTTTTCTGCAGTCCTGGGGTATAGCTATAGTCTACACTACTGTGGAAGGATGGATGAATACCATAATGAAAGTCTAACACACATTTGAGAAGAGCGTATCACAAAACAAGAATATGATTAATCTAATACTATGTGCTTCAGTTCTAATCGTAGAATGTGTTGACATGCTCTCGGTTGCTATGTATTTTGATCATCTTTAAGTAGCATTGTTACTTATTGGACTGACCTTGGAAAGTGTTAATTTTGAATAAATTTAAATATGAATTTAAATTATTCTTTGTTAAAAAGGGCATTCTAAAATCATTTTTCTTTTTTTTTCTTGTTGTGTGTTTAACTCTTCTTAGTTAAATAGTTATACATGTCATATCTATTATCTATACAGCTGCTAAATTAAGTTACAAGACTGAAAACCTGTCTTCTCCTGCACAGTGGCCACATTTATAGTGCCATAAATTATGTGTTATGTGGATCCCCACCACATAAAAGTTATAAAAGTAATAACAGTCTCTTATCTTTCAGGTAATTAGGGGTGTTAATAATTTCAGATAAATCAAAATCTCAAAATATTCTAAAGATTCCCTTTGTGAATAGAGCTCTTTTTATTCCCATTGATCTTCCTAATATTAAAGAATTTCAAGTGTTGGGAAATGTACAAGTTACTGGAGATGAACCTGATTTTGTTCCATGTGGAGACTCTAGTTTCAAAAGTATCTTTTAAGAGTTGTGTGTTCTACTAGGAAACATTTATGCATGAAATATCGTCCTGGCATTGCCCTTGGGTGGCTCCTTTTTAGCTTTGGTTTCATCGTGTCATGCATAGGAATTATCTATTTCTTAGATACGATTCTTGAATGTTCATGTATGTGTCTCTCAGAATGAGAAAATAGAAAGACAGATATGTAGATCTGAGAAGATTTGTATGGGAGATTTTTTCTTAAGAGAGAGACTCTCAAATTTAATACTCACAGATAAGTTTTATTCTCTATGCTTTGTGAAATTCTAAAAGGCTTTTCTTCAAAGTCTTTCATGAATTGTTATATTAAATACTGCTTACTAGTCACAGTAAGAGAATAAATCAAAATTGGACAACCATACATATATTGATTGTTAAAGAACATGCCGAAACTGTAGCAGTGGAATAGTGTGATCTGAGAAAAATGACCTAAGTGAAGAGAAGTTAATGTTTCACTGCATCTGTACAATGATTATTTTTTAAACTAAATTATCACATTTTGTGATGTGGTCTTTAACGTGGAAATGTGATGGGATGATTTTACAGGATAAATAAGTTCTGTGTAACTAATTCATAATAAGATGAGGAATTGAAATTTATAGTAGAGGTCCAATTAATTTTTAATTTTCAAGTCACTGATCTTGCACGGACACTCACCTTCCCAGTGGTACATTTCTATCACACTTACGTGCCATTGCTCGTGCTCTGTTCAAGGGAGGTGCAGGTCACAGTCACGATGCTTGACCATGAACACAGATCCAATCGAAAAGTAGTAGATGGATCAAGCTTAAGGGCATCAGTTCAGGATCATGTGATGTGCATTCCATGCCCGGGGCCAGGCAGCCATGCTTGAAATCTGTCCTCCTTCAGAAAGATCTAATGCATTCCAAGAACCTAATCCTCTGGAGGAGTACATATCATTTTCTCTTTCCTTACACACTGTGGGAAATGCTACGTGACACAGAGTTATTGAATATCACAACTTAAAAAAGTGTTTGAACTCAAGAGGATAAGCAAAGAAGACTGAGTTTCAGGCTAGCTTGGATGATGGACTGAGACCTTGTCTCAAAAAGTGAAAAAATAAAATGACATGAAGACATTCTAGTCTCCTTATCTTTATACTGAATTAAAAATTTTATAGTTTGTCTATAAGTTGATTTGTTTCCACAATTTGGGAGGTACCATCTTGAAGAACACAGACTTTAACTGCAAGCTACTCCGTGTATGGGAGAAAGTTAAGAAATTATTTGAAGTTAAAAAATAAAGAAACAAACTACTTTTGATTATTTCAAAATCCATAGAAGCAATTCTCTTCCCAATAAATAGGAAAATTAAAATGAAATCAAAATTACATATTTCTGTGATTTTTTTCTCATCACTTTATTTATGAACATAAAACTCACTGCCACAAACACAACTGTTGTAAAATTTGCTATGCAAGGACTTTTAGATGATCAGATATTGTGTTTCTAGTAAGCATTTTCATTTTCAGAGTAGAAAGCATTTATTTCATCTGATTTTAAGTGCAAGCAAGTACCTTTTAATTTTGTTTTGCTTATTAGTGAGAATTTTCAATGCTGGTAAGCTTTTTGGTTGTATAAATATTGATTTAAAATTAGTCCATGTCCTATAATTGTACTTGGAGTTGCTACCAGTAAATGTTTAAAGGATTGTTTCTAAAAATTAAGTGTAAGTAATTGGCCCACTGATATTGATTGAAAAGGTCTATTTCTGTCTTCTTGCATGCTTTGTTAAATAAATTTATTAGCCTGTTGTGTAAGTTCTCTTTGAAACCTATGACTGACTACAAGTATAATCTCACCACTGTTTCAGATAATTCAGACAGTCAGTGCTGCGGACCGAGATCTTTCACCTGCTGGGCAGCAATTCTCTTTTAGATTATCACCTGAGGCTGCCATCAAACCAAATTTCACAGTCCGTGATTTCAGAAGTAAGTATAACCACCTAAAGATTAATCTCTTATCGGGTAGCTTTGTCCAACAGTACAAGCAACAGGAATGAGTGTTTTTCCTAAAAGCACTCCATGTCATAAAGCATGGAAAACCCTACAGGAGAAATTAAAAAATGTTAGGTAGTATTGAAAATGAGTAGTCCATGTAGGCTGTCTCTAACATAGTAGCAAAATTTGATTATAAATGTAGACAGTCTTTTAATGGGTCAAGAAAATAAGTTATCTGGAAAATGGAGTGTTTTCCCTGTTTTATGTATATTATTTTCCTACATGCAAGTTACTTGCAAACAGAAGTAGGTAAAAGTACAGAAATGGTTTTATTTGAATAGCACATGGTACATGAAAGTTAGAACTGTGGGCACTGCAGTGAGCAGGACGAGGTCTGTGGGCCTGCTCCATACCTCCTGATGGCACACGCTTAGCATGTACACTTATATCTCATAATGTCAGCTTCATAGTATCTGTGTGAAAATTACATATTAACGAGCTTTAACACAATGTCTAAAATATGAAGCAGTTATGGCAATTTTACCTAACACTTCCATAGCTATGCTTACCTGTACATTTTTGTTACTGATACTACCATGATTTTCACCAATATTCCTAAGGCACTATTAAATTTGTTCTGATGAAAACCACTAGCAATTATGAAAATACTACCTTAGAAATACAGACGCTTCCTACTCTGGGAATAAGTGTTATCTCTAAACCTCATCAAAAATTTGAAAATATCTTAAATTGAAAACCTATTTACTATAAGCAACCTACTAAATATCACCATCTACTCTATCTTAACTCTGCTCAGAGCATGTACATTAACCTAAAGATGAGCAAAATCTTAATACAATTCCTAATTTTTAATAAAATATAGAATACTCATGTAATCTCTTAAATACTCCGCTAAAAGTGAAAGAGTGGTAGTGTAGGTGAACATCCACATCATCATGAGTTTGAAATCATAACCAGAGCCATTGCAATGTCAGGCACTGTCTGTATGAAAGTGTGTACGTGGTCTGTTAGGTACCCCTGAGTTCCCCTGAGTGCATTAGTTCTGTGACTATGAATATTGCATATACTCCAAACTTCTATCTTCTATAAAACAAGAATTACAATGACTGATTTTACAATATTGGGTAGTGAGAAGCTAAAGTTTCAATAAATTCTAAGTTTACTAAGTAAACACAGTGCTTTGTGGCTTATATTTTCTTGATTATTCTGATGTAGAGTGGCAAGTAAAGATGGGCCTGTGGATCCATCTGAATGATGTGGCTGTCTATCTATCTGGCTGCCTAATAAATTTCATTTATCAGTTCTCAATAAATAACACATGGAAGATAAACATTAAAAAATAGGATTAGGTCGTCTTTTGAAAAAGGTAAAAACAGCCAAAAATAAAAAAAAAAAACTCCCTACTTTTTTTCTAAACACAGGCAATAGAAGTTCTATTCATCATTCACACTCAGGTTACAAATTTAATTTCTCTTCCTTTCCTTCAGTGTCAAAGGTTTAGCAATCAAGTGGTGAAGGCAGCATCATCCCTTCCGCTGGCCCCCATTCGTTCATCTCCTGTCATCATAAACTTACTCTCAGCGCATCTAATAGAGAATATTGTGGTCGTGTGTATCTTCGTTTGAAAGCATCCTGTGTGCAGTAATGGCACACGAGCTGGTTGCGCGTTGTTTTCCCAAGAGGGTATTTTCCATTGATCTAAATGTAGACAAGGCACTGAAATTCAGGTTGTACAATGTGTAGTCTACAAATAGAGTAGTAGAACAAGAATGAAATGCTAATCTATGTTTTCCTAAGTAACCTATTTTTCTAATTTTTGAAATTATTCTTAATTGGCAGTCATGTATGGTTCTACATGCTATATATTTTAAAATAAATTATTTCTAGGAACTACTTTAATTGGCTCAAGAATAAAATCACATTAAGAATAAAACAAAGAACCAGTTACTTTTAATAGAATTATTTATTGAATCCATATAAATGTAGAATATTAATTATCTTACATTATAAAATTTTCACATAATTTTTATTGAGTAAATTAAAGTTACATTTAAATTGGTCATTGCATTAGTGTCATTACATTAATATAGTTGATTTTATAACATAGTGTTTATAAATTTTAATGAAAGTTTATGTTTTTAACATAGTATGTTATTCTTTCCATGTTCCTTAGTTTGCTGATGTACAAAAGTGAAAAAACACATAAGTCGACATACATATATATTTATATTATATATATATTATATGTATATTTTCAAGCCAATATATTTTCATATGCAATCTTTCTTTACTATTCATGAGGGATTAATATCAAATTCCCTACCACCCACGGATACCCAAATCTACAGATTCCCAAGTCCTCATATAAAAAGTTATAATTGCATGTAATTTATTCAGAATCTGCTGTACACTTTATATTATCTTTAATTATTTTAGTATTATATGCAATGCAAATGTTAATTAAGTAAGTGTTATACTTTACTATCTAGGGAATAATGACAAAAATATGCCTATATTTTATGCACAAATTTTCTCTACAAATATTTTCTGAATGCATCTTTTCTTTACACATACAGTATTCTGTTGTGGAAATTGTGGATATAGAAAAATATATATCCACATATTGAATATATATATTGAATGGTATCTATTATATATTTACATTTAATTATGTTATTATTGTAATTAATTATAATGAATTGTATGTAGACTATGGATTGGAAAAACGTTTAACATGAAATAGTCAAATGACTTTTAATATATTTTAAAGAACATATTTTATGTAAAATATTCTACGTATTGATATTTTGCTATTCTGCTTGACAACAGTCAAAAAGTATTTTTTTTCTCAATGGAATTTTGTCAGCAGAAAAATATAAGACAATGTAATATTTTCTTGTCTTTAAAATCGTCATATGTTCTTTCTGAGAAGAAAGTTTAATTCTTACACCAGACAAGATTAATGATTCTTCTTTTCCCAAGGTATATTTCAATTACATTTATTACATTTTGGTGTCTTTCACAGCTAAGAGAAATTATTAAAGATAATTCATTTTACTAACTCAAGAACTTCCTACTGCTTAGCAGATGCCAAGTTGAAGACTGGAAGTGATGCTCCTATTAAACGTATCTTCATAAATGTCATGTTTTGTAGACAACACAGCTGGAATTGAAGCCCGAAGAAATGGATACAGCCGCAGGCAGCAAGAGCTGTATTTTCTGCCTGTGGTCATAGAAGACAGCAGCTACCCGGTCCAGAGCAGCACAAACACAGTGACCATCAGAGTCTGTAGATGCGACTCTGACGGTAGCATTCTGTCGTGTAATGTGGAAGCAATTTTTCTACCTGTAGGACTTAGCACAGGAGCTTTGATCGCAATCCTTCTGTGCATTGTCATACTTTTAGGTTGGTTTAACTGTTAATCTCTCTATTACTCTGTCTGTCTGTCTCTCTGTTTCTCTCTCTATCTCTGTCTGTTTGTCTGTCTCTCTGTTTCTCTCTCTATATCTCTCTGTTTGACTCACTCCATCCATCTCTCTCTCTTTCTCTTTCTCTTCCTCTCTCTCTCTCTCCTCTCCTCTCCTTTGCACTCTTCTCCCGCTATTTCTCTCCTATCTCTCTGTTGGTTTCCTCAATTTGCCATGTAAAGAGGCATTCTTCTTGGATTTATCTAAACACAAGATTATGTGGATCTATTGAATTAAACTTTATGAAATTAAATTTTAGGAAGTTAGTTTCCTATTTTATAACTCATGAATGACATTATTAAACACACAATATGTTCAAGTAAACCCTAAGGAAATTTCAAAATTTTGGCTTTTGATAAAATGAAATTCTTCTCTTCAATGTTCATTTAAATCTGGTGCACTGTTTATTTTACATTTCAGTAATCACTAGTCTATTTATTGATTGTCTATTGCATGGTTATATCATCTTTTAAAGACATATACTTGGACAATTGTTCAAAAATTCAGTCCCGTATATAAAGAAGAAACAGGAAAGAAATACAGTGTATTTCATTTTTTTTTCATTTAAACTGCCACCAAGAAGGAATTCTACTCTTCCCACATCTCACATGAAAATCCTACTATTCTATACAAACAGAACAGAGCAGATTGAAGTATCTACAAGCACTGCAAACAAAAGGGATAGAAGTCAGTGTGCTCTGCAGCGTCCCTGTGTGTGAACATAAAGCACCCTCAGGAGTTTCCTCTTCCACCAACTCTCTCTGCTTCTCCGTTGTTCACTATGTCCCTGCCCTGTTCACACAGTGTATTATGTCCATGTTCCTTTTAAAGTCAAGTTACAGCAGATAGGCAAACAAGTGTTATGGTGGCTTTTATACATGCACACTGACACTTCAACCAAGACTATTCTGAGGCCTATCATCATCCAACATTATCTCTAGGCAGATAACAAAATCTTAGAAGCAAACACTAGAGAGGAAGGCATGGAGCACCGTAGTCTTGGAGAACACTCAGAGCCAAGTGCACGAACTGACTTGAACACTAAAATCTTAATCCACCTTTGGTAATGTAGCTATTAATGCCACAATAGATAAAAGATATTTATCTTTGGAGTATATAATAAACTATTTCTGATATCTTTATATTTATAACACATTATCCTTAGCATCTGGGTTTTTTTTTTTTGCCCTATACTTTAAACCTCAAAAAGACACAGTGAAAAGAACATTTGCACTCAGAAGTTGTACTTGATTTGAGTGTTTAACTTCAAATCAATGTCCTACAGCCACTCTCTTCTCTTCCCTGGGAAGTAAGGCAGCCCTAGACAGCTCCATCCAAACCTACAGAACGGGCCAGACCTGGGTCCTGTTCTTCACCTTGTGGGCCCCTCGTATGCTGCGTCAGCAGTCTTGCAGTGCATCATTTTCGAGCACTGACCCCTGTAGTCTGCCCATTCACCTCAGGAATCCAAGTGACCAGGGTGTACCCAGACCAATGCAGATATTTAGAATTCCTTGAGCATGGTACTATATTTTTTTCAGTTTTTATCTTGCTAAGGACTCCACTGTGAAATTTGTCTGTACTTTTACTTTCTTTTCTTAAAATATATTTCCTGTTATTTATTTATAGAATTTAGGACAGGTTGTACGGGTCATTCAGGGTCTAACTATATAGATCAGACTTGTAGTGATCCTAGTGTTTTCAGCCTCCCAAGTGCTGGGATTACCAGCATATGACACCACACATAGTCTCAATCATAGTCTCAGTGCATCGCGGGGGCAGGGCTGGCACAGCAGGCCCTGGGATTGGCCCCCCTGGCTCCTGTGTCTGACTAAGCAGGACTTCAATCCACTGAGCTACCTGGCTGGCCCTCCTTCACTTTCTTTACCAATCACAGCACCCCTTATACTTCCCATTTACATCACCTTCCTGCAGTGAATGGCAGCATGGGAACTATGTTCTCTTATGCTTTCTTTCATGTGGCTTCATGCACGCCAAAAAAGGCAACTCTCAGTCCATTTTGTATGCAGAACTCTGCCGTGAGCCTGGGCATCTCTTACACACGGTGGATAATCAAAAGCAGTCTCTTCAGTTCTGGGATTCCCTATGCCTTGTGAAAAGGACAGAGTGCTAGGAATTTCTCCAAAACTCTTTGCACAACAATGTTGTTTAGCCTCTTCCAGCCTTGCAAGGGTCCCAACAGTAACTTTAGGGGAACAAAAGGGAATGTGAGGCCTTTTGCTCTCATAACTTCTCTCCGTTATCGTTCCAGATTCTGCTGGGACAAAAGAAACCGTGCTTTTATCCTGGAGTCATCACTGTGCAAGGAAAATGCCAGGGAGCACAGCTGAGCAGAGTTCACTGCTAGAATCTGGGTCCATGAAGAAACTAACACCCAAAGTATAAATAAATTAAAGAGCGAAGTGAAAGATAGACAATAAAGAACAGAGAAGTAGGGCTGGCAAGGCAGTTCAGCAGTGCAGCTCCTGCCTGGCAAGCCTGAGATCCCTGGTACCAAAAGAATACATAGGAACAGAGAGGTAGGAGTTGTGCAATGGGAAGGAGACTAGGAGAAGGAGAGACAGAGACAGGACAGAATAAGAAGTAAGGCATGACATTTACACAGGCCAGCTCCCCACAAGGATGTAACCATTATGTACTGCAAATGTGCACTAATAAAATTAAAAACAGAAAAATAAGACATAAATTTAATAAATCAATTTAATGGAGAGCACTGAGTCAACTAGGAAAAATATAAATTAAAGCAATAAAGTTTATCAATTATTTCAAAATACTATCTTGCTCTATAAAACTAATCAAAAGTTTTAATGGTGTCTACACAGCATTGCTACACCCAGAGACCTTCTCCACGGGAATTGGTAGACTATGGCTCTTTATCCTTCCTTCCTTCCTTCCTTCCTTCCTTCCTTCCTTCCTTCCTTCCTTCCTTCCTTCCTCTTTCCTTCCCTTTCTTCTTTTTTTTCTTCCTCAGTCTTTCTAATATATTCCTTTTGAACCTCATTGTCTCAAAGAACATTTGTGTTATTTCATTAAAAATAAAATTTTCAATATCCAGTTGAGAAATAATACAATTGGAAAATTAGCTATTGACAACATTTCCATTGTACTTACAATATGCATTATCCAAGTTTATTATATCAATTTTTATACTTATGCATGGTTAGAGGAGTCATTCTTTTCTCCTTTTATCATTTTTGAAAGCATTATTTTTCATGGAAAGTGTGTTGAAATGTAAGGATAAACTAGATTGCGTAAATAACTTTACTGGGTTTCTTTTCATAGCTCCAAAATGAAACTACCTTTAGACAATGAAAAAAATCAGCATAAGCATGATCTTGTCTATTATATTATGCTTGCTTTGAAAATAGCAGTAGGCCATTAAAGCAATTCAGCAAGCGCTGATGACTGCTCACCTATTGTGGCATAGAGCGATCTCTGTACTCTGTGCTCAAATTTCTGTTTTATCTTGTTTTAGCCATAGTTGTGCTGTATGTAGCTCTACGAAGGCAGAAGAAGAAAGACACTCTGATGACTTCTAAGGAAGACATCAGAGACAATGTCATCCACTACGATGATGAAGGTGGCGGGGAAGAAGACACCCAGGCCTTTGACATTGGGGCTCTGCGCAATCCAAAAGCGATTGAAGAGAACAAAATTCGCAGGGATATTAAACCTGACTCTCTGTGTTTGCCACGTCAGAGACCACCCGTGGAAGATAACACAGACATAAGGGATTTCATTAATCAAAGGCTACAGGAAAATGATGTGGACCCAACCGCTCCACCTTATGACTCTTTGGCCACGTACGCCTATGAAGGAAATGGGTCCGTAGCAGAATCACTCAGCTCCATAGACTCGCTTACCACAGATGCCGACCAGGACTTCGACTATCTGGCTGACTGGGGACCCCGCTTTAAAGTCTTGGCAGACATGTTTGGAGAAGAAGAAAGCTATAACCCTGATAAAGTCACTTAGGTTGGAGGTGGAGGTTAACAGAACTGAGAGCTGACATTTTTAACAGCAACAAAAATTCAAATAGAACTCAGACACCTGTACACACATACACATACAGGCTTTGTAGGGCAAGATTCCTTTGGTTATCCAGTTTTTAGCAAGTTGCTATAGTTACATTGTCAGTTCATCAATTTTGGTTTATTCCACCAACACAAGATAAATCTTATAATATATAGTTGCTTTGTTTTGTTTTGTTATTTCAAAACACACTGAGACAAGCTCAGGCCTATTATGTACAATTTATTGACATGCCAACCTAGAATGAAGATAGCTCTGTGGCATCACAGTGGAAGAGTGTTAGATTTTTCTTAATTCCACTAAAGTGCCTATTGAAACTCTTATCATTTAAAGTGGTGGACAATACGCTCTGCTGTGATGGCGCTGCAGGATTCAGAGATAAAGAGGAACGAAGCAAAGACATCGTCTCTGTCCAGGAGCAGGAGCAATAGCAACATGCCGACTTCTCTCATTCCTTTTGAGAAATACAGAAGAGCACTTCCTGAACTCTCTTTGTACAATTAAAAGGCTTTTCCCTTTTAAACTGTATGCTAAGACATATTTGTTTTTCTTACATTTCAGAAAACTGAAATAAATGTCATAATATCAAATTCAGTATGTAAGTAATGAATCCTAAAGCAATGATTGGTCTTAACATTAGTTCATGTTAAAGATGTGAATTAATTGAAATATTAACTTTTTTTCCAAAAACTAAATGTTTAGGAACATAAATAAAAAGTCCCTCTTTATAAAGAGAGGCCTCAGGGCTCAAATTCCACATTAAAATAAATAATGGCTTTGTTTAATATTGTACTGATGTGTGAAAATTGGTTTTAAAATCACCAAATCATTTTTGTTTTCATAAAAAAATTCAGCTTGTGTTTATATCAACAAATGTTAAGGAAAAAATATCTTTTTATTTCCATATGGGGAAAAAGTTGATTCCATAGCTTCCTGGAGTTTCTTACAACCTAGGGATTCTTTGATGAGCAGTATAAATAAAATACACTTCAAGTGGCATGGGCTAGATGTATAACATGCCCACAAATCTGTGTCGCTTATTTCTTACAAATGAAAAATCAAGGCCTTCAGAAACTTAGAACCAATGAGTAAAGCCTAAAAGGCACACAAATGCAGAGTCAGGCAGCTGACCCACTTACTTTAGTAAAACATATTTCATTTTGTAAACACACAGTTCTTAAATCTGAGCTCAGCATTACTTCTTTCCTGTTTCATCTGCAAGAATTCTCCTACATATAATCCCTTAGAGTTCACGGGCAAATAAACTTTTCAATTTGATGTAAGCTTCTGAGAAATATTAGATTTTAGGTGTATGTTAGTAATTCATATTCACTTTACTTTCAAGTAGATTGTACACTAAGTTTGAACATAACACAACAGAGACGAACCAATCATAAAGAAATTCATTCCCTCAGTATAATGGCTATACAAGTTATTACAGAAGTGCTGATTCTATAAGAAAAGACCAAATTTTCTTATAGATCTTTGTAAAGGATATGGCCAATCTCTTACTGTACTTTTAAAATAGCTAAGAAAATATTTAATATGTAAGTTTGTGAAGGTAAAAATTTACATGTGAGAAATATTGTTGAAATATGTATCACATAGGCAATGTCTATTCAGTATTATTCTTTCATAAATGTTTACTTTCTGATTATCACACTGGTGTGGATGTGATAGCAATATGTCCATGGGAAGCTGCATTGCTCTTTGTGTGTGTATGCGTGTGTGTGTGTGTGTGTGTGTGTGTGTGTGTGTGTTACACATCTGCACACTCTCCTGTCCTTCCTATCAGGAATGACTATTGAACTTATTTTTCTTCATTCCATTCCCTGGAGTTACTTGTTATTTCATCTATGGAAACTGCATTATGATATGCAGCAAGTTATCATAAACATGTCTATGATCATAATCATAGACATGTTTTCAGTCTAACATGTCTTATAAAGTACTTATATAAAAAATTTTAAAAGCACATATCAAGGAGAAAGCCAAAGGCACTCTGTTTTTCCCCAAGCACCGTGGTTCTCTCTGGAAGGAAGAATGACCTCCCAAAGAAGGCTGATATGTGAGTCGCTTCCTACAAACAACGTGAATCTGGTCACTTCAGGCTGCATTTTGTTAGGGAGTGTTTCTCCCTTTACCCTCAATCAGTCAACAGATCCTACAGTGACATGAAGAGAAGTCAGGGGTGGTTTTAAACTGCATGCCCATGATGCTAAGCAAAAATTTGTGACCAGAAGGTCTTCCTTTCAACATAACAAAAATTATTTCTTCAGTAGCTTCATCTTTATTTTTTCACCCATACCATATATTTCTCCAAGAGCTGCCATAACTATCACAGATGGAAGGCCCTGATAAGTATCGTTGTTGACTTACAGATTTTCCTGTGTAATGTTCCACATGGTCTTCCTCCTGTGCTTGTGGTATTATTCTCCTTCCTGTAAGGACAGCAGTCATATTAGATGAGGTCCTATGGATGTGTTTTCTTTGAACTTACCTCTGTAAATTCCCTGGCTCCAAGCACAGTCACATTCTGAGGAATTCAGCATATGAATTCATTCCCTAGCAGCAGCATAGGCATTAGGAGTAATCGCCTGCACAAAAAGCAATTTATTTGCAAAAGGACAAAAGGAAACAAATGTGTTGACAAAAACTACTTGGAAATACTTTAGGTACAATGAGAATCTGCAAAGTTTATATTGGTAAGAAAATATTTTTGTTGTTCATGCATTGGAAATATGGGATATCTTTTATGCTAAGTAAATCACTAGACTTACTGTCTCAGTATTTGTAACATTTGGGATATATTTTTAGTTACAATAGAATCATTGTCCTTTATTCAAATATTAGCAATATAAAGATTGTTCAGAAATGATTTAGGTAATTTTGAATACTAGCATCCATTAAATCATAAATTTCTCATTGGCTCACATCTTTATATTTGTAGAAGTACATTTGTATATATTATGAGTATCATATAGGTTAATTATATATTTCAAAAACATAACCTTTATGTCAAAGAAACATCAGATCAAAATATATGAATCAAACAGTATGATTAATTTACTAGAAATAACCTAAAATTGCTTTTTTACCAAATTATATTTTTCACTAAAAATATCCTATGGGGCAAATGTTGTAAAGCCCAAGTGTCTCATTCACATTTGTGAAATTAACTTGTCACACTTACTATTGTGTCAGATTCCTCTGAAATTTCTTGACTGTTAAATTTTAGTTAAATGGCTAGATTCATGTTTTAATATAAAGAAGAAATTAAAGGATAGGAAGAAAAAATTTAAAGGATATAATATTCTCTATAGAAATTCCTGAAAAAATTTTAGTAACTATTAATTTTTGCAGTTGTATCAATGACTATTGTATTTCCAAATGGAAATTTAAGGTTGGCCCAAGCTTAGAAGTTAATTTGTATAAGGATATCTATTCAATTCTTAGCCTCATTAATTGGAGAAAAAAAAAGGGATTCCTAAAAGCACATATGAATATACAAGCATTATATCTGAAATTGTCTTATAAAGAAAGATACATTCAAAGACTTTATATTTAAGTGGATGCCACTTGAAGATATACTCATAAGTGAAATAAACAAGACCCACATGTATAAATATCAGATAGTCTCCCTAGTATAAGAATTCAAAAGAAGAATAGAAAGGTATAACACAATTAAAAGGAAAGCAGGAACTTAAGGATTAAACAATGAAGAGAGGGCAAAGAGAAAAGCTAGGAAACATGACGGGGGCAAAACCATATAATTATATGCTCAAGACGGTTAAGGTAATGATGCTGAGAATCTTCAGCAGGTTTTGAAACTAGCAGTTAATTGGTAGTATTCTCACCCTGACTAACTATGTATGCTGATACCTGTGAACTAAGCAACTGCACTGAAGATAGCAATGTGTAATGCTAGGGTCATGCTTGGAATGCCTGTCATTCTTGTCTTCTAAATACATACAGCTCATCATGTCATACCAATTACTGCTATACTATCTTTCAAGTAAATGTTTTTTTTTTTAAAGGTAATAAATGAAAACAAGAGACAAGAAAAATTGTAATAAGACTGTCCTGCTACAACACTGTTTATGGTTAGATTTCTAAATTCCTGTGTAAAAATATGTACTTGTTTATTCCTCATTTTATGACCAAAGCATACAAGAAGACTTTATAAAATTCCTTAAATAGTTTCACTTTCCTTCTAAAATAAACTCGACAGGGAGAGGTAATTTTATAAACTGTTCTTTACTTGAAAACATCTCTTTTGCTTCCTCACCCCATTTGTAGTTCATCTATGTACTTAATTCTTATTTGGAATTAAATTTTTCCCAGTATTGTGAAAATGTATTTCTATGACACTGGAGCTTCCAGCACAGTTGGTAAGACAAATGGTAACTGTGCCACTCCTTCCTCTATGGGTGGTGCGGACACTGTGGGCTGACAGCGCAAACTTCCCTAGACCCAGTTTTAGTTGAGTTTCACACCAATGAACTAAGATGAGTCTTTTGTCCTTTCCAGGCTTGTCAAATTCCCTTCGATATGCAGCCTCAGACCCTTCAGTTCTGGGATGGGAGAGTCCCTTTCATTCCGTCCTTGGTGGTTACCCCGTGTGCTTTGTTGAAGTTGAATTTGTGGTTTCTGAATTGTGTGGCAGTCTTTACCTCTTTGTCTTGCACTTTACTGATATTCTTGGTAAAGATTTTCGTTTTGTAGTGTTGCTCTCTGGCCTCCCTCATCCAGTAATTCTTCTCTTGTTTTCAGATGAGCTTGTACTTCCCTGTGATGATTGCGGCTGTAGAAGCAGTGGAATGCTGGCTTTTCTCTCTGATGCTTGCTTCACAAGAGTACAGGGAAAGGAAAACATAGGCATTTGGTTTAATTTATTTCGTTTCAAAGTCATCTCCCTTTTCACTGAATTTGCTGAAGTCCCCACCAAGCAGTACTGGGCTGCGACAGTGCTGTCCCCACCCCGCTGCACCATCCTGCCTCGGCCCTCTCTCTCCATTATCTTCCAAAAATCAACCTAGTGTGTCTGTCACCTAACAGGCCACAGGCCACCCACAAGAACACATGGCTCAGCACATACCTATAAAGTAGAAGTAACATGGAAAAGTTATAAATAAGTACTCTAATGTCACCAAGATACTCATAATTGTATTAATTTCTCAGTAAGGGAGATATCAACACAATCATCAAAGTAAAACAAAGCTGGAAAAAAGGACCTTGACAATTTAGCTGTCTTATTCATTTTTTAAATAAAATGATATTAAATCTAGTGTGTACGTATGTACATTTGTATCCATATGCATAAAGAATAACATTTTAAGAAATCTCATGTGTATTCTGGACTGTTATTTAATTAGGCTTCTTAAATTTTTTTTCCCCAATGCTAGAAATTGAACCAGAATCGACACACTTTTTATCATTTGTTTGTTTATCATTCTGGTCTTCTAAATAAGTACTGCTACTATTGTCATAGAAATTATTGGTATAATCTCTTTCAAGTAAATGTTTGCTTAGTTTTGAGGTAAAATCATTCTAAATCTCCAAATTTTCCAGTCTAGGGTGTACTTGTGGTCCTCCTGCCTTGACCTTGCAGAGTGCTGAGATCGCTGTCGTGCACCAGCATGGGCAGCTACTTAAAATTCTTATTAAATATTTTCATAACAATCTGTTTCAATAAATCTCTCAGAACTTCTTCATATTTTTCAAGTTTGAATTTAATCACATATTACTTTTATTGCCTCACTTAAAATTAAAAAGGAGACAAGAGTACCCAGATAATTTGTGTAAAATGAAGCAATAATAAATAGAAGAAAAGTACTTTAATATGAAGAATAAGATAAATCTAGTAATTTTCCACACTTGGGCTCTGTCTACTGTTTTTTTCAATTTCTACACTATTACTTATTACTACAAAATAATAACACTGAGTTATAGTGATTTTGGTCTATAGTATATCCTTTCATACTTCATCCAGAAAAATCAACGTGACCATCAGTATCCAACCCAAAAATAAAAACTGGTAGACACAATAGTTCTTTTCACCACGTGGGGAAAAATTAATCTATAATGTAAAATATTTATCTGCTTATTACCAATAATCCACCTTTTAATTCTATTTTTCTCCTCCTATAAGCACTCACATTATTCACTTAGGTGTTACCCTGGGACCTGGGAGATGTCTTAGTGGAATAAGTGCTTCCCTGGAAAGTGCAAGGGCCTGAGTTCAATCGCCGGTTCTGAAAAAAAGAAAAAAATTAGGTATTACCCATCTCTATCTTTCTGAACTTTAGAGTCAATGGTTTCTATGTTCCTTTATTTTCAATTTTCTGTGCTTGCATCTATAACATAACCATTATTTTCACCAAAATCTTCTATTTCTGAGTGTAATTTAAATAACTTATGTCTCCTGATCTATTACCTCTTGAATATAATGTTATGTATGATTGAAAATTACCCTTGACAATTGGTAATTCTTCTCATCTTCTGCTGTCAACACTTAAAAAGTGTAACAATTATAGAAAGTTTCTTTTTTAAATAATTTTATTGAGAAACAAATAGCAATGAGACAGTTTCAAAACCAATTAGTAGGACAGTTTCAATAATTAATACATTGCATATTGTTGCCTTAGTGGTTATTCGTTATACAAGATCCAGACATGATATCCTGTCCACAAACACTATTAGAACAAACCTCTCTATTCATTAAATTAAGAGAAAGTAGCAGTATATCTATCTTAACTATTTTGAATGTACAGATACAAAATGGTCCTTCATTTGTATCCCCTTTTTTGTTTAATTTTGTCAGCGATGGGTAGTCCACTGTCATTTAACTATTGTAGATGCTTGAATTCAGCAAAATATTCCAATGTAGTCCAGTAGTCCATAATAGTAGTGGGTATTCCACAGGACTGGCAATGTCAGAAGTTGTTGACTTGAGCCTTTTACAGCTCAGCATATTAATATGGTTTTACTTTTTACAGAAAGTTTCTAATTTACTGAGTATGTGCTATGCTGACAATGATGTGATAAATATTCCATGCTTATAGAATGAAATAAGCGTACATTACGCTCTTTAGTTTATAATTAGTAAATCAGGCCTATAAAGTAGGGTATCTTGTTCTACACAGTTAGCACATGGCAGAGCCAGGACCCGACCAGGAATCTGACATGCTTGCTCCAGCCCCCCACAAGTGAGATGTGGTACTGGCACTTTCTACCTCACTTACTTAGAACTGACTTACAGACTGAATTCTCCTTTGAAGTCCACCAGGAAGTTCCTAATTGCAAAAGCCCAGTCATCTTTCCTTTCATCTTTCTGTGGTTTCTGAAGTTCAGCACACCATCGAATCTCACCTTCAAACTCCTGTTTCCTCTTCTGGCTTCAACGATTTTTTTTTTTCTCACTCCCTTTTAAGGTCTCTGTATCTTTATAGAGTCTACGAAAGGTATTCCCTAGAGTTTTGTTTTCTTTCCATCATCAATATTTGAGATTCTTTCTCCTAAAAGCAGTTTTCACCTGTTTACAAATAACATTCAAAATGTTTGAATATTTGTATGTGTTACATGTAACTTACATATACAACAATCCTGTGTATTACATATAACATATATGTGTATATACATATAAATTGTATTGACAATCTTCTGAATACATGCACCATATAGTCCAATAGCTTTGATGCATTCCTTAAAAGAGTACTTCTACAGCTTCCCCTTTTTGAATTTTAAATTTCTATTTTCACAGGAGCTGAACTCCGTCTGTCTCTGTCTTTCCCTCTCCTGTGGTCTCCAGTCTCTATCACTAGCTCCACTATGTCCATTGTGTTTTCACTTCCACATTCTAGATCTCATTTCCGGTTCTGTCCCTGAGTGTCCTTCTGTTAAAATAACCATTGAGAAGCAAATTTCAAAATTACTAAGATGGTACAGAAAACACCCGTGTGTAGAGTTCACACCCAGTTTCCTCCATCAAGACCTTCTATTAGCGTGGTACTTTCTCACAACTGATTTTCAATATCAATTCTTTTTAAATACTCCCAATTTTACTCTCCTCCTTTCAAAACATTTTAACCTAAAACTCTTTCCATCCCATTTCCTTGCAGTTGCATGGCTATAACGTTTCTTGGCCTTCTTGTCTTAGCGTTCTTGACAGTCTTGAGGATTCCTGTTCAGTTTCTTTGCTGAAAGTCGCTCCTATGGCTTTTGTGTGACTGTCATGCTTCATGCTGAGTGAGGAGACGTGCACTGTAGGGAAGACAGCAGAGCTGAAGGGCGGCCCTTACCATTCCGTATTACAGGGACACACCGTCCAGGTGACTCGCTGGTCTTACCTGGCTCATCTTGAGGTGAGTGATCAAGCTTCCTCATCATAAATTATTTGCGCCACCTCACCTCTCACTGCAGTTCTGGCTCATATTAAATAGTGCAGAATGAAGCTCCATGTCTTGAGGCAAGCCTTTCCACATGGAATATCTGGCCTGTCTCCACAACAGAAGTATCCATTAGCCATTGATATAAACCATTACTGATCCAGACGGACATTTAGTGGATACTTAGATTTCTATTCCATTGCAACATTATAAAGCTTCTATGGTCCTTTATCAATTTGTCTTTTGTATGTGTCTTTCTATGTTTTGACCTCTGTCATACAATTTGCAGCTAAAAAATCCAAAATTGTGTTTATTTTTTGTCCTAGTTCTGGAATCTACAGTCTCTACAAAAAGGCCTCATTTCTTTGTTAGAATGTTTCCTCATAAACAAATCCAAGGCTAAAAAGTGTGTTTCTTGACAGTGATGAGTTTCCTCTTGGGAAGGAGCAGGAAGGATACGTGTGTATATTCACCCATGTAGCTCTCATCTGTATCTTATATTAAGCTCACTATGGGTTCCTACTAATGTATTCAACTATAATCGTCTACTGAATGGATCATTATCGATAGTCTTCTCTGTTGATTATATGACCAATCATGCCTGCACTGAGAAACCTCTCTCCCACCATCCCATCCCCACTGACTTAGGTGACTGTCCAGTTCATGTGCCTCTGTGTGTGTGTGTGTGTGTGTGTGTGTGTGTGTGTGTGTGTGTGACATTAAGTGCTGTTAAGCCATACATTCCTTCAGGAAGCTTTATCAGAATTTTATTTTTGTTGTCAATCTTACACTCCACTCATTTTTAGCGTTACTTGCCAAGTTATCTTTCACTCAGATAGTTTTAGCCATTTGTTAAAAAGAAATTTCTTTTCTCCTATGGTTCATCCAATGCATAGGTCCTGAAAATTGTGAGCTTACTATTTGAACTATAAATTTCTGTAGATGCTAACGTATGGCTAGTGTTTTAAATTCACCAGTACAATACCAACATAACAAGTTCATTATTTAAAAAAGGTCTGTTTCACATACTCTACACCTTCTTACCTCTACTCATGAAAACTATATTTGTTTAGGATTTTGTTCTCATACAATTATATAAATAGAGTAATGCATTATATGGCTTTCATAGATGTTTTTCATTCATCTATTGCTGTGTGTTGTGGGACAGTCATTTAATTCTATGAAATTGCATTACATTGTATTGTTTTATTCTCTTACAAGAGACCATTTGGGGATTGTGAGCATTTGCTGATTATGAATAAAGCTTCATGAACAGGTTCTGTGTGAATATACATTTTTGGATCATCTTGGAAATTACCTAGAAGCCAAATGGTTGAACTTTTATATAGTGAGATTTTATTTTGCTCTGAAAGAACTTTTCAAAGTATTCAACAAAGTAACAGCACCATTTTGCACATCCATCAAGGATGCAAATACTTTTCTTTTTCTAATTTTTTAAGGAAAGGGTCTACAGAGTGCTCAGGGTCTCATTACAAGATCTGACTAGTAGTGATTTGCCTGTTTACAGCCTCCCAAGAGCTGGGAATTCAGGTGTGTGCCACCATGCCCAGTCTCAGTTGCTGTGTTGGCATACCCCAGGGGCTCGGCTGGCACAGCAGGCCTGGAGATCACACCTTGGCCCCTGAGCCTGCTTGCAGGCATTTTAAACCACTGAGCTATTTGGCTGGCCCTTCTATATCTTTTTAGTTGATATGTCTATTCAACTCTTTTGCCCAGTATTTTTAAGTGGTGTTTTAGTTATTATTTGTCCTAAGAAGTCTCTTTTAATTTGAATATGTCTTAGAATACATATATAAATATATAGTATATACTACATATGCTAAATATGCATTACATGTGTTATATGTATACTATGATACTGTGAATGTATTATGCGCATATTATACATGCTAGTATACTATGTAGTATGATACACTATATAATATGCAATGTTATATAAGCATATATGGTATATATGACATATGATGCATAGTGTGTTATATATAGTACATATAGCATGTATGAGTATATATCTATATCTATATATATATTGTGAATATGTTCTCCAAATATTTTGGTTTATCTTTTTGTTTTTAAATGTATTTTAGGGAAGGGTCTACAGGGTGTTCAGGGTCTCACTACTAGATTGGACTTGTAGTAATTCTCCTGTTTACCGCCTCCCAAGTGCTGAGAATACAGGCACACACAACCACGCCCAGTCTCACTTGCTGTGCCAGCACTCCCTGGGGGCATGGCCGGCGTGACAGGTGTCTTATACACTTAAGGTGTCTTTGAAATGGCATTTTTTGATATTTATTTATTTATTTATTTATTTATTGCCTTTAGGACAAGGTGTACAGTGTGTACAGGATCTCACTGTTTAGATCAGACTTGCAGTGATCTTCCTGCTTACAGCCTCCCAAGAGCTGGGATTACAGGCGTGCATCACCATGTCTAATCTCAATTGCCTTTTCAGCAGGCGCAGGGAGTGGGGCCGGCACAGCAGGCCTGGGGATCAAACTCCCAGACCCTGTGTCTTCCTAAGCAGGTGCTTTAATCTGCTGAGCTACTTGGATAGCCTTGAAATGTTTTTAAATCTGGCAAATTTTTAAAATTAAATTTTTTAAAAATGCAATTTTTTTTCTTCAGTGAGTCAGATTTTGTGGTTGTTATCTCAAATTCATTGTCAAATTGAACATCAACTAAGCTTTTCCCTTAGATCCATTTTATAATTTTACATTTTAAGTTTATAATAATGATCTATTTTCCTGTTAAATTTTGATTAAATATATGTTATTTTTTACATAAGGTTATCAAATTATTTTTGCATTGTTATGATTCTTATTTATTCTTCAGTGAATTGTCTTTGCACAGTTTTGCAAAAACAAACTAATCATATTTCTGTGAATGTATCTGTGGACTCTGGAATTCCATCGACCTCTGTGCGTGTTCTTTTGTGAAATCAGCCTTGATTAGTGACACTTTTTAACTGTGTAGAAATTAGAGAGAGAAGCACTTCTACTTCACTGCTCCAGCAAAGTTTTGTCTGTTGATTATTTTACATTTTTAAATTTTCATAGGTATGTTAGAGTCAAGTTGTTAGCTAAAAGATAATTTGCTTGGATTTGTATCAGAATTTTATTGAATCTATAAGTAAAATTGAAAAGAATTAACACCTCAAGAAAAATTAAATCTTCTAAACACATTTTAGATTTTGCACTTATTTGAGATTTTTTTTGATAGTTTTTGTAGTTTCATACACAAAATCTTGTACATAACCTATTAGATTTATACTTAAATATTTCACTTTGAGATGTAATATAAATGGTATTAAATTTTTAAATTATTACTGATAAATATGAAAGCAATTGACTTGATTTATGCACCCTTCTAACTTTTAATATTGCTATTAAATTTTTAGGGATTTTTTAATGCACTGTGTGAATTTTATGCAAAAATACTCATGTCACCTTCAAATAAAGAAATTTTTTATTTCTTAGTTTACCATTAATATATTCCTTTTATTTTATTGCACTATGAAAAAACTTCATATGATACTTCATACTAGTAATGATTGCAGATATTGTTTTATGTATTCAAGTGGAGAGTAAGTACATGTTTTCTTTTTTTAGATAAAACCAAGTTACTGATGCTCTTTTCTAGTCTATTGCTGAGATTTTTAAAATTATAAATTGTTGTTTGATTTTGTTAATTTTTTTCTCTATGAATTACACCATGCAATCTTTTATCTTTGTTAAACTATTGATATTGCAGGTTACATTAATTATTGAACATTGAAATATCTTTGAACTTAGAAGGAATCACATTAATTATATATAGATATAGATATATAGATACATAAATATATCTACATATCTCACAAACAGGATGTAATATGGTGAAAATTCTTTCCTCATTGAATATGAAAATTTTAATCTAAATTTTTCCTTAAATGTTCTTTCTAGCCATGTTATTAAAATAGTGATAGAATCTTTAAATTCATTTTCTAGTATTATGTTTCC
>NW_004524719.1:3788053-3796459 GCF_000260255.1 Octodon degus | reverse complement strand
GCAGGTGAAGTTCTATGTGTCCAGCTGTCATTTCCTAATTTGGAGACTGTAAAGAAATTTCCTGTATATTCTGTAGTCTTGTCATAGATTTATCAGTTGCTTATTTCCCCAGTGCCTGGGATGACTTGCTAGACTCCATGTAATTAGTAAGCATCATGAGATATAATCATTACTTATGGATTCTGCACCTATACAGTGAATGAAGTCACACATTCAGCTTGATTTTTAGATTTTTTTAGTTTTCTACTTTCTGTCAAATGGTGAGATTGTTACCATGTCAAATCAAAGATTAGCAAATTCAGCTTCATCAATAAGGCTAGCCACTGGACTCTTCCAGGGTTACAGATCTTACATGTCTGGCTGGTGTCCAAACATTACTTCCCCAACCCTTTTAGATCAGAAATATATCTGGCCACAATTTTTTTTTTCACCTATGCTTAAATACTTTCTTGGCTTCCATGGCAACCACAATGGAATGTGTAGCTGTTGACCCAAGAAGTCAGATTTCTTCTTCTTTGTAATTAGTTCTATCTTTTCTCTTATCTATTTTATGTTTACAACATCTTAATAAGGGTGGGGAAGGAGCAAAAGAGTTATGACATCTTAACAGAGGTGGATTAAAGGCTAAACTAGAGCTTCTCATGCTAGGATAGAATTAACCCTTGGAAAGCCACCATCCCCTAGAGCTGTGTGCCTCTTTTGGTGAGTCATCCACTCACAATATTTCATGCATGCTCTCATCTCAGCTTTTCACCAATTACAATAGAAGTAACAAATTCTTAGAAGAATAAATAAAACAATGCATTACTTAGTGCCAGAAGATATGCTTATATTACAGATTAATATGTTGGAAAAAAAGTAAGCAAGCAGTGAGTTTTGGCAATATTTAGTAAGAGACTACTTGGTCAGACTATGAAGACAGCAGAACATTTAAGAGAATCCCCATTCTCCAGTCTTATTTACTGAAAAATAAAATATATATCTCTCTACAAGTTTCTCTCTAGTTCTATATCCAAGACATTGAGACTTGCTTGTTGATGGTAACATTATGGTTTGAAATTTTTATTTATCTCACTGATATTCTGGTATTCAAAGTGTAGATAGAAATCTCTGTTTAGCTTAAGAGAATGTAATGAAGTTGCAAGTATGAAGCCATGTCACTAGAATTTTGGATGTTTGCAAGTACAGAAAATGTCATCCATAAACAAGTTGGGATTGCTCTGGATCTCAGGTAGGAAATGAAACTCCCTATTACTAACATGATATAAAATGTACTAATATGAGGAATGTGGGAGATTACTAAAATGACCCATAAGGATACATACAGACTTCTAACCATGCCCTCAGTACTGCCTGTGGACCTTGTCAAGTGATGGGATTTGGCTCATTAGGAGTTAAAATGTTTATACCCTGGCACATACTCTACAATCTTGTTGCTATTGGAAATCACTATTTAGAACAAAGAAGTACTGGCCCTCTGAAAACACATGGCCAGCAACCGTACCATGAGGCTAGTAAGACCTTCATGAGCTCTGGATCAAGTGGAATTCATTTAGTTATTTATTTTGCAACCTCAAAGTCTCACTACTTGCTTACTTTTTTCCAACATATTAATCTGTAATATAAGCATATCTTCTGGATATGCTTATATTACAGATTAACATGAACAAAAGAGATTAAAACAGGGTTCAAGTCACACTGTGAACACACAGCATCATTATTGCAAGATAAGCAGAATTCATAGAATTTGCATGGACTTTATGCACATTGTACATTCAGAATTATTATTTTACTTGGTTTAAAACTTTCCAGATACTTATTACTTTTTTAAATGCTTGGTTCAGTGTTGGGTGTTTGTCTGCATCTACCACATAAATATAACCTCCTATAATAAATGGCAGAGAAGGTTTTAATAGACCATGGGACACGTGGAAGAATCAAAGACAATAATGTTTATTTTTTCATTATATTAATGCATTTATGTATTTTGAGACAAAGTCTCACTGTGCAGGCCAGGCTGACCTTGGGTTCACTTTGCAGCCCAGATTGGTCTCAAACTCAATGCAACCCTCCCACCTCATCCTCCTGATTGCTTCGACCACAGGTGTGTGCCCACACACCCGGTCCTATATAATAAACTTTAGTTCAATGGTGTATTTCTAATTAAAATAATTTGAGGGCTGGCCAGATACCTCAGCAGACTAAAACACCTGTTGAGGCAGAGTGCAGAAGCAGGGGTTCAATCCCCTGAATAACATGCCAGCCCTGCCTCTCAGGGAACCCTGAGATGGAAATATAGACTGGGCATGGTAGCACACTCCTGTAATCCCAGCACTTGGGAGGCTGAATACAGCAGAATTACTATGAGTCCTATCTACTTAGTGAGACCCTGTAGACCCTGCACTAAATACATTTAAAAATGATAAGTAAATAGATAATTTGAGATAATAGGAAAAGATTTTTTGGGGGAGATAAAAGATTACTTCTGGATATTTTAGTACTACATTACAATTGTCCATTTATAAACGTATACATTCATATTTTTAACAAATAGGTTCTTATTGTGGTATGTAAAAAAGTCTCCAAAGAAGCCATGCTTAATTAAAAATCTCAAGATATATTGTCCTAGATTACCTGGTTTGACTCTAAATACAATTGCATGTGTCTTTATGAAAGAAGGAAAAAGAACATGCTGAAAAACAGAAAAAAATGGTGATGTCAATACATACTGGAAAGAGATTTGAAGATTCCAACCTTGACTATTGGAATGACGCAGCCCTCAGACAAAACTACTGATGACCTTAGCAAGAGGGAAGACAAAAAGAAGCAATTTCTACACTAGAGCCTCTGGAGAGGGTGTGACTCTCCTGATGCCTTAATTTTGACCTAGTTAAACGAATTTCAATCTTCTGGCTTCTAGAACTAAGCAATCATGCACTTTTGTTTTAATCCACAAGTATACAATAATTTGGAAGCGTGTCAATAGACAATTGATAGAATAGTACTCTCTATACACAGGAAATCAATTTTAAAATTTTTTATTTTTTCAAAAAAATTAAGTCATTTGGGAAAACAAGTGGTATTTATAAACACTGAATATTAGTAACTCACATTACTGATCAAAAATCATCAATTTTTTGTTTTGCAAATAGTATTGAAGTTTGAAAGGTTGTCCTTTGTTATATTTTAAAGCTTTATCCACAACAAACAGAAAATAAGGGATTTATTGAGAGTGGTAAGCACAGTGGCGACTCAGAAGCTACCATAATATGAAGGTAGAATCAAGTCTTTTTGCAGTGCTTGAAGGTGACAATAGAATGGACCAATTTCATTGGGAGACTTACACAATTTATTTACATTTGAAAAGATTACTCTCACTATTTTGAAAGGATACAATCAGGAAGTTGAGCAGGGAAAAATGATTAGAAGAAATTTTCTATAGATGAGCTAAGGGATGATAATAAGATGAATTATACTAAAATTAGTATTCATGCTTTAGCAGTTGAAAATTTGGGTCATTCTAAATTGGGGCCTATTAATAAATCAGCTGTGAAAATCTTTTGAAAAAGCACAATTATGGTATTTGTTTTCATTTGTACTGGAAAAACCAAGAGTGGAGTTGATGCATCATGACATAAATGCATTTTTAATAGCTTGGGAAACTATCAGCCAAATTTCAAGATATACCATTTCATACACTGTTACTTCATTTCTTTTTCGAGGTTCCAGATACACATTCATTAAGACACATATTTTGGCTAACAAATTGCAGAAGCTTCTCCATACAGTTTTAGTTGTATTCTTTCTTTTTAAAGTTTTTGAATATGTCAATTATTTTTATTTTTTATAGAGAACAAAAAATAGTGAAAGGAAAAATTAGGAATAATACAGAATTCCAATAATCAAGATGATAAGGATTCAAAAAGCATTGTTATATTACACGTGGTTGTCTTCAAATTACTTGTTCCAGTTAGCAGATATAAACATACAAAATTGTTAAAAAAATTAAAAAGAAGATAGGAATAAGTAGTTACACATCTTTACACAGACATTTAGAAATCTAACCATATACAGCATTGTAGCAGGACAGTCCTGGGACATTATTTTCTGTCTCTTCTTTTCATTTATTAATCTTTTTTTTTAAAAAAAATTTACTTGGCAGACAGTATGGCAGTAATTGGTATGCCATGACAAGCTGTATGCATTGAGAAGACCAGCATGATAAGCATGCCAAACATGACCCTACCATTACACCTTCCTATCTTCAGTGCAGTTGCTTACTTCACAGTTATCAGCATATACAGTCAGTCAGGATGAGAATCCCACCAATTACCTGCTAGTCTGCAAAAAGATGCTGAAGACTCTCAGGATCATTGGCTCAACCATCTTATGCATACAAATGTATGGCTTTGCCCCTGTCATGTTTCCTAGTTTTTATCCTTGCTCTCTCTTTGTTGTCTATTACTCGAGTTCTCACTTTCCTTTTATTTGCATTATAACTTTCTATTTGTATTTCTTCTTTTAAGTTCTTTCATTAGGAAAACTATGTGATATTTATACATGTAGGTCTGGTTTATTTCACTTATGAGTATACCTTCAAATGGCATACACTTAAATATGAAGGCTTTGAGTTTATCATTATTTATAGCTGAGAATTAACTCCATTGTATAAAAATACCACAACTTTTTCATCCATTCCTCCAGTGATGGGCATCTTGGTTGTTTCCAAGATTTGGCTATCAGAAATTGTGCTGCTATAAACATAGGTACACATATATCATTCTGATATGACGTTCCCAGTAAGGGGATAGCTGGTTTGAATAGGATTTCCCCTCCTAGTTTTTTAAGGAATCGCCACACTGATTTCTGTAATGATTGCACCAGTCTACATTCCCACCAGCAGTGGAGAAGGGTTCCTTTTTCCCCACAGCCTCTCCAACAGCACTGTTGTTGGTTGATTTCTTTATGATAGCCATTCTTTCTAGGATGAGATTGTATCTCAGTGTTGTTTTAATTTGCATTTCATGGATGGCTAGTGACGTGGAGCATTTTTTCATATATTTGTTTGCCTCTTTAATTTCATCCTCTGAGAAGTGTGTATTCATCTCAGATACCCATTACTGGATTGGACCTTTAAATTTTGGGGCCTTAATGTTTTTTTAGTTCTTTATAAATTCTAGAGAGCTGACCTTTGTCTGAGTGCTTATTAGTCAAGATTTTTCCCAAATATGTGGGTTGTTTTTTCACTTTGTTGGTAATTTCTTTTGAAGTGCAAAAGCTTCTCAATAAGAGGAGTTCCCAGTTGCTAATTCTTTCTGGTATTACGCATGCAATTAGATTTTTGTTCATGAACTCTTTGCCTATCCATATGTCTTCAAGAGTTCCTCCTACTTTCTCATCCAGGATATTCAGTGTTTCTGTTTTAATGTTTAAATCTTTAATCTATTTTGAGTTTAGCTTAGTGAATTTTTTTCCTTCATATTCTATAGGGACCTAAAGTTTAACATATCAATACTTGATGGAAAATAAGTGTTCCATGTTATGTCTAAGATGTTTGTCCTTCAGACAGACAATGAGTTTAAGCTCAAGTGCCTATGTCATATGGTGATAATAATAAGCTTCTCTTCTGGAGGGTTAACAACCTAAGTTTGCAGACCAAAATTAGAGAAAAAGGAGGGCTGCAAGGACAGCCAACATTTTGGCCTTGGCCTTTCAAGGTCAGTGAAGACTCAGGACATAGGATAACCTGTACTATAACATCATATAAGTCAGTTGTGTCCCAAATTTTCTGATCAAGGAGATTATGGGGCTACAGAGGAAAGTGATCAATGATGTAGAGCATGCCTAAGGAGAGTCACAGGGAGAGAAAACATTCTCTCAGGCTTTCACAGAGAGTAAATTGGTCAAGCAATGGCCGAGACTCATCCACATGGCTGACACTGACAAAGGATCTACAAACTGCGGTACAGGATTTGAGGCTAAATCCTGAGGGGATTTGACTGACCTTATCAGATACAAAAGTTACAGATCTTATTAGATAGGTCTTGCTTTATCTTGGTATTAAACATCCAGCAGAAAAATATAAAAACAAAGTATAAAAAGTAAACTATATTAATATGTTGAGTTGTAAAAGGCTCAAGTCAACAACTTCTGACATTGCCAGTCATATGGAAAACCCACTACTATCATGGACTACTGGTCTCTGTTGGAATATTTTGCTGAATTCATGCACCTATAATATTTCAATGACAATGGAATACACTTCTCTGATAAAACTAAATAAAAGTGGGGCTACAAATGAAGGGCCATTTTGTATCTATATTCAAAATATTTAGGATAGATATATAGTTACATTCCCTTAATGAATAGAGGGATTTGTTCTAATAGTATTTATAAATAGGATATTATGTCCTCTTCTTGTACAGCAAATAACCACTAGAAAGACAGTATGCAATGTGTTAATTATTGGAACTGTCCTACCAATTTGAATTGAAACTATCTCATTGCTATTTGTTTTTCAATAAAATCATGGAAAAAATAGGATAGATATACACCTACATTCTCTTGATTCGGTGAATAGAGATTTTTTTCTAACAGTGTTTGTAGACATGATATGATGTCTGTATTTTGTCTAATGAATAACCACAAAGACAACACTATGCAGTGTATTAATTATCGAACCTGCTAGTAATCTGTATTGAAACTGTCTCATTGCTCTGTTATTCTCAATAAAGTTATTTAAAGAAAAGGAATGTAGGGAAACAGTGTGAAATAAATCTTACTTAGTGTGTGTTTCATCCCATAAAAAAATTAAAACGAAGAAAAAGTTAAGCATTAACTCTTCCTTTCAATAGACTAGTAGAAATCAGCAGTACAACTATCCAAGCTATTCTGTGTATAACATGTATATGCTTCTCCTCCCTTCTTTCTTTTCTCCTCTCATCCCATTTGTTCCTTTCCTTTGAGAAGATTCTTTCCCTTTCACGGCATCTATAGTACCTTTGGGATGATTTACTTTTTCAGGTTCTTACACTAGGGAGACAATATGCAGGCCCGATGTATTTCTCTTAGGACTATGGTCTCTAGTTGCATCCATTTACCTATAAATCCTAGAGTTTATCTTTCTTTATAACTGAATAGTACCATGTTCCATAAATTTATCACATCTTTTTTACCCATTTCAGTTTGATGGTCATTCTTACTTACCATGGTATTAAACTCATTTAATGATGGTTCCGGTTATCCTTCAAGGACTTATTTGTTGTCTCTAAAATTTTGTTTTGTCTCCTAAGCATCATCACTATAGTTTTAAATTATTCAGTGGCTCAAATACTTTACTGTTCATTTCATTTATCTATAATTTTCACTTCCCTGATACACTTTTGTTCAACAGTATTCACAAAAATTTTCTAATATAGAGCAGTTTTTGTGCTGGTTCTTGTCCAGAATCTGCGCATTCTTCTCAGCAAACTGTGCACTGCTCTTTGCACACGGTTGGGTCTTGGGTCCAGGTGTTGCTTCACTACAAAGCCCGTCGGGTGGCGGCCCCTGGGAGTGCTGACTGGCGATCAGTACACCATGCTTCGGGGCTGAGGGCTGGGAAAACATTAAAACCAAAAGCTGGCTCTTACGGTTGAGAAGAAAATCATTTTACAGTTAGATTTTACGTATTTAAAAGCTAGTGACAACTAGGAGTTCACAAAGACAGACCTGATTTCTTATGGAGATAGCCAATAGCAAAGAAAAGCATGGGGACATCAGGACCAGTCCTAAAGCCATATTGGGGATAATTTATTTCGTTCAAGGCTATGAATGAATTCCTGTGCTACAAAGTGTCTGAATTGTGGTTTTTAACTTTTATTTTTTGGTGAGAAAAAAATTTATGTACCATGTTAAATGATTTAACCTATATCATAAGGGTGACAAAGATCATAACCAATATGACATTTTTATTTAAAGCTTTTTCAGTTCATAATTTTAAATATTAGCTATTGTAATAGGAGTGAAATATGTTATGAATGTGTGAATATTGACAAGGATTCTATCAGTTCCATAGCAGGCTACTGATATGCTTTAAAAGATGTCTTATGAAATTTAATATTAATTTTTAAATTTAATCTTATTTTTCTGAAATATTGATTAATTTGATCATGTGAGTCAAAATTACACTATATATCAGCACATTTTTATTTTAATACATTACAATAATTTATGCATTAAAGTTAATTTGTTATTATTCTATTACATTTTTTGATTTTAAGAAAATCAGATATATGAAGTACATCTCTTCTAGGAAAACCCATCCTCATATGGTCCTTTGATCTTGAGGAAAATAAAATAAACCTTTTGGATTTGGGTACTACATGGAAAAGAGGAGAAAGTGATGAAATTCCATGCAATCATTTA
>NW_004524719.1:3779671-3781248 GCF_000260255.1 Octodon degus | reverse complement strand
ATGCAGTAAGTAAATATGCACAAAACTTATTAAAGGACAACACAGACACTGGAAAGCAAAGTGTAACCATGGAAAATGAATAATATAAAAAGATAAAGATGAAATTAATGGAGGAACATAAGAAGAAAATTGCCATAAGCCTAGAAGCAGTCCAATTTTGGACAGACAGCATCACCTATTGTGATTCAGACTTTGGGACTTAGGTTTTTTCATTATGTGTGCATTTAAGTATTTACTCACTGCTCCATTCTGTCATAGAAAATTTATTAATTCTTGTTATCTGTCAGGAGGTATCCTAAGAAGTCAGAATGCACTGATGTTGAAAATATTGACACGGATTGCGCACTTTTATTGAGAGTTACATAGAGAATATCATAGATACAGAGAAATCCAAGGAGGATCCATGAAGTAAGGAAATAGAAAGACAGAAGTTTATCTAGCAGGAATTTTGGAAACAACTAGTACAGTAGTAGTGAACTGTACTAAGAAAAACAAGAAAATAAATAAAATCTGTTATCAAGTAGCTATTAGGGTGAATAACTGGATTTCAATCCCATTGCAGACCTCTGGGAAAAGGTATAGTATTGACCTTGTGTTTTATTATGGCATTGTGACGTGATGAGAGGCTTTCTCTCCACCTAATTCCATCCTAATCAAGTGGTAGTACTCCCTGTGGAAAGTAACTTCCGTGTACATCAGATCTATGTGTCATTCAATATCATGCAGAAAGGACAGGCACACAATAATGGCAAGGTTAGATGGCTGGGAAGTGACAGCATCTGCCACACATTTCCAGATGAAATGGCTCTCCAAGGAAATATCTATCCTTAATACCATAGACCTGTGCTGTCCTAATGCTAGTGATGAGCTACATGTGCCTACTGGAATAATAATTTACGAAAAATAAATAAAATAAAAAATGCAAACATCACCCATCACACCAGACACACATCTAATGTCAAATAGACATGAAATGTCCATGTCTGAATAGTGCATAACACAAATTTAATTTCTATTATTGAAAAACTTGCTGCACAACAATGGCTTTGACATGAAGTAATACAACACTGATTTTAAAAATTACATAATGCTATGGAGAAATGAAATAGGATGATGTCAACGGACCATTTCACTCTTCGTAATTAAATAAAGGAAATAGAGTATATGTGAAATTTCTGTCTAACCTGAGACTTAAACATACAGTAAAAAGTTATTCACTGTTTGAAAGTGTTCTGAGATTTGTTATAAATTTTCAAAAGGGTTTCTATTCCTATGCTGCTGAGCCTAGAAATCTTAGCAATAATTCTACCCTGAAATATTTACACTTTAAGAGCAATATAGATTTTTGTGTCACTTATATCATATTTAAATAATTCAGAGTACAGTTTAATAAATTTGGATTCAGATCTCAAACAGGCTTTCATAATTGGAAGCCTGACATTTGTCCCTCAGTTTACAGTAAGTAAGAGCAGTGGTTTTGTACAATATTCATACAGAGGAACTGGGCAAACTGAATTTTATCCCTCTAGCCTAATGCAGTAATATACAGTCCATCCATTTCCTGTTCTGTATATGAT
>NW_004524719.1:3777296-3779571 GCF_000260255.1 Octodon degus | reverse complement strand
AGATCCATATATTCCAAATTACTAAATTTTAGGCAGGGGTGCTGTAAATATTCATTTAAAATGGGATAAGTCTATAGAGATGCTTTCCTACTCTGCTCTTTTTTTCAGTTTAGTTTGATTAGATATTTGTGGATTTTATTTCTTTTTCAATGTACTGGTGATTATTCTTATTAATTTATCTATTTCCTATTTTCAATTTAATTGATTTCTGTAGTGATTTTAGCTATTTTTAATAGTTTTATGTTTACATTATTCTTCTTCCTGTAATACTTTTTTGTAAACTGTTAGTCTATTTGCTAGAATTCTTTTTTCATTTTAAATAAATTCATTAAATTGTATTCACTTTCTATTTTCTGCATTTCTAGAAAGGATGAATTTGCATTGAGTTTAAAATATCCTTCACATCTCTGAAAACATTTTTAGCTTTATTGAAAATCATGGTGTTTAGTTTGCATTCATTTGAGGAAATCGTCAGTTTCTGTTACTGAGTTTCATTTTTAATTAAATCACAAATGTAGAACATTTTCGGTGTCATTTCTAATTTACAAAAGTGTTTGGACGCGTCTATAGCTCAGATTGTGGTTTATGCTGGTAGTTCTTTTACATCCATTTGAAGAGAACGTGCACGTTCGGAGCTCCGGCGGAAGCGTTCTAGGAAAGCCAGCCCGACCACACCTCCTGCCTGGGTCAGGGTGAGTCTGTCTGTCTACAGCGACTTTCGGCCTATTTGATCTCTCACTTACTGCCAGAGGTACCGAGAACTCCACTAAGATTGTGCATTTTCTTATTTCTCCTTAAAGTCCATAATTTTTTCCTCATGTGTTCATGTGTAGTGTACATCTTCTTGGACACTTGACTTTCTCTTTTTACATGATAAAGGTATTCTTTTTTTTAAATCCCTGAAACTCTGGATGATGATGACAGTCTTGCCTGAAATTCCTCCAGGTACTAGAGCTTTAAGATGAGTAATATTGGTATTTCATGTCTTTATCTCTTTTTTCATATCTGTCTTTAATCCTGCTTTCTTTTTACTCGGGTATGTTTAAATTGTAGAAGAGGCTGTAGTCCTCCTTTTGATATATATTCATTTAATCCCATTGAGCCCGTTCCTCTGATCCCCACCTCCTCTACCTTTGATATCCTTCATCTTCTCTAAAAAACTATCTCTCCATTTTCTGTGACTGTCGTCTTTCCCTCTTCCATGATGGGTATCTCTAGAAGAAAAATTCAAAATTCAAAATGTTATAAAATTTGAAATCTCTTAGGAACTGGTATTAGTCAGCGTGTAGATATTTCACACCTGACTTCATTCAATACGTGATAGTTAAAATGGAGAAACACTAACACTCTGTTACCAAGAACCTAACTCTGTTACCAACAAAACTCTGTCACCACTAATTACCAATAAGTTATGAGTACGAGGTACATAAGAAACATATGAATTTTAGGTTTAAGCTTTAGTCCTAGCCTCAAAAGATCTCATTAACAGATATTGAAAAATATGAAAGTTTCTGAAACGATTCTGGGTTGCAAGCATTCTGTACTGTAGTATCTATCTAAAACGTGTCGTTGTTTTAAAGTTCATTATTTTAATCTCTGACTCTTAAATGACATATACTTAACATTATACTAGAGCACCTTTTCGCAGTGAGAATGTATAAAAGAGCAGAAGACGTCTGTAATCTAACTCTAAATTATTAAATAATATTACTTCTCATGTTTTTGACCCTCAAAATACACTTGATGGCGTAGATGTATCTTCTTGTCCCTATTCTGCTCAGTGATTTGCAAGATATTTTTCTCATTTCCTTGCATGAGAAAATCTTCATTTAATAGTAATATACACTCCTATATGTAGTTGCAACAATGTTCTTTATACAAACATGCATAGATAAAGGAGGAGGTCAAAACTGAACTTCTTTAAATTATACTAGAATAGAATATGATTGAGGAGGATTTGAGAAGAAAATGACATTTACTAAATGTTAAATTACAATTTTCTTTCCAAAAGTTTTTATATGTGTTTTTCCTTTATGCGTACATACATACCACTCCAAATATCAAAAGTAGATACTTTAAATTCTACATTATTAAATGAGAGCAGAACATTCAGCTTTAAACTGTTACATTCATGTTTTTCATACCACAACATAACATTCCAAGTTACTATTAATCAAAATAATATGGGACAGATAATTTTAAATAAATTATCAGATTGATGGATAAAGAGTGTAGAAAACAAAACCTAAATTGTATTCATATGACTTACAATGAG
>NW_004524719.1:3773149-3777196 GCF_000260255.1 Octodon degus | reverse complement strand
AAAAAAAGTACAGGATTTCAAAACAAGAATAGAACATTAACAATGGTTGTTATATTATGTGATGTTATTACCAAATCTGTTGCTCAGATTACCAGACACAGGCATGCAAGATTGATCAAACAATTAAACATTCACTGCTTCATTCAGTTGAAAATTAAGAATTTAGACAAATCAAAATTGGAAGTTATATCCAGGGAGATAGCTCAGCGGTGCAGCACCTGCCTGGCAAGCATGAAGTCCTGTGTTCAATTCCTGACGTATATTCAAAGATCAAATGCATGGAATCTTCAGAACTATACATGAAAAATGAACTTGAACCAAATAGCAGAAGTTTTCTTTCATTAGAAGCTACGTTCTGAGTTGCAATTCCAGAAACTCTGTTTTTAACGTACTGATTATGAATAGGGTGAGGGTGGATGCTTACTGCAGTCTGTATGTTACCATCCAGCCTGCAAACATTTGCATTAGTGGCCCTTCTGAATTACATGACTCACTATAATATTCTGCATGCATGAATGAAATTGTCAGGCACTTAACTGCAGCATTATATCCTGTCTCTAAGTACTGAGTTTTGATCAACTTCAGCAGTCCAACTTTGTGCTTCAGAGGATACCATGTGGCTGCAGGGCTAATTGGAGAGGGAATGGATGGCACTAAGGCAAAACTGTTTACATTTCACAAAATTAGATGCACTTGGCAGTAGCCACAGTGAGCAGTATAATGCACAGGGGAGAGGGTGGCATTACGATGCTCTGATGCAAACTGTAGGAAACGCTAGTAACAAAGGGACCCGCTGTGAAGCAGATACTGGAGATGACAGAGAATACAAATCTACACACCTAACTTAATTACAAGCGTGATTAAAGCTGGGTAAAATGGAAAAAAGGAAGAATGTGTTTTGTATAACTATTTTTTTCAAAGTGTTGAATGAAGTAAGATGAAACCAATACCTCATATTCTCTACAGAGCTTTTGGGATTAAAGTGAGGGATAGCGAGATAGCTCAGCGGACCAAATGACTGCTTAGACAAGCACAGGGACTGGGGTTCAATACCCAGCAACACATGCCATGTCAGCCCGCCCCTGGGCGCGCTGAGCCAGCTTCAAAGACTGGGCATGGTGGCTCACGGCTGTAAACCCAGCATTGGGGAAGCTGAAAACAGGAGGATCACCAAGTATGAGCTGTGTAGTGAGACTGTGCCAAATACATTAAAGAGAGAGAGAGAGAGAGAGAGAGAGAGAGAGAGAGAGAGAGAGAGAAGCAAAACAGATACCATGAGAAGCCAATCTGTATTTCATTTTATTTATTATTACTATTATTTTTTTTACGGAACCGGGGATTGAACTCAGACCCTTGCACTTGCCAGGGAAGCACTTATTCCACGGAGCCATCTCCCCGGCCTCCCAATCTGTATTTTAAAGGATTTCATGACATATTTATTCCAAACATTGTTATTCTGGTTATATGGTATTCACATGACTAGGTATTCATAAATCAACATATTTCAATACCTGATATATGCTGAGACAATATTTATTAAATTTTTACAAAGTGAAATTATGTTTCTGTTAAGTAACAATAACTAGCAGACACCAATGTGCAAATTATAAAGACGAACTGCAGTTAAATAATATGTTAGTAAAATTTAACCTTCCCCTAATTTAAGGTTCAAGCTGATATTAATTGCTGCTCTAGTAGCCAAACAGTGCCCTGGGTTCATACATTCAACCCCAATAAAAATTAGACAAGTTTAACAAAAGGAAGATGCTTTATTTGAAAGCAGAAAAAGAAAGGAGAGGAAAGGCACCAAGAATTATCCTGAAAAGAATCACAGTGCATGGCTCTGGAAGGATGGAGGAGCCCTGTGTCCTGTGTTACGGGATGATTTCATAGGAGGAGGACTCAGAGGCCCCAGCCCACCAGCAACTCGCCACACCTGGGCAGCTTCTGGTCCCTTGCCCAATGGCACATCTTCGGGGGGTCTCTGTGCAGCCGTCATTCAATGTCTGTTTGTTTACTTGTCCTTGAAGTACCTTTTAGGGCCCAGGCTTTGGGGTGCGCAGTGGGTTAGCAAGGGGTGCCTTAATTTTGGTTAGCTTCGTGTTTGTAAGGGGACATGAGGGTATCTATTGCACTCTGTAATGAGCCTGGAGTGAATAGTGGAGTGACTCGAGCAAATACACACGCATATAAGTGTGCGTGTCAGTGCACACGAGTGAGTACAGACTGCCTTAGAGTCCCTCGGCCCTCCTGTTTCCTCTGCACCCTCTGGGACGTGGGGCCAGTGTATCATTTGTGCATTGGGCTTCTCTCTGTTCCTGCCGGTCAGCTCTTTTTCTGGTCTTTTGTTGGGACAGAGGAATAACAATGACACCTCCTACTGGTGCTTGTGCCAGAAATAACAGCCAAATCTTCCATCAAAATAGGGACAATAAACCAAATGCAACTAATAGTCTAAAAGCAATAACATTTGTGATTTCATAATCCTTAAGAAAAAGCCTATTATAATAAATAAATGTTATACTTAGGAGTAATGGGACCAGGGAGATAGCTCAGTAGAGTAAGCACTTGCTTGGCAGGTTCAAGGTCCTGAGTTCAATCCCTGGTGTTGAAGAAAACAATAATAATAATGAAACTGCCTTTAGAACATGTCACCTATTACAGCAGCTTCAGAGTTGACTCTTAGAACTTGGAACTTTTGCAACATAGATGAATATTGGACTCAATCAACACAATGACGAGGGAATTATCTTAGTGAGCCTTTCCATTGCTAGGCATAATGCTGTATCTGACATACTGAAAGAGAGGTTAAATTTGGCTCTAATTTTAAGGGGTTTTTAGTTTATGATCAGCAGGTATCTAGGTGGAAATAAAGTGGCAGAAGGGACTGGTGGAGGAAAGCGTTTAGAAAGTTCAGAGGAAGGAGAAGCAGAGTAGGTGAACAGTGCTGGAGAGAAGAAGGGAAAAGATCAGATACAGTGTCCAGGGTCCTAGCTGTGTGGTTCACCTGCCAACCCTCAGCAGGCTCCCACGCTGTTCAAGTTAAGAAAGCAACCTTAAACTTTACAGGGATTCTCTCCTCTCAGACTTGGGCTGCTCCAACACTACTAATGATCTTGGTCACCTCACCTTATGCCTGGGGTATAAAAGTACAACTTAAATATGCTTAAGTGCCTTTGATGCCTAAAGTATGGTTCTGTCAATGTTATACTTAGAAAAATAAATGTCATAGACCCGTAGTAAAATATTTTGTCCATTATAGTCTTGTGCTAAATGACCTAAGTGGAAAGATTAGCTTGAGTTACGATGTAGGAACCATAGTAGTTGGCAGGTCAGAACTGTTCTCCACAGTTACATCTCCTGTGGAGCTGGATTCTACACTGAGAGCCAGTCAAAGGAGCAGAGAGCTCTGCTACATTTGGATTCCAAAACTGCAAAAATCTGCAGCTTATTTAAGAGTTTAAAGATTTTTTTTTATTTTTTGGTACTGGGGATTGAACTCAGGACCTTACACTTGCCAGGGAGGCACTTACACCACTAAGCCATGTCCCCAGCTCAGGATTATTTTTTTATGAAAATAGATATTTTGGATAAAAGAGATCAAGTTATGAATTTTTGCAATATAATAACATTCCTAAAGGTTATTATGAATTCAGTTTTTCTGGTGAATTAAAAAGAAAAAAGAAAAAAATCAATATAGGACTTCTCATGGCCTATCACTTTCATGATTGCTAAAAGATTTTTAATAAAACATTTATTAGGCTACATTTGTGAAACATGAAATCTTCCAATAAGCAATTTAATATCAAGCCCATTCTTATGTCTCTATGCTTGTATCTTACTAAAGGAAGAAAAACATTAAGAGTAATTGGATGTTTAGAATTCATAGAATCGTATAAATATGACCTGCATAAATTTGAATGCATGGACCATTGCTATACATGTTCTCTTGAAAAGATTTTACATCTGAAGATTTTTATAAGAATATAGGGGATATGTATAGTGAAGGACTTAAATAAATAAGATTCTACCAAATAAAGTATTTAT
>NW_004524719.1:3761140-3764924 GCF_000260255.1 Octodon degus | reverse complement strand
TAGAACTCTGAAAGTTCTTAGTGTTATTTACCTAAGGCACATTGTGTGGAGCTTAGGAAAATGCAAAGTTAACCTCCAGAGTGGGTCCCAAAGGGACCTAAGTTGAAGTTCACTCTGACACTGGCTAGGTAATAAACATATATGTACATGTAAGGATTCTGTTCTTAATTCTAGACAGAATGAATAAGCCAAATCCTTTCTGGTCTGCATCCTCACTCAGCATTGATATGGGAATGCTTACTCTTTTTTGTTGTTGTTGCTTTTTGCAGAACTGGGGATTGAACTCAGGTCCTGGTTCTTGCCAAGGAAGTGCTTATTACACTGAGCCATCTCCCCAGCCCCTCACTTACTCTTTTTAACAACTCTTCTAAACCATACACACAGACACTCATGCATACACACATCACACATACATGCACACATGAACATTTCCCTGTACTATGGTCAACACAGCTCTCTGGGCACCCTGGAATCTACCCTGCTCTTCAATTTCTTGCTTGTAGTTCCTTTTTAAAAAAATAATTTTATTGAGAAACCAATAGCAATGAGACAGTTTCAAAACCAATTACTAGCACAGTTTCACTAATTATTACATTGCATATTGTTGTCTTAGTGATTATTCATTATATAAGATGCAGACATGCTATCCTGTCCACAAACACTATTAGAACAAATCGCTCTATTCAGTGATTCAAGAGAATGCAGCTGTGTATCTATCTTAACTGTTTTGAACATACAGATACAAAATGGTCATTCATTTGTATCCCCATTTTTTTGTTTAGTTTTGCCAGAGAAAGGTATTCCATTGTCATTTAAATATTGTAGGTGCCTGAATTCAGCAAAATATTCCAATATAGTCCAGTAGTCCATAACAGTCGTGGGTTTTCCATAAGACAGGTGATGAAAGAAATCGTTGACTTGGCTGGGGGGATGGATCAGTGGTTGTTTGTAGTTCTGAAAACAACAGCAAATGAAATGAAATAGCAAAAACTAGGGCAGGCCAAATAGCTCAGCAAGATTAAAGTGCTGGGAGTTCAATCCCTGGTCCTGTCATGCCAGCTCAATCCCCGCACCCCCCACCAGGAGTGATGAGAGGGCAATTGAGACTGGGAGTGGTGGTGCTCTTGGGAGGCTGTAAACAGGCAGATCACTACAAGTCTGATTTAGTAGGGAGACCCTAAACACCCTGTAGACCCTTCCCTAAAATACAGGAAAAAAAAAATTAGAATGTCCTGGAAATACAATAGTCGGACATGAGCAGGGGCTGAGGAGAAGGCCCCAGACTCTGACGCAGTCCCCTCCCAGAAGCAGGACGCGCTTTAACTCTTCAGATGGGTGAGTCACGCTGCCTCGATGGAGTGAACCTGAGCTGGGCTATTCTTCAAAACCGCTCACCTTCGGTGCACGGACCACCCGCGCAGTGAAGACTTCTGCGTTGCGCAGCTTTCTTAGTGGCGGAGGGCCCGCGCATGAGGAGTCCTAGGCTTGTTGTCCTTTACGGCCTATCTGTAAGCAAACTTTCACTTTGTGTAACTTGCTGCTTCGTGCATACTGCCTCACTGGACTCTGGCGAGCTGGTGACCAGTACACAGTGCACCTGCTTCGTAATATGCGCCTTAAATTTCACTCTAAGATCATCATTCCTATGCGTTCTTAGTGAGCAGAGTGATTTGTGGCTTTCCTTAATACTGCCCTCTCATCACTCTCCAGTTTGATAATTTATAACTAAGCAAGAGATCCTTCACAGCTTTTCCAAACTCATGAATTTTAACTTAACCCTGTATTTTCTGGTATTTAAAACAGATAGTTTTGCATGCAACAAATAATACACAATGGCACCAATTCCAGCCCTGAAGGGAGAGTAAAATCACCAGCCTGCACATCCAAACTCAGGAGAAAATGATTATGAGTCTGTCATAAGTATTTTGAAATACTAAGAACATTAGAGCATGTTGTAAAATGCATCAGAGTAGATGATATTAGTGTACAGAGACAAAGTCGAGCATTTCTATGAAAGTTAAATTATCATTATTTTCAGATGTCACAATCCTCTGGATAGAAGGACCCCAAACTCCACCAAAAGATTCCCAGAATTAATATCAGAATTTAGGCATGGAGCAGAGTCCAATGTCAGCTCTAAAATAACATAGCACTGCTGTACACCACTAATAAACTCACTAAAAAGTTAAAGAAATAATACCTTTCATGATAGTTTGAAGTAAAATGAAATACTTAGGAATCAATCTAACCAAGGAGGAGAAAGACCTTAGAATGAAAACTACAATACTCTGGAGAAGGGGGATCAAAGAAGACATCAGAAAATGGATAGACCGGGTGTGGTGACGCATGCCTGCAATGCCAGCACTGGGGAGGCTGAAAACAGGAGGACCACTTTGAGTCCTAGCTGTGTAGTGAGACCCTGTACCAAATACATAAAAAAGAGAAAAGAAAATGGAAAGTCATCCTCTGCTCCTCAATAGGCAAAGCCAATACAAAGAAAATGGCTATATTTCCTAAAATTCCACTCAAAATACATACAGAATTATTCACACAGTTAGAGCAAGCCATCCTCAAATCTGTATGGAAGCCAAAGAAACATGCAGTAGCAAAAGTCACTCCAGGCAGCAAGGGTATGGCAGGTGGCATTACAGTTCTGAGCTTCAGGTTATGTTACAAACCTGCAGTATTAAAAAAAATACTGTGGATTTGGACAAAATACAAAAGAAAGAAGAGATTTGTGGGTCAATGGAATAGGACAGAGAGTGTGGAGACAGCTTCAGTCACACCCAGATACCTACTTTGGGGCTTGAAAAAGGAGTCAGATACTTGGCTGGAGGAGAGACAGCCTCACTGACTCAGGATGCTGGGGAAACAGCTTCCCCACATGCCAAAGATTTATTCTCAGCTCACATCAATCACCAAACACTAAGCTAAAATTAAAGAAGATCAATGATCTAAATGATCAAACAGAAACACTCAGTGTTCTGGAAGGCATTATAAGCAAAACTCTTGAAGACACAGATGTAGGCAAAGATTTTTGTAACCAAGCCCTAGTTGTGAAGAAATAGAACCAAGAGCAAACAAACTGAATCACATCAAGTTCAAAAGCTGAGGCACACCAAAGGAAATGGCCAACAGTGAGGAAAGCCACTTACAGAATGGAAAAAAGCACTTGCCAGCTACTCAGCATAAAAAGGACGAATATCTGGGGATCCAGAGAAGTTGAAACAAGTATAATCTTTAAATTTAAAGACCCAGTTACTAAATGAGCATCCGAAGTGAATAGACACTTCTCAGAATAAGTTCAAATAATCTGTAAGAACACAAAACATTTTCAGAATTGCTGGACATTAAAGAAACGTCAGCTACAATGACACTGAGACTCCATTTCACTTCAGAAGAAAAAATCTGTAGTGAATAAATCAAACAATAACAAATGCTAGAGAGGCTACAGGAGAAAAGAAACTCATCTTAAGATTTGATAGGTTTATAAACTGGTCCATCAGTAATAGAAATCACTAGGATGATGCTTTAAAGACTGCCAATATGAACTCCATCTGATTCAGTTACTTTTCTTTTTTTCTTTTTTATTTTTAATCTTTAAAGAATGCAATAGTCATATAAAAAAGAACATTAGAAATTATACAAGATTTCATTAAAGTAATAAGAATTCAACAAGAGTTGCTGTACTACATGACACTATCTTCTAATTACTTGTTAAGATTACCAGATAGAAGTGTGTAAGATTCATTTAAAGAAAAACAAAAATAAACAAACAAACAAA
>NW_004524719.1:3759238-3761025 GCF_000260255.1 Octodon degus | reverse complement strand
CGACACAGTTTTCCCAGCAGGTATCAGAGCCCTTTAACCTATTTGCAGAAATCTGTTCTATTGTATAGAGAGTCGAAAAGGAAGTTTGAATAAAACGTGGAGAGATTACATGTCCCTGGATGACATTCCTTTAGGTTTTATTTAACATAGTTTTTGCTCTCGGTGCATGGTTTCTACTAATCTATTGTCTGTATTCCTCACTACCGAAGCAATACAATATCACATTAAAAAGAATATTTGCATCCTCAAATCATCTTATATTGACTTAAATAAAGTAAATGTTCAGTATTTTTGGAAGCAATTTTTCTGATCAATTTTAAATTCCTACTTGTTTTAGTTGTTAGACATTCTGTTATTATAAATTATGTCAATTTTTTAAATACTGGGAGTCAAACTCAGCACCTTGACCTTGCTAGGCAGGTACTGTACCACTGAGCCATACTCTCAAATCATGTTAATTTTTTTTTTTTTTTTTTTTTTTGTCAGAACTGGGGATTGAACTCAGGCCCTTGCGCTTGCCAGGGAAGCGCATATTTCACTCAGCCATCTCCCTGGCCTCATGTTAAATTTTTAATTAAAAAATACAATCTTAGTTAATATCTCACAAAAACTATATATTGGCTAATATTTTATAGAAACTGTATTTAAGAGAAACTGTCTATTATTTTCTAGACCTCAAAATTTATGCTGTATATTGAAATATTTGGAATTGTCATGTACATATAAATACATAAGACAAGGGCCCATGAGATAGCTCAGCAGACTAAGCACTGCTTTGGCACTCCCAGGGACCAGGGTTTGATCCCTGGCTCCTCACGCTGCACCGGCCCCATCCCTGGGGCCTACTGAGCCAGCAACAGAGTCTGACCATGGTGACACACGCCTGTAATCCCACTGCTGGGAAGCCGAAAACAGGACGATCTCTGTGAGTCTGAGCTGTGTACAGAGACCCTGTACCTAATACATAGATGGAAAAAATATAAGGCAATAAAGATTGGATTTTTCTCAACTTTAAACAGACAACTGCCTGCATTGGGAAATTTTAGCTGGGCAGTTTTTATATCATCAGATTTGATTTTATAATTTATTTTAGCATAATACCAAAATGATACCTGATTCCACATCATCTATCATGATAAATACTCATGCCATCATTGCACCTTCAACCTATCTGTATATCATAGTCACCTTCTTAGTTTATCACCTCTAGATATATATTTCAAAAACTTGTGCAGGTAAAAAAAAAATTGAGTTGGTGTAAGCTTAGAGGATCCAAGCCGGGGATGCATTTCAGTGGTGGAGAACTTCCCCGGCGTGCACAGGCCTAGGCTAAATCCCATTACAAAGCAAACAAGCAAAAAACATTAAACTGAAGAGATAAAAATAATTTTCAAAGGACATTAAAAGAGCAATTATTTTTTTAAATGTAGGGCTGAGGACATAACCTGTCGATCTAAGTGCTTGCCTGGCAAGTGCACAGACCTGAGTTCCATTCCCGGTAACGCATTCTGTACCAGCCCCGAAACCAAGCATGGTCGTGTATGCTTGTAATCCCAGCACTGGGGAGGCTGAGGCAGGAGGATCAATATGAGTCCGAGCTACCTTGTACCAAATAAATAAATAAGTAATATCTATCTATCTATCTATCTATCTATCTATCTATCTATCGAGATGTCCAATGTTCAAGCCAAAAATACAGCATTATTATACCAAAACACATGCACCAAACACTTTTTAAAGGAATGAGTTGTTTTATTTTAAACTAAAAGTAAAGAACCTAAAAAAAA
>NW_004524719.1:3747952-3750921 GCF_000260255.1 Octodon degus | reverse complement strand
ATAATAGCAATAAGACAGTTTCAAAATCAATTAGTATGACAGTTTCAATAATTAATACATTGCACATTGTTGTCTTCTTAGTGGTTATTCATAGTACAAGGTACAGCATGATATCCTGTCCACAAACACTAATAGTATAAATCTTTCAATTCATTGAATTGAGAGAAAGTAGCTGTATATCTATCCTAAGTATTTTGAATATAAAGATACAAAATGGTCCTTCATTTGTATCCCTTTTTTGTTTAATTTTGTCAGTGATAGGTAGTCCATTGTCATTTAACTATTGTAGATGTTTGAATTTGGCAAAATATTCCAATATAGTTCATTAGTCCGTAATAGTAGTGGGTTTTCCATAGGACTGGCAATGTCAGAAGTTGTTGACTTGAGCCTTTTACAGCACAGCATATTAATATGGCTTTACTTTTTACACATATTTTTATACTTTTTGGCTGGATGGTTAAGACTAAGATAAAGCAAGACCTTTATAACAAGAAATGTAACTTTTGTATGTGACAAGGTCAGTCAGATCTCCTCAGGATTTAGTTTGAAACCCTATACCGCACTTTGTAGATCCTTTGTGTCAGCCACATGGACGAGGCATGGCCATTGCTTGACCAATTTGCTCTCTGTGAAAACCTGAGAGAATGTTTTCTCTCCAGGTGACTCTCCTTAGGCACACTCTACATCATCCATCACTTTCCTCTGTGGCACCATAATCTCCTTGATCGGAAAATTTCGGGAACAACTGAGTTACATGATGTTAGAGTACAGGTTCTCCTATGTCCTGAGTCCTCACTGAACTGGAAAGGCTAGGGTCAAAATGTTGGCTGTCCTTGTCGCTCTTCTTTCCCTCTAATTTTGTATCTGCAATCTTAAGTTGTTAACCCTCCCGAAGAGAAGCTTATTATTATTACCCTACAACCTAGGCAGTTGAGCTTAATGTCACTATCTGTCTGAATATCAAACATCTAAGATGTAACATGGAACAGGCTTTTCCATCAAGTATTGATATATTAAACTTTAAGAGCCTACAGCAAATGAAGAAAAAATTTAAAAAATAAAATTTTTAAAAATAGGAATAAACATTACATATTTGTACATAGAAATTTAGAAATCTAACCATATACAACATTGTATCAGGACAGTCCTGTAACATTTTTCTTCTCTCTCTCTCTCTCTCTCTCTCTCTCTCTCTCTCTCTCTCTCTCTCTCTAGGATTTCTCAGTTACTCTTTTCTTGTTGCTGGCACAAATACCTGACACTAAACATGAAGGAAGGAAAGGCTTATTCAGCTCCCAGTTACTGGAGGTTTCAGTCCGTACTCAGCTGGCTCCAAGGCACAGTGGCACATGGCAGAGGACAGCAGTGCATGGCAGCAGCAAAGAGCAGGAGAGCCAAGGGAGGAGCAGCAGCAGCAATGGCCACAGAGAGACAGTCTGTCTCCCTTATGTTGCATTCGGGCTGTCTACCCAGGCTGCATGTAGCATTCATACCGATAATCCCAGCACTGGATCATGAATTAATCACAACGTCTAGAAGTCCACCCTATGACTACATGAGAATCTTGGGGGACAAGTGGACATGAACCTAACAGTGGAATCCACACTGCCACAAAGAATGATGAACTTGATTCATTTTATGAGGAAAATGAGTGGATGCACCTTGAAACAATAGGATTAAGAAGGCACAGAAGCTCAACTAATGTGTAGCTTCTCTTATGCGAGAATCCCAATATATAAATGAAGGACAAAATAAAAATAGATTATTAAAAATTAGTGAGATAGATCTCTGACATATGAGAAGGTACTAAAAGCCAGACATAGGGTGAAGGGAAGAAAGGGAAACGAGATTAATTAAGGGGTGGAATTGTGAAAGGCTGTCACATATCAGACCCCTATAAGAAACGTTATTATCATTTGTGCAGTTATATCTATAAGAAGGTACCAGGAGGACTAAGATCAGAAAGGGCATGAATTTAAAAGAAGAGAAGAGGGTTTTTAAAAAAACACTGAGAAATATCGTGTACATGTCCCAACAGTGTTGATGAATAATTTCATCATAGGGTACTACAAGCATGTGCAACTAAAAATTTAAAGAATTACAATTAAACAGAACTTATATTGCATAGGTGAAATCATTTAGTGAAATTTACAATCATCATCATTGATAATTAATAGGTAATTAATTATGGATGACAAACAAAAATTATGCTTAGCCTGCAACTCACATTTAATTATTCCTTCAGAGAATGTCTGACCAAAAACTAACTGAATTCTGAGGAATTGTAAGCAATTGCCTTTTTGTTCTGTAAAAATTTATTAGTTATTTAACATGTGGGGTAGACAGGAAACATTGCCTAAATAATGGCATCTTTATAAAAAACTTAAATTAAGAATATGAGTTTTAAACTAATTAAATATCTTTAAGTATATATTTCCTTTGTATCAAAACTACATGAATAGAGGCCAAGGAGATAGCTCAGTAGAATAAGTGATTGCCTGGTAACTTCAATTGTCTGAGTTCGATCCCTGGTAACACACACACACACACACACACACACACAAAGTTACATGGATCATTTTAAATGTAATTTATATATAACAACTGAACACATATATATCAGTGTTATGATTTTATATTTAGAACATAATTAAAAGAGCATTTAGATCCAGGATTAGAGCTCAGGGGCACAGCATCTGCCTGATAAGCACAAGGTCATGCTTCAGTTCCCAATATTGAAAATAAATAAAGCAAGATAAAACCAGCACTTAGTTGTAAATCAATTTATTAGTGCAATGACTCTATCAAGCAATTTTTTGCAGATCAGAAATGCTTCTGAAAAATGCCAACGAAAATAAAGATTTAAATTTCATTGTGAGTATTATATTTAGTGTTATATCTTTAACATTGATTCTATTAGAAATATAAGCTTGATTCCAACCACGTTAATAGAGGAATGTTTTTTTTTT
>NW_004524719.1:3746895-3747351 GCF_000260255.1 Octodon degus | reverse complement strand
GTGACTCATCCACATGGCTGACACTGACAAAGGATCTACCAACTGCGGTACAGGGTTACAGTATAAATCCTGAGGGGATTTGACTGACCTTATCAGACCCAAAAGCTACATTTTTTTGGTTATATAGATCTTGCTTTATCTTGGTCTTAACCATCCAGCAGAAAAGTATGAAAATGAGGTATAAAAAGTAAAGCCGTATTAATATGCTGAGCTATAAAAGGCTCAAGTCAACAACTTCTGACATTGCTAGTCCTATGGAAAACCCACTACTATTATGGACTATATTGGAATATTTTACTAAATTCATGCACCTACATTATATAAATGGCAATGGAATACTCAGTTCTGACAAAACTAAACAAAAAAAGGGATATAAATGAAGGACCATTTTGTATCTGTTTATACAAAATAGGATAGATATAAAGCTACTTTCTCTTAATTCAATGAGAAAAAAAA
>NW_004524719.1:3744897-3746045 GCF_000260255.1 Octodon degus | reverse complement strand
CATTTTATTTTCCACTTTGATAAACTCAGCGCTTGATGTTTAAAAAATTTCAAGAATCTAAAAGTAGATGTCTGTGGAATGGAGTGGATAAAAACAAGATGCTGTATTCTACTCCTCTGACCCATCTATGATCATTTCTGCCTGTGTTACAGCAGAACTTTCACTCTGATTAGAGTCAATTTGAGTGTTACTTAGAAGTCTAATTGACACAGGCTTATGTACAGTCATGCTCTGTTAATTCATTACAATAATAAATGAATTTTAGGAGACAGTCTTAAAGGACTTAAATTATCAACTGTTTTTATTTTCCTTAATTATGTGCTTTTACGCTCTGACCAACATATGTAAGATCCTGTTTCTTTTCATCTTTGAGAAGATCTCATCAAAGAAGCAGCCTCTATAAATTTCTGCAAGAAAACCAATGAATGATGACTAGTAAAAGTGTCTGACCAATGCCAGGGTTTGACACCTTACAGCAAAGTTTTATTTGCAACTATGGTTAAGAGGAGTGTTTCGTAGCACAATAGCTATGACACTGATTGTTCAAATTTGGAAAATTAGCAAACAGCTACTGTTGGTGAGATTCGGTTCAAAGTAAATTTTTCCTCATGAAATTCTTAATATTCCATATAGATGAGCCTCTGTTCACAGAGGGGTTGTTGCACCTGTTCATGCTGATGTGGTACCATCATAAGTTTAAAAATATAGTTAGTTCAAAAATGCATTTAATACTATGTCCAGCCTATGAAGCATCACTACCTTTATCTTCACAATTCTAAAGATAAGCCAAGCACTTACGTTGGCTTAGAGATGGACAAATGAGACAAGACAAGTCCCATGGGAATTATGTTGATATTATAAACACAATACAAAATATTCAAAATAAAGCAACTGAAACCCAGCTCCCTTGGCACCTTGCAGTCATGACTGTGCTGAGGAGGAGCTGTGACTCTGTGACTTGGTGTCCCTGGGAATACTGGCCACGTGGGTAGGGTTGACTTGGTGTCCCTGAGTATGCTGACCATGCAGATGGGATCGCAGCTCAAATCCTGACTCTGCACCATTAGAGATGCTTTTCTATTAGCCTAAATGAGGACAGACCACAGGGCAGAAAGGAGAAAAACATATTCATTAATACTCCCAATCTA
>NW_004524719.1:3711476-3744052 GCF_000260255.1 Octodon degus | reverse complement strand
GGACCATCACAGTAACACTGACAGAAGAGACGCTCAGTTCCAGGTAGGGCATTGGGTACTTAATCTGTGAAGACTGAGCTTCTTTTCTTTTGATTTTAGATTTTATTGTTATAACATAGCATGATAATACTTTTATAAGAAAGAAATGTTAAAAATTCTGTGAAAAATGAAGGAAAATTCTACACCAAAGTAATTAGAAGATAATAATCGTTAATAATAATAAAAATCTTTTTCTGAGCTTCCCACAGAGGAATGGTGTCACGGTGGGATAAAGCTCACTTGTGAGTTGTGAGAAAATAATTCATATCTCATGCCCATGGATGAAGATTATACCTGGGCCATCAGTTCTTTGTAAAGTAAGAATTACATATGATTGCAATGCAATTTGTGTGCAGACAATTTGAAAACATAAATTGCTGTAGGAAAACAATTTTGGAGGCAGCCATGTGCCCTGGGCCCTGCCCTGTTCAGCAAAAGATTCACACATACTTTCTTCCTTTGTATGTTTCCTTCCCTGTGTATCTTTGACTTGAACTATCCTGCCTCCTTCTGATAAAGAGCCTCTGATTACAATGACTCCAAGTGAATAAGACAAGCTGAATAAAAATATGGGCAAGGATTTACAAAGCAATTTCACCAGCAGGAGGTACAAATGTCTAATTCATCCATGAAAATGTATTCATCATCATTAGTAAATACAAAAATGCAAATTGAAAGCAAAGCGAGTTAGCACTACCTATTGACAAGTGCATTAATTAAAAAATAAACACTGTCACTATCAATATCACTGACAATGTGAAGAAAGCAAGCCCTTGTGCAGGGCTTCTTGGGATGCAAAATGGTTCAGTGTCATTTTTAAAAGCATGCAGTGATTTCTTAAACCTTTAAACACATAGTTATATAGTGCTGTGGTCATCCACAGAAGAAAATTTAACACCTACATCCACAAAAAGCTTGCAGCAAGCAAAGGTATATTCATCATAAAAATAAAAAGTAGAGGGGCTAGCGAGATAGCTCAGCAGACTAAAGTGCCTGCTTAGGCAAGCTTAGGCAAGCACAGGGACCGTGGTTTGATCCTTGAAATTACATGCTGCACCAGCCCTGCCCTTAGGGTGGGCTGAGTCAGGCACATCATCTGGGTGTAGTGGCATATGCCTGTAATCCCAGCAGTGGAGAGGCTGAAAGCAGGAGGATCACCATGAATCCGAGCTACAAATTGAGACCCTGTAACAACCAAATACATTAAAAAAACCCTAGAAACATCTTAATTTCACCATATATATATATATATATATATATATATATTCTTCAATCCACTAGTGATATAATGTGACACATAACACATTAAAAATTGTGGATTCTCTGGCACTGAGATTAACTAATTACTAATCTATTGGCAGTGTGGGTAAATCTCAAAAATACTATGCTACATGAAAAATCCAAATCAAAGAGATCACATTTCACAATCTTCCACTGTAGCGAAACATCTACCAAATCCAAAAAGTGTATGGAGGGGGCCTGCCCCTTAGCTCAGTTCTTTAAGTGGCTGCTTCAACAAAGCAGCCAGGCTCAGGTGGCTGTCCTTGGATCCCCACAACTCCAGCCAGCCAAACCTGCCCTGAAGGCATTTGGAGAAAAAAAAATCCTTAAGAGGGGCTGGGGACATAGCTCAGTAGAGTAAACACTTACCTGGCAAGCGCAATGGCCTGAGTTCAATCCCTGGTTCCAAAAAAAAAGTGTATGAATGTACATGCCTGCTCGTGTATGTGTGTGTACATCAAATAGATAAATGGATAGATCAATTGTATGTGCTAGATAAACAGCTGTGTTGTCCTACGTGTAGAAGCTGGAGCTGACTACAAAGAAAAGTTTTAGGGTACTTTAATATGATGAAAATGTTATAAGACAACATAAGGATGACAATTGTACTACAGTATAAATTCTCTGAGTCACAGAATTTTAGTTGAGAATGATGAATTTTATGTCTTGGATGTTTTGCCAACTTCAACATATTCATTGCAATAAACCACAATGCATGCAGACAGACATACAAGACATAACATATATTTAGACACTTAAAATATATAAGAAAATATCTATGGCTTAGGAAAATAAAACATAAAATAATCAATATAATACATAAAATATTAAAATTAGAGAGATAACTTTAAGGTTACTAAAGCATTCTGTCTTCCTCCCTCCCTCCCTCCTTCTGAATTCATATGTGTTTGGAGTTTTCAATTGAATTATGTTATAAGAGAAATGGAAAAATCAGATATCAGAATATTTCTATTGAGCATTCTGCAATATTGAAAATGTTCAAAAATATATGGAAGGGCATATATTAAAATTTTAGGCAAAGAAGTAATTTTCTACTAGTATGTAGAAGAAAAATAAAGGTTTTACAATTTTTAAAAAATCAATTGGAACTGGGTTCTCAGCTCCCCACTAAGGAAAGCTTTTTCAGGAAACACATTAAGAAGCTTAAATTTCTAATCCTTCAAAACTTACTGAGAGTTTGAAATCTGAAAGCACCACAAACCAGTAAATTGAAACCAGTCCTGAGTCACATAAAACCCATGGAGAGGAACCACAATTAAAAAAGAAAGTAAAAGTTTTAGAAACAAGGGCTATGCATTTTAGCAGCAGCTCGCAGGTTACAAAACTGGCAGGCAAATGTAAGAGGAGAGCCAAAAGAGTGCCTTTAGACTCCTTTATTTGTGCACTTTGCCATCATAAAAGTATATATTAGATTTAGTCATTTTTAATATAGATATTTTAAGCAGCTTTAGGAAAGTCTTTCAGTTCACTTTCTCTGAACATTTATATTTATTAGCCAAAATTAGTCTCAGAATCTCATAAAATCTGAGTTCTACAACTATGCCCTTGGTATTAAATTCAGATTCAACTAATCTCAGGAAAAATGTGTAACAGTAAATTTTATAAACTGCTAAAGAAATAGCAATATTCTTTGCCAAAGTAATTATTTTAAAAGTTTGAGATATCTAGTTAATAGTCTTCCAGGTAGTAGATGTTAATGATAGAAAGAATTCTGAGCCTCATCCTTCAATATTCTTCATACTCCTTATCTCAAGCAAACATAAAGAGAGGTGTGAGTTCTAGTTGCATCCATTTACCTATAGAAATCTGGAATTTATCTTTCTTTAGAACTGATATTCCATTGTGTAAAAATACCACATCTGTTTATGCATTCCTTGGTTAATGGCCATTTGGGATGGTTCTGAGATCTACTACCAATTATGCTGTAGAAACCCAAGTGCACATATTTTGCTGGTGTAATAGCTCCAGTTTTTCTGGTAATCTGAGCAACTATTTGGAAGACAAAAATATGCAACATGATAACCACTATCATTTCTTATTATCTTGTTTTGAAAGTCTGTATCATTGGAATGTTTTTTTTTCTCTCTTTAAAATAAAACCAGAAAAATCTAATTTATAAAACTAATAGACACGTGACGTGAGTAAATCATGAAGCTGTAGCTGGGAGACCTAAGGTACCTGACCTTTACACAGGCAGATAGTGCAGCAGGACATAACTTAATTCTGTGAGCCCCGCTAAACACAGAAAATTTGCTCTAGCCATTTGCAAAAGAGGAAAATGTGAGATTCAAAATGTGAGAAGGATGCGATTCCTGGAAAATGGAAGAACCCAAGCACAAGAGGTCCAGAGGAGCTGTCAGAAGGAGAGCCTGGCTCCAAAACTGCCCCACAGAAATAACCACAGTAAAAGAATCTTGCTAATGGATCAGAATAAACTCAGAGGTACGTCTTTCCTCAAAGCCTGGAGCTTGCATAGCTCTGATCACTGATTCCTGTTGTGCACCCCTAATGTGGGGCAGATGACACTGGGTGTTACTTTAGGACACTAATTTAACAGTCATTTGTTGCATGGCAATAAGAAAGCTAGGATGATATTGCATGATAAAATTAATATTTTTAACATTTTTCTACCTAATTGGATAGAAACAAGTAGAAACAAGCTTACTATATTTTCTGTTCAACTCATCAGTCTCCTGGATGTGAAGACTGCATGCTGAGTAGTTACAAATAATTACTAAAATTATATACATTACTAAAATTTTATGACCCTTTGCAGAATTATTTTAATGCTTCCTAACTGCTGATTGAAAAAATGCATAAGTTTTCCACATAGTATTACAAGGATTTACTCACTTATTTAATATCAGTAATTTTTAAAATGACCTGCTTCCCAAAACTTAGTCTTACTTCTGAGCATTGCAATAACTATATTCCAGTAACTATAGTAAATTGTGAAGCAGAAATATATAATTATAATATAATCATTCCAAATCATAGTGAACCAAAGTTGTAATTTACCTGGCAAGATTGTAGAGCTCTTAGCAAAGATTATTGGTTATATAATTTATGTTGGGTTTAATTCAAGGACATGTGAACTTTGTAGTTATCACAGGCCACAATGCATCTACTTTTAAGCTGTTTCTGTTGATTCTTTCATCTTCATTGCTAAGCTTTTCAAGAAGACTCTGTGGGTGTCTTCAGACATCTAGCCTGATAGTAAAGAATTACATAATCGGGTAAATACATTATAGTTTTCCATCATTATTCATGCATATCTAAAATATTTGCAGTAAAACAGATGCTGGCATGATTACCTTTTTCTCAAAAAAAGAAAAAAGTTCATTGACACCTTGTGGAGCCTGGCCTTCCCCTTTCTTGGCTGCCCCATTTCAGTCACCTTTGTAATGGTAGTGGTGATTACTGCATGCCACTCTAAACCTTACTGGAGAAAGACTTGAAGTACTGAGACAAGAATTTCATCAAAGTGGGGTGGTCACCAGTGAAGAAGTGAAAGGCACATTTCATCATAGGGCTTAAAGAAAATGCTATGTGAGGGAGATAAGCAGGAAGGCAGTGTGGAAACATGAGGGTGCCTAGGAATAAGGAAAACAATGCTGGATGGGATGAGGATGCCAGTGATTCTCAAAAGACCAACAGGAGAATCAAGAAATAGAGGAAAACCTGGACAGAAGATTAAGGATCCGATCACAGTTCCCATTTGAGGAAAGACAAAACAGAAGGTGTCTCTGGGAATTCCCATTTTCCCTGTGAATGCTTCCGGTTTCTTGGTGAACATTTTGCTTCTGTGATATAACTCATTGCCTGTCCGGAGTATGATGAAAAAGACAGTGACCATAACTGAGCACCTGGATTAGCACAGTGTGCCCCTAAGGAAGCTACTTCCACAGGGACTCTGATTATCCTGGAGAAAGTGTGTTAGTCTCTCTAATTTTATCCTCTGATATGAAGCAGGAAAGCACAAGGGCAACTTCAAAGACTTTAGAAGGTAAAGTAGTTGGGTGAAACCAGGTGTAATGAGTTTTCAAAAATGAGAAAAGGAGTAGCTTGGTGGAAAAAATGAAAATGAAGACATGCAGGCGTGGTTTTTCAACATTCTCTGCCCGCTGACATTGCCTAGAGAGCTTTGCAGAAGTGACATGCACAAAAACCTGGAGTTTCTTTTATTAAGCAAGCTTTCATTCAAAGGTGAGTGTAAAGTAATGGTTACAATTTCAAAGTTTATAGCTGGTTTGATATTTATGAAAAAGTGGCTTATGGTCTTCTCATTATTTTGTAATTAGTTGAATTGCACTGGATAGTTATTTGGTACTCTTTTATCAGCATTTACCTTAAAAAGCATTTAGACTAAGTCACAGATGTCCCCTGAGTGTTCCTTTCAAGTGTCTGTGTGCATTACTCATCCGCAGCTTGCCCTAGAGAACACGCTTGGATGTCAGCTTTCTTGGTTCAAAAGAGGATTCGCTGTTGGTCTACTTCTTGAGGAACTTGGTCCAATTAACTTAACTTCATTTTTCTTAATTTCTTCCCCTATAAAATGGAGATTTTATTAGTTTCTACTTCATGAAATGTGAAATAAGCAGCACATCTAGTAGATATATAATTCCTGAAACCAATTTTGCTAATAACTCAAGAAACAAATATAAAACTTATTTAGCTATAAGGCCGGGGAGATGTCTCAGTGTAATACGCACTTGCCTGGCAAGCACAAGGCTGTGAATTCAATCCCCAGTACCACAAAAAATTATTTAACCATAAATCTATCTATTGATAGAAATTTAAATTATAGAATATGCATCATCAATATTTGCTCCATATAAACAATTCACAGGAAAATTTATGTAACTATTATATGCATAATATCTAGATAATTTTGTATCCTTTATACATTTCTGTCTTCCTATAAATATTTATATTGTTTATGCCAAACGTCTCTTCCTCACACCTATTCTAAGTTTAAGAATTCGCAAGTTAGTGAAACAATTTTAAACAATCCATTATGTAAAAAGATGTAGCAACTCAACATGAGCATTCATGCTCCTTTAAAAGAATATCATTTTCAAACTCAATACAACTTTATGCTAAAAGCAAATTCTAACCAATGTTAAAAATATACATTAGGATCTAATAAAGAACAATTAGAAATCTCAAAATGAACCCTAGTAATGTGTTTATACACTCTAAACTATTTGAAGCTGTGAATACAATAAGTATCTGGCATCATTTAGTGTACATTATAGATGAAAATGCTATTTGGTTTATTTTAAAATTTGGAAATAATTGAATCAGAAATTGTAAAGGTCATTGGCTTATATTCTTTCCTTGTTATCAGAAAATGTAATTGGTCTATATTATGCATTGAAGAGAATAGTTACAAATGTCAACAGAAATTTAAAAAGAATGTTGTGAGCTATTGCTTAGCAGCTTATAATTGAGAAAATGGATAATTGAATGTCATTTTCAATAAAGTACCAAATTTTTAAAGTATCAGATTAATAATCACTACGTATAGAAAAGTTCTGCTTGTTTTGCACAAAATGTGAGCACTAACTTAGAACAACAAGCTTGTAAGAATGACCTAAATCATTATTTGTATATCTCAATGTGTGTTTCCATAATACTTAAAATGATTTATAAGACTATGTTAGAAAAACTGTGCTTGAAGAAAATTGATATTTATTATATTTGTTCATAAAAACACCAATGCAAATGTCATCAAGAAAATAATTTTAAACTCATTTCCTATGTTTAAATTACTCACTCATTTATTTCAATCTCTTCTGCTTGTCTTAAATGTGCTAATTTATTGCAACAATTCTCTCTTCATTAAAATAATTGCCTATTTGCCTATCATTATCAAAGTGTTATGTTTACTACATTGCAAAGGTTTGTTTAGTGAAAATAATTGAAAAATAAGAAAAGCATTTTTGGCAAACAATGCAATTGTAAAATTAATTGGCGTAATTGTTTTGGGAAAATTAGTACAAAGCTAAAGTAGTTTAAGTGAAGTGTATTTCTGGAGCAAAAAGTAATGAATAGAATTCCTGGTGAAGATGGCAAACATCTAAGAGAACATGAGAATGCAAGAATAAGGTCATGTCCTGAACACCAGGTTAGCATAGACTTCTTATGAAGAAGTTGGAGTCTTTTGAGCAGGATAATAATTAGACTAAGTTAATGTTTTCAGAAGAAAATAAAAGGTAACAGGTGTTCAACTGGCACTGAGAAAGTTAAAGATCACACAATTTATAATTAGAAGGTCTGGAATATGAATTAAGGAAAACTTGACAGAGAGAGGAGAAGGAAAATAAACTTCCTGGAAACACTAAATAGAGGGATGGTGTATCCATCATGGCTTTACTAGAGGAACACATAACATAAGATGTTCAAATGTATAAGAAATTACAAGATTGGCTTATGACAGTCAGCCAGAGTCGGTTGAGGAAGTGCGCAGAGGGCATCTGCACCCTGACGAATGAAGGATTCAGTCCGTGGTTTGGAGTTCACTGTAGTATTTTGTGCAAGTCTATAGCAGGAAGCCAATGGGTCTGTGAGGAAGGGTGGTGAGTCTATACTAGAAGGCTAAAGGAGCCAAGGAGGAAGCCAAAGATCCCGTGCTGTAAGCCAACAAGTGACATCCAAGCTGTTGCCAAAGACCGGAGCTCCTCTGAGGACATGGCAAGCTCCATCCTTCCTCAGTTCCCTTTCACATCCTTCAAGTGGTGAGCCATCCTACAGGGACTCCTCTACACCCTAGGGTGTGGAATTGCTGAGCTGTTTTAGTTAAGCTTCCAAGCTTCTCAAGGTGACACAGTTGACCAACCACCGTAGATGGTCGAAAAGTATAATGTAAAAGGTTAGGGCCAGGGAGTTAGCTCAAAAGAATAAGCGCTTGCCTGTCACATTCAGGGTCCTGAGTTCAAACTCCGGTACTGGGAGGGAAAAAAAGCTATTTTTGGTTATGAAGGCATTCTTTTTTTTCAGAAAATTAATGCTTATTGATCACAATGAAATTACCTAGAAAATATTTTTTTTTAAATTTTTAATATTTTATTTAAAGCAGAAAATGTAATGAGTTTCCCTTCAAAAAAAAAATGCTTTAACCCATTACTCATTGTATTATAATTGCTGTATCCTCCATTGAGTTGTGCATTATATCCTGACCCTATGACTTGGCCAACATAGAACAACAAAAATAAAAGTTATTCAAGTTAGGACCTTGCTTTTCCATGTTATAGCTATAAAACGTTTTAAATAATAACAGTAGTGGTAAAAGATAAAGATTGTGTTAAGTTCTGATTTCTTTCCACTTATACCTCATTGTGAACATATTTAAGGTGGTGTTTTAAGAGGTGCAATTGTTATTTGAAAGACACTTAATAATTATTAATGAGTCAAAGTGCAGACATGTGGGTACCATTGCTCATATAATAATCACCACTTAACATATCAATGCCAGTGAAATGCTTGTTTTCTTTTTCTTGTACAGAAAATAACCACTATGAAGAGAGTATGCAATGTGTTAATTATTGTAATGATTGAAACTGTCATACCAGTTTGGTCTGAAGCTGTCCATTGCTATTTGTCTCTCAATAAAATTATGGAAAAAATAATCTGCAAAAGAAAAAAAAGAAAACACTCTTCATCTTTAAATAAATAATTAGGTGTCAACAAAGGACCACTCAGAAGAAAAAAGGGAGCTAGTTGAAGTCTGATAAAATTAATTTCTAGAAGCTACAAATCTTCCTTTAATATATTTTAGCAGTTTTATGAAATTTCAGATTATGACGATAGAAAGAGAGACATTCCTTGACAACACGGGGCTGACTCTACAAATAATTTCAGTTGACTTTAGTATATGTCAAACGTTGGCCCAAGAACATTTTAAGAGCTAGACTATAAGTATTTTATTATTTGCTACTTTTTTGAGAGAAATGAATGATTCTGATCAGACATCCTTGTGCAAATACCGAAGTATTTATTACCAGAAAACTTTTGAAACTTACTATCTGTAACAGAATTTTATCAAATCTGTATAAATTGTTTAATGTAAATTTAGATATATTAAGAACATACAAGATACAAATCACTGGAGATGGAGAATAGTAATATAAGTGCAATCATATTTAATCATGTCATATATAAAGAAGCTATTTTGAAATAAAAAAGACATTTTGGCCAATTTCTATGTACATAAAATCACGGCCTGTCCCAACGGGAGTATATAATGATATTTTATGGAGTTATGCCAATTCTTTTTGGGTTTTCTTTGTCTCAGTTGATTTCCTTTGTCATATGAATTATTAGTGTTCTTTGTTGTGAGAATGTTTGAGCTACTTAGACAGTTTAAGTGTTATGATTATATAGATGGTGGATCTATGATTCTTCAAAGCTTTTACTACAGATGCCTCCTGACTTATAAAAGCTGTTATAGTACATCCTACACATTCCATCATGCATTGAAAGTATCACCATTCTAAAATGAACTTCATAAATTAGCCTAGCGAACACCATCACGTAACAATGCAGTACACTGAAGGATATGGATTTTTTGTTTACAGGATTTTGTGACTATTAGGACCTAACACTCAGTGTGCTCTTTATCTTTTTGAGAGAGTGTCATTATTCCCAAAAACAGACCAATGTAAAAAAAAAATGTCAAATATTTTAAACCAAGGATCATATCTATTGTCTAAAAACTTTTAAGATGGAAATTTTATTTGAGTGCATATATAGTAAATTTTACAAGTATGGCACCTACAAGCTGAGACAATTAATTCTACAGATGTGAAAACTGAGTCATACAAAGTTTGCCATCCATGCCTGACATACTTTCTAGATGAGAAAATCAAATGTACAACCAAGTAAAGCTTATTAGATTTGCATTTTTCTTTCCTCTGTAATACAAGAGCTTCTCATTTGAGTAAAGGAACCTAATTACAAATGTTCTTATTCTCTTAGTAGAAAGATGTTCTTTATGTACTATTTCTCCATTGTATACTGTAAAAGCAAAACAAAGGAGAAACAATGCTGAAACATGCAGGAAAACATTATACCACTAAACAATGAAAACTAAAACACACTTTTCTCTGTGATTTGTCTGTAGCTAGTGCCTGAGAAGAGTTACAAGAAAGTTTGGCAAGCACTCCTGAAGCTCCAAAGCTAATTGCAGGCCTCAGGGATGAATTTTGATTTCATTTTGGGTTTCAAAGTGAGTTAGAGAAATTATAATGAGAGCCTTTGCTTAAGACTGGCTTTGGAATAAATGGATAGGAGTAAGAACTGAGGAAAGTTTCAAAATTGTTGCTAGGAGGTTCTGTTATTTTCTGCTTAATTTCAAACTGTGTGCTGTTTAAGAATGATTGCATTTCAATACTACAGTTCCTATGCTTGTCTATTTCAATGGCATTATTAACACATACAAAGAGAAAAGAATGCATAGTTATCTTTATCTAGTTAAATCAGATAAGAAGAATTAAGCAAATTAGGTCAAGATATTTAGCAATTTACACAGGCTATACTTGAGGAAACCTCTTAATGTAAGAAATAGGTTAATTCATAATAGTAAATAATGAAATCATAGTTATCAAACCAAGCCAAATGATTAAATATTTTTCTATATTTTAATAAAGCTTGAGGTTGAAACTGGAAGTATGTAAACAAAGGATAGAAAGCAAAATAATATTATTAATCCTGCAAGGTTCTCAACATTGAAATTTGTACCATGAAACGGAGCACAGGTTTTAAGTTTGGATTGCCAAATCAACTTGCAGCTTTTTTGGCAGTGAACGCAAAAGAAAATTACACACAGTTATGACTTTCCAAAATTATAACTAGCATAACAAATTTCAAAATTCATAAGTTGTTCATAAAATTAATATGTCAGTACATGGAGGAACCATAAAGAGGGAAATGGTGTGATTCCGGCTTGAGGAAGGTGGCAATGCCAGCCGAAGGAAAAACAGCCTCACTGCCCAGAGACGAACACGACAGCACTGGGCCTGCAGGCTCCTCTGCTCGCCCATAAATAACCGAAATTGCTTTCCCTTCTAAGTGAGTCCGTCTGCTTCAGGGCAAGCAGCTATTCCTGATAGTTCTCAGCAAATCAGCTTGCCTTGCAGAGGAAAATAAAACAAAGCAAACCCTCACTTGCCCCTTGTTTCCACTGACTTTTTAGTTTATCAGCCTTCACTTTATTTTGATGATGCTCTACAAGCACCAAAGTTCTCTTCTCCATGATTAATTCTAGCTGTGCACTCAATAAAATTAGATGCATCGATTTCAAAGCATTTCACAGAAAAGGAAAATTTTACCTCATTGACATCTGAGATAAATACTTTTAAATTATTACTTATTAAATCCTTAATGAATTTTTATAATATATTCAATAATATTCTTATGGCATACACATAGAAATTTCCATATGCAATGTATTATTCTCTTCCTCAAGAAGTTTATGATGTAAGACAAATCGCTTAACTTTCTACAAGCAATTATATGAAGGAATAACTTACTTATTCCAGTATATTATGGTCAGATGACTTTGGAATACTTCTGACATTTTTTCTTAAGTTTTTCATTATGAAGAAAAGTTATTGCAAAAAGTTTTGTAGTTAAAGATTCTTCTACAATTTTTGATTACAATTCTGCTTAGGAAGTTTGATTTATAATCTGCCAATTTATTTCAGTTATTCTCAATAATAATTTATGCAATGGTGTAAAATTCATTTCATTGAATATTTCATAGGGGCTAATGATTTCAACTTTTAAAATATGTGTTGGGGCTTTTGTCAACCATCTGCCATTGTGAAATTATCTAGGGGTTACAAATCTAGTCATTTTATTACCATGCAAAAGATATTCCTTTCCCTTTAGAGTAAAAGAAATTTACTGGCTCTATACCAAGACACAAGGTCAAACCCTGAGCATGTATTTCACAATTTCAAAAGGTCTATCATAGATGTTTCGCTATATGCACGTATCATAAAATGACTGCTGCAATACATTCAATGAAGTAGTTTCATCTTCCATAGTTATCATTTTCTTTTGTTTTTTTTCACTTTTCATACTGATAGTGCTTAAAAAACTACCCTCTTGGTAGATTTCAAGGGTACAGTATGATATTACTAATCATAGGTACCAAAACTACTTAGATAACAATGCTTCTGAAATGAATCTAAAGACCAAACAATTCTCATGAAAGTTTACCCCCAAAAGGCTTATCATTTGCTGCAGAAAGTTTGGCTTGGCTCTCTGCTCCTGGGGTTTATCCTCTGAGCCCTTGGAACTCTTGCTTGATATGAGTTCAGAGTTTTAGCCCATGGCACATGAGCACACCAAATAGCCAGGTCGAACAATAATGAAAAAGCCTGAACCGTTTCTTTTCTGCCTGAAATCTGAAGAAGTTGGAGCCTACACTGAGCTATATTTGTAAGGAAAACACATGTATGTGACCACACCAGAGAAAACTGAATACCGAGCCCCTGATGAGCTTCTGGGTTTGTGCGCCCCAATACACATTCCATCGGCTGTTGCTGTGAAGAGAGGTGCCCACACAACACTCCAGTGGCACCTTAAAGTGGGAACTCCATATCTTGGTAAGAACTGGACTCTACCCTCTGTATTTCTTCTTACACTTTTGTAAAATAATTTTAGTGAGAAACAAATAGGAATGAGACAGTTTCAAAACCAATTAGTATGACAGTTTCAATAATTAATACAATGCATCCCGTTGTCTTCTTAGTGGTTATCTTCGTAGAATTTTTGTACTTATCTTTCTTGTCCTGTAGTAAGCCTGAAGCAAAAGGTGAAACTGAGAATTTTCTTAGAAATTTGAACTTAGAAATGATGGTGTTAAAGTAACTACTCTAATTTAAATGCTATTTTCTAAAATTCAGGTCCACTCTTGATGTGTCCATCTACTTTCACTAGAACAGAACCAATAGAATGTATAACAGTGCATGGCATACAAAGGGATCTGTTGCACTGACTTTATTTTATCTGAGCCTGGAAAACCCCTCAGTGGTTTTAGTCAGAGTAGAAAGGTGCAAAAATTGTAATAGTTCAGCCTATGCATTAAGAAACCTTACCATAAGATGAGCTAAGTGATGCTTATTAAAAATAACAACTATGTTCTAGATAAAGTACATTGTAATTTAAATATATAATCAAGAAGCAAGCAGATGTTGGAAATCCATTTCATGCAATGATTTAAGTTTTAAAATGTAATGCTTTCAAAAGAAGTTTTCATCCCCTGACTCCTTTATAAGAAATATTGATTAGATGTTAAGTTTGCTTTATGACTTTAGGACACTACCATTACAGATACAAATTACTGGTACAGTAGAGGGAAAGAAACACTTCTCTATGATCCATAAAATGAACTCGAAGATTAGTAGCAAAACCCCGTCATTTTTATGAGCTTTGAAAATTTCATTTGGCTAAATTGTGTTTATTTTTTAAAAATTTAATCAAGTCCAGAACATGATATGAAGGGTTACTGCAACCTTATTAAAACTCAATATTAGCATATTGATTAGGATATAAAAGTATAAAAATTAAATTATTAAATTTTGTTATATGGGACATTTTGTCATATGTAGAAAATTTTAGAACACTTGAAAATTTTCTGCAACAAGGGTAATTGTGAGTTCTTCAGAAAAAATTAAGTTATGATCACAAAACTGGGAGAAGAGGACGTTTTAGAGAGTCTGATTATCTGGTCCCAAGCTCTTAACATCTCCAACTGTGTTGGCTTCAAATGTATCCTTGTCAACAGGCTTCACCACTGCCAGGTTCATTGGCCTTTAAAAGGAATCCATTACAGATATAAGCAAAAATACAATAGAGGGAATCTCTAAAAGTCTCCTTCACAAAAATGATGAAAACACGTACAAAAAGTATAACACTTACATGTTTAAAACTCTACGTCATCCAGATTCTGGCACTGAGAGTCTGCATTGAAGGAAAATTGAGTAATCGCAGTGATAATAACAAGGTTTGTGGTGTTTTAAGGAGCCTTATTTCCATTCTTCTTTCTCTTACCCGCAAGCCAGTCACCTCCAAACAATAGCCTGGCAGTCACTGGAGAGGTAAAATAGGATTGCAGCTTGAACAAGCCCCAGTTTCTAGAAAACTCTCATTGTTCGACCCGACTGGTGGCTCTGCAGACCCTGCTACACAATAGTTTTAATATGTATAAATTAAAGCTTGCTTCCCTAGGTTGATTTTTCCAGCAGTGATTTTTTCAAGAACTATCAGAGGTAGAAGTTTAAATTGAGACTGCCCAAGGAGGCGAACAATGGTTGGAGACGAAGGAAGGCTAAAGGAAATGCTTGAAATGAAAAGCTGGTGGATGTGAGGTCTATGGGAAATTGCAAAATGCCCTCATATCTGTGGAGGCCTAAAGTCCTGCCTGGGGATGAGGCTGTGCTGCACCTGAGTACAATCAGCAGAGCCCGAGAGGACTCTGAAATCTCACCTTGAAGTCTCATCAAGAAGGAAGTGACAGCTAAAATGGTGATGGGAACTCTTGCCTGAGTGATGGCACAGCAAAGCATGTGAGCCGAAGCAGGCAGCTCTACCTGTTTCCAATCTGTCTACTAAGCCAGACAAGCAGTTGCTTCCATGATTATGCATAATAAACATGCAAGAAAGTTACCAAAAACCAAGAAGCAACAAAAATAGGACGGGAAGGAAGCTCTATTTCAAGCACTGCCACATCATATTCCTTTATTTATCATTTTAAATATGTAGCAATGTTTTATGTTTCTTTAGTACATATTTGCACTACATAATGATCTCATGCATTGGGACCAGTGGGTACATAAGCATAATGCATATTAATTCTTTTTTTTTTTTAAGATTTACTTATTTTCTACAGGGTCTCACTATGCAGCTCAGACTCATAGAGATCCTCCGGTCTCAGCCTCCCCAGGGCTGGAACTACAGGTGTATGCCATCATGCCGGGTTCCAGTGGCCAGCACAGTGTGGGGCTGGGACAGCATGCATGCCGGGGATCAAACCAGGGTCCTTGAACTTGCTGGACAGGCCCTTAGACTGCCCCGCTATCTCCTCTGCCTTTAATTCATTTTTAAGTCCATTTTCCTATCCCTAGCCTCCATCCCTCCATCTCTTGCTCATTTGTCCTTTTGCAAAAACCCTTTCACCTCCCTATTTCCTGTTATCTCTCTATTTTGTTTCTTAATTTATTTACATTTTTGGCTTCTTATATAGGAGAAACCATGCAACATTTAAGTTCATGTGTCTGGTTTATTTTACTTGGACATCTAGTAACAAAGTGGATTTATTTTGCTTCAAATGAATCAAATTTATTTTTTATAATAGAACAGTACTCCATTGTATATAAATATCACATTTTATTTTCTATATTTTGTTCTTTATTTATATTTTTTATTTTCTTCTTTGAGAAAACCCTATGGTATTTATGTTGTTTGTGTCTGATTTATTTCACGCAGCACTATTTCCAAAGTTCACCCATGGTCTGAAAAACAATTCAAATTCATTCTCCTTTGTTTCAAAATAGTATTCCACTGTGTGTAGGTTAAGACCACATTTTTTACACCTGATTGTCTGTTGATAGTCTGCTAATGCTTCCAGAATCTACTAAGAACTGTGCTGCTATAAACAAGGATATGCATGTGCTGCTGTAACACAAAGTCTTTAACTCTTTCAGGATAGTTAAAAGAATACCTGGGTGAAATGGAATTTCTACTTAAGTTTTCTGAGGAATCTCTGCTATATTGATTATACTAGTTCTCATTGGCATCAGCAGTGTAGGAATGTTCTCTTTCGCTTGCCTTATTTTCAGCTGTAATTACTACATTTCTTTTTGTTTGACATTTTCATTGACAAAGATAAATCTCAGTGTGTGTTTCAGATTCATTTTTCTAGTGTCCAGTGATACTGCCAATTTCATGTATTTGTGGACCATTTATATTTCTTCTCCTCAGGATCTGTTCGTTTAAATTCTTTGAATGAATCTTTTACTTTTTGGGGTCTAGTGTTTTCTAATTCTTTATATATTCTATATACTAGTTTGTTGATTGAGGAGCAGCTGAAGAATTATTTTGCAACCTTTTTAGTATTTCTTACCTCTATTATTTGTGGCTTTTGCCCCTACAAGGATTTTGAATTTGATACAAGACCATTTGCTGATTCTTGATAATATTTCTTGTAGAATTTGAATTCTGTTGAGAAAGCTGAGAAAGTCCTCAGCGATATCTATGACTTCAAGAGTTTTACCTTCCTTAACTCCAGCATGGTAAGTGTTTCTGATTAAGTTTATTTTTAACTTTTTTATTTTTTAAACAGAGTACAAATTGGAATTAAAACAGAAAAAAATTACAAGTGATACAAAATTTCACTTAACAAAGTAATAATTTCACAGCATTTGTTGTAATACATGAGGCTGCCTTCCAATCAGTTATTCATATTATCAGCAATATGCATGCAAAATTGGAAGAAAGGAAAAACAAAGAAATGTATAAGAAAATAAGAGAAAAAGGACAAACAATTGAAAAAGGAGACAAAACAAATTAAAACATTAACTGCTTCTTTCCATAGACCAGAAGAAATGCACAGCACAGTGGTTTATCAACCTGATTACAGGCATAGATAAATCTCCTTCCCCCACTTACTCTCCTGTCCTTCTCCTCAACTCAATAACTTTTTCATTTTGAATACATTCATGCTTTTTTTCCCGGTGTCTATTGTTTGCTTCAGATTCCATTTTTCTCTTTCAGGTTCTCACACTAAGGAGATATTACGATGTTTGTACACGTGGGTCTGACTTATTTCACTTAAGAGTATATTCTCTAGTTGCATCCATTCACCTTCAAAGACTCAAATTTGGGGGACAAACTTCTTGGGCCCCCCTGCTGTCCCTCTCTCGCACAGGAGCTTTCTTTCCTCCAATAAATATATTCTGCTCGTAATCTCCATTAAAACGAAAACACTCAAATTTATCCTGTTTTATAGCTGAATGATACTCCATTGTGTAAAAATACCACATCTTCCTTATCCATTCTTCAGTTAATGGGCATCTGGCTTGTTTCCAGGATTTAGCTATGAGAAATTGTGCTTATATAAACCTGGGTGCACATATATTGCTGTGGTATGAGTTATTCTGGAAAAATACTAAGAAGGGGAATAGCTAGCTTGAATGTGATCTGCAATCCTAGCTTTTCAAGGAAACCCCACACTGATTTCCATAGTGGTTGTACCAGTCTGCATGCCCAACAACAGTGCAGAAGGGTTACTTTTTCTCTCCAGCATTTGTTATTGGCTGACTTCTTGATGTTAGCCATTCTTTCTGTGGTGAGATGGAATCTCAGTGTTGTTTTTATTTGCATTCTTGAATGACAAATGATGTTCAACATTTTTTTCATGTATTTACTTGCCATTTGTATTTTTTTCCTCTGAGAAGTATATATTCACTTCAGATGACCATTTTTAGATTGGGTCTTTCAATCTGATGGTTTGATTTTTTTTTTTAATTCTTTGCATGTTCTAGGTAGAAGACCTTTGTCTGAAGGAGATTTGGCTAGAATATTTTACTAATCTGTTGTTCTTTTTACTCTGCTGGAGATTTGTTTTGGAGTGCAGAAATTTTCAAGAAGATGAGGTCCCAGTTGCTGACTCTTTGAAGTATTTCCTGTACAGCTTTGTTTTTGTTCATGAGCTCTCTACATACCCCTGTATCTTTAAGAGTTCTACCTACTGTTTCTGAAAAATATTTAGTGTTTCTGTTTTAATAGTTAAGTCTTTGATACATTTTGACTGTAGCTTTGTGCATGATGCTTTGTGAGATTTGTTCCTAAGTATTTCATTTTTGGGCGTGTTATTGTGAAAGATGTGGATTCTGTGATGTTTTTCTCAGTGTGTTCATTATTTCTGTACAAAAATGCTATGCTTTTTGGTGTAGACTTTGTATCCTGCTACATTGCTGAATTTGGTGATTAAATTTTTTTGTGTGTGTTCTCTATGTAGAGTATCATGTCACCTGCAAATAATGATAATTTCACTTCTTATTTTCCAATCCTTATTTCTTTATTTCTCTCTCTTGTCTAATTGCTCTGGCTAATGTTTCCAGAACTACATTGAACAGGAGTGGAAAGAGTGGACATTGTTCCTGATTTTAAAGTGAAGGCCTTCATTTTTTGCCTATTTAGTATGATGTTGGCTGTTGGGTTCTCCTAGATGGCTTTTATCAGGTTGAGATATAAACCATGTATTCCAATTTTCTGTAAGCTTTTTATCATGAATGAGTGTTCAACTTTGTTAAAAGGTTTTTATGCATCTGTTGAGATGATTTGTGGTTTTTGTTTTTGGTTCTATTAATGTGATATGTTTATTTATGGAATTGTGTATTTTGAACCATCCCTGCCTTCCTGGAATTATGACCCACTTGTTCATGATGTATAATCCTATTGATGATTTGCTGAATTCCGTTTTCTAACATTTTATTGAGGAGTTCTGTTCATTAGGGAAATTGGCCTGTAACTCTCTTTTTTAGTTGGAAATTTCTTCGGTTTTTGGAATCAGCATAATACTTGCCCCCAAGAATGAGTTTGGACAATTGCTTCCCTTTCAGTTTCATTGAAGTTTTTGAGAACAGTTGGTATTAAATCTTCTCTAAATTTATTGTACAATTCTGCTGTGAATCCACTGCGGCCTGGGCTTTGTTTGTTGGTAGGCTTTTTATTACATTTTCTTTTCTTTTCTTTTTTTCTTGTTACTTGGTTATTCAGAGTTTCTATATTTTCTTGCCTCTTCTTTGACATTTTATATATATCTGGAAAACTGTCCATTTTCCTCTGTGTTTTCCATTCTGTGAGAGGAAAGATTTTGGAAGTAGGTATTGATGGTCTTTTGAATTTCTATAAGATCTATAGTTATTTCACCCTTTTTACATTTTATTGTATGAATTTGGGTTTTTACTTTCCTTTTTTGATTAGTTAGCTGGGGATTAACAGGTTTTTTTTTTTTATGCTTTGAATGAGCCAATTCTTTGATTCCTTTATTCTTTATATTGTTTTCTTTGTCTCCAATATATTAATTTCAGTTCTAATCTTTGTAATTTCCTGCCTTGTTTGGACTTTGGACTTGACTTGCTATCTTTCTTTTTAGGATTTTGAGGTGTAGCATAAGATTATTTATTTGAGCTTGTTCTGTTTTGCTAATATGTAAGTTTACTGGTATAAATTTTAATCTTTTTTTTTTTTTTTTCTTTTTGGCAGAATCAGGGATTGAACTCAGGCCCTTGCACTTGCCAGGGAAGATAAATTTTACTCTTAAGACAGCTTTCATTGCATCCCACAGGTTTTAGCAAGTTGTACCTGCATTTTAATTTCTTCTTTAATTTCATCTGTGACTCACTGGTTGTTTGGGACATTGTTATCTAATTTGCATATGTGTATGGAGTTTTTGTAGTTTCTTTTGCCAATAATTTCAAGTTTTATTGCACCGTGATCATGTAGTATGAATGAGATAATTTCAATTATTTTGCATATACTCGAGAGTGTTCTGTGTGCTAGTATATGGTTTATTTTGGAGAATGTCCCATGTGCAGCTGAGAAGAATATATGTTCTGTTTTTGCTGGGTGAAACACTCTCTAAAAGTCTACCTAGTCAATTTCCTCATGTTTGCTTTAGTTCTGTTATTTATTTACTGAGCTTTGCCTAGTTGATCTATCTCTTTTTGACAGCAGCATGTTACAGTCCTCTGTTACTAATGTATTATTGCTCATTTGATTTTTTTATGGCTGCTAAATTCGTCTTATGTAGGTAAGTGCTTTTACACTGGGTGCACATATATTTATCATTGTTATCTGTTTTTTTTGCCATTTTCCCTTAACAAATATGTAGTGACCTTCTTTATCTCTTTGGATGATGTTTCTTTTGAAGTTGATATTATGAGCAACTAGGAAAGCTACCCCTGTTTTTTTCTGATTTTCAATGGAGAATAGTGTTTGTGTGGTTTGATTTTTAGTCTGTGAATTTCCTTTTGAGTTAAATGTGTTTTTTGTATGAAGCATATTGTTGGATTTCGTTTATTTTTTTCTGTATTTTCAGGAAAAAGTCTATGGTGTGTTCAAAGTCTTACTACTAGATTGGATTCATAGTGTTTCTCCTGTTTACAGCCTCCTAAGAGCTGGGATTACAGGTGCACACCACCACGCCCAGTCTCAATTGTCATCTGAGAGAGCCCTGGGGGTGGGACCTGCACATCAAGCCTGGGAATCGAAGCCTTAGCACCTGCACCTGCTTGTGTGCACTTTAATCTGCTGAGCTATTTGTCCAGTCCTGGATTTTGTTTCTTTCTTTCTTCTACTTTTTTTTTTTTTTTTTTTTAGCAGAACCAGGGATTGAACTCGGACCCTTGCACTTGCCAGGGAAGCACTTATTCTACTGAGCCATCTCCCAAGCCCCTGTATTTTGTTTCTCAATCTACTCTGCTACTTTGTTTCTTTTAATTTTTGAACTGAAGTCATTTACATCGATGTTTGTAGCTGATATGTTTTGGCTTATCTTTGTTATGTCATTTTCCTGTACTTTTTTCCTATCTTTAATTACTTGCTCTTTTGATCGTTACTTTCTGTTGTTCTTGAAGGTGTGATCACTCCTGTCTCTTTCTACAATACCTATCAATACTCTTTGTAGGGTTGGTTTGGTAGCCATTCAGTTTTTCAATTGTTCTTTGTCATAGAAGGACCTTATTTTGCTACTGAATTTCACAGATAGTTTTTCAGGATACATCAATCTAGGGTGGGAGTTATTTTCTTTCAGTACCTGAAATACTTCACTTCAAGCTCTTCTTGATTTGATGGTTTGTGTCGCAAAATCTGCTGTGATTCTGATGTGCTTTTCATTGTAGGTGATCTGTTTCTTCTCTCTAGCAGCTTTTAATATTCTGTTCTTTTGCTGAATTTCTGAGATCTTGATTACTATGTGTCTAGGTGTAGATCTGTTGTGATTATAGCTATGTGAATTTCTATATGGCTTTCTTATCTGTATGTCAGGTTGCTTATTCATGTTTGGAAAATTTTCATCTAGCACTTCTGCAAATAGTCTTTTTTTTTTTTTTTTTTAATTTGTGCTGTCTCCTGCAGTTGCATTGACACCTATTCTTCTTTTGTCTTTCTTTTTCTTCTTCTTCTTCTCTCTCTCTCTCCTTTTTTTTTTTTGGTGGAACTGGGGATTGAACTCAGGCCCTTGCACTTACCAGGGAAGCACTTATTCCACTGAGCCATCTGCCCAGCCCTTATTTTTCTTGTATTATTTATCTTTGTACCATCTTGTAGCTGCTGAATTGTTATTTCCTGGTTCAATGTTAGTTTTAAGAGATCTTTTATTTCATGTTCATTAGCTGCAACACTGTCTTCAAGGCCTAGAAGCCTGTCTTCAGTTTTACTCAACCAGTTTTTCAAGAGTTCAATGGCATTCTTAATTTCCTGGGTATCTGTTTGAATCTCTTTTATGCATTCTAATTCTTTCCTATATTGTTCACTCACTCTTTCCATCATTTTTTTTTCTATTCTCCTCTATTTTTCTATCTATGTCTTCTTTGTCTGTGCTGAGAAATTTTTTCATGGTTGTTTTCCTTTCTTTTTGGACTGAGAAATTATGTCTGATCTTATTTATTCTGTAGCCTGATGGACTTGGTTCTTTACTTCAGTTGCTCTCATCTCAGAGATTTCAGGTGTGTGATTTCTAAGTGCTTGCATGTGTTTGTCTCTGTACTTGTTCTGGGTGAGCTAGAGGATTGCCTTTTGGCTCCACATTTTGGCATTTTGGCATTTTTGAAGGTCACTGTAATCACCCAGATAGAGTCCTGCAGCCTGCCCAGAGTCTGCTAAAGTACTTAGATGGCTCCAGTCGAGCTCCCCACCTGCACACACTGGGCCCACAGCTCACAGCTCTCCTGCATCCTGCAGGCCACTCAACATCCTCCCAAGTTCCTAAAAGTTGGATCAGCATAGAAGCTCCAACCTTGTGCACTGGGAGCTGAGGAAGATCAGAGCTTTACAGAGTCCTGCAGGCTTCCCAGGGTCCACCAAAATTCTTAAATGGTGCCAGTAAAGGTCCATGCCTGCGCTGTCTGTTTAGTATTTATATCTTCCATTCATTTTGGTTTCTAGCTTAGTACAAAATGAGAAATATGGGTCTATCTGAAATCGTCTGCCTGTTATCCCAGTTTTCCCAGAACCACTTGACAGAGGCCTACTATAGCACCTGTGTTTCAGCCACTTTGTTGAATATTAGGTTAAATATTTCAGGATTAAGGAAAATAGCTAACATACAAACAGAATGAGAATGGCGTATTTTCGGACGTGAAATTTATTTAAACCACTTGTGGAAAAGGTAATGATAATGTTCCTAAAGCTGATCTCAAATTGGAAAAAGAGTACAAGTGTCAAAAAATGTGTGTTTGCAAGCAGGCACAGGGGCTGGGGGTTAGATTCCTGGGCCTGCTGTGCCAGCCCCACCCGCAGGGCGTGATGATCCCACAATTGAGACTGGGCAAGATGGCACCTGCTTGTAATCCCAGCTCTTAGGAGGCTGTAAACACAAGGATCACTATGAGTCTGATCTACTAGTGAGACCCTGAACATCTTGTAGACCCTTCCATGAAAAGAAAAAAAGTTTTTTTGTCAATCCAATGTTTTAAGTCAATCAATATGTTAGGCTTGTTTTGAAAGCATATGGTAATAAATATTCTGATTTCCAAGTTCTTTAAATGCTTTGAATATGTTCTACTTTAAAGTTATATCATTTTAATCACTATATTACACTATATTATATATCTATCATAAAGATGTACAGTCAGTATAGGATTAATGTACCTCAAAGTATTGATGGGTGAATCATTCTTCTTCCTGAATTTTTGTACATCTGGAATTTAAACCAGCCCTCAAAAATGCCATCTTCAAAATCAAAATTTAATGTAGTTACTAAAGTGTACAATAATTGACTAAAATTACTGGTTTAAAGCTTTTGTAGCCATTTTCCAAGACAGACACTTAGAGCTAAGCACTTACTTCAAGTATCTTCCCTATCAAATCATGAAATTTTATCATCACTTTTTCAATTTATAACGATTTTTCTGACAGTAAAAGGCAGAATGGTAGTAGCACTATACTACTGTAGTATGAGCATTCAGGGCCCCCTGAGAAATGTCCGTAGTTTCAAACTATATTATAAGAATAAAGAGATCAGAGGGAGAAATTATTTTAGTCTGCTCAGATTTTTTATTTTTATTTTTATTTTATTTTATTTTATTTGTGGAACTGGGGATTGAACTCAAGCCCTTGTGCTTGCTAGGGAAGCGCTTATTCCACTGAGCCATCTCCCCAGCTGAGAAATTATTTAAAACTGTAGTTTATATGTATAATTGAAGGACTTCATGAAATAAAACCTTTTTTTTTTCTTTCTTTCTTTTTTTCCTTACATGTGTTTGATACAGGGTCTCACTATGGAGCTCAGACACATAGGGCTGTTCCTCCTGTTTTCAGCCTCCCCAGTACTGGGATTATGGGTGTATGCCACCACTCCCTGTCTATAAAAACTTTTTTTATTTTTGTATTTTTGTTAGTACAAGGTCTACAGGGTCTCACTACATAGATTGGACTTATAGTGATCTTCCTGTTTTCAGCCTCCCAAGTGCTAGGATTATAGTCACACACCACCACACCTAGTCTTGTTCACCATCTCAGTGTGCCCTGTAGGCAGGGCCAGCACAGCACTTCTAGGCTTGAACCCCCAGCCACTGAGCCTGCCTAAGCAGGCGTTTTAGTCAGCTGAGCTATCTGGCTGGCCCTGTAAAACCTATTTTTGAAGAAGTTTAAAGCTTTAAAGCTAATTCACACAATTTATTGGAGTGAAAATGAAGTTTTATTTTATTTTGTATTTAGCACAGAGTCTACAGGGTCTCACTACATAGATCAGACTTGTAGTGATACACCTGTGTTCAGCCTCCCAAGAGCTGAGATTACAGATGTGCACTACCACGTCCAGTCTCAGTTGTCATCTCAACATGCTCTGGGGACAAGGCCAGCACAGCACCCAGGGGAGAAATTTTATTTTTAAATTGTTTATGTCAAGCAAAATTTGTCCCTTTACTTACATTACCTGTTCTGTTGATAATCCCAAAATTCTAATGGAACTAGCATTTTTATAATTATCCAGTTTATTTTATGATTATTCATATAATTTATATTTATCAAAGTTGAATGTGCATTAAACCAGTGTTAACACATACATGCGATTAAAATGATCATTCTATTTTGAATATACACACAGTAAATAAGCTTTGAGTTACTGTATGTATTGATTTCCGTTAACTATTCATAACAACTTACATAGAATGTCATTTAATGTTGGGTAAATTGGGTTAAAGTTAATTTGATATTTTTCCCTGAAACATTGAATAGCTTCACAACATTTGCTTATTAGGGAAAAATACTCAGCTATGTATTTGATTTCTATTATATTTTTATACTATCTGTCTATCATCTAGCTAACTAGCTAGCTTTCTATCTATTCTACTATATAATGCTTTCCTGTTTATATGCTTTAAACCAAAACATTTCCCAACTTTTCTCTGTATTGTAATCTCCTAATTTAAGAAAACATACTTTGAATACAAAAACTATAATGTCATTCATTTGTTCTTTTATATGTGAACTCCCAAAGTATACACCAACTAAATAAATAGCTTTGATGATTTTGAGGAAAGACTGAAGAAGTTCTGACTGTGTACATTTTTCTGTATCTCTGAAGATAATGTTGTGGCTTGTAGCTTTTTAGATTTCCCAGAAAGCCTCAAGTAGTCATGAATGGGAAGTTTCAAAGGTGATTGTAGCAGGGTGTGTGAATGTTGACTTAGGGTGTGTTAGCAGGACTAAAGGTATAGATCTAGGAAGCCCCACCCTGGGTGTGGAGGCATCCATCAACAGACTTGCATTCCTGGGATGATTCCCAATTGGTTGAGATGTATAATCTTCTAATGATTTGCTGCATTCTGCTTGCTAGTATTTTATTGAGCATTTTTGGATCCATGTTCATTGGAGAGATTGGCATATAGTTCTCTTTTCTGTTTGGGTCCTTCTCTTGTTTTGGTATTAGAGTAATACTTGCCTCCAGGAATGAATTTCAGAGAATAACTCCCCTTTTAATTTCATTGAAGAATTTGAAAAAAGTTGGTATTAGTTTCTCCCCAAATTTCTTTTAGAATTCAGCTGTAAATCCATCATGATCTGGGATTATTTCATTCACAGGTTTTTATTTACATTTCAATTTCATTAGATGATTGATTTAGCTTTGGTAGTTCGTGTGTATCTAAGAATCTGTCCATTTTTTCTGTATTTTCCATTCTGTAAGAGTAAAGATATTGGAAATAAGTATTGATAATCATCTATTATGATTTCATATAGGGTCTGTAGTGATTTCTATCATTATTTCTATCATTATTTCTATAGGGTCTGTAGTGATTTCTCCTTTTTCATTCCTCATTGCATAGGTTTGAATATTTTCTATCCTTTTACCAATGAGGTTGACTAAGAGTTTATCAATTTTATTTATTCTTTCAAAGAACCAACTTTTAAACCCATTAATTCTTTGCATTGTTTTAGTCTCCATGACATTTATTTTTGCTTTGATCTATAATTTTCTGCCTTCTTTGGGCTTTGTACTTGACTTGCTCTTCTTTTTGTAGGAGTCTGAGGTGCGGCATAAGATGATTTATGTAGATGCATTCTGTTTTCCTGATGTGAGAATTTATCATTATAAATTTTTCTCTTAAAGCAGTTTTTATTGAATCCCATAAATACCAGTAGACTGCATCTGCATTTTCATTAGATTGTAAACATTGTTTAATTTTCCATAACTTCTTCCATGACCTATTGATTGTTCAGAAAGGTATTATTTAGGTTTTTTTTTGTGTGTGTTTATACAGTTTTTGCAGTTTCTTTTGTCAATAATCTCCAATTCCATTACACTATGGTCAGATAATATGCATGGGATAATTTTGATCCTTTTTTATTTTCTTAAGCATGTTCTATGTTCTAGCACATGATCTAGTTCAGAGAACATCTCATGCATAGGTAAGAACAATGTGTATTCCGACACTGTTGGGTGGAATACTTTGTAATGGTCCACTAAATCCATTTATTCAGAAATTCAGTTTAGTTCTATTATTTCTATGCTCATTTTTGGAAAGGATGATCTATTGCTTTGTGCAACAGGGTGTTAAAGTCCCTCAAGACAATTATTGCTCACTAGATTTTTCTTGTAAGTTAAAATTTGTCTTTTATAGTTGGGTGTTCCTACATCGGGTGCATATATATTTATAATTGTTATTGCTTCCTCTTGCAGTTTTACATAGCTGAACATTTTTCACTAATACAGCAAGTGTTCAGAAGCTATTCAATGTTTCAAGGAAAAAAATCAAATTAACTTTAGTCCAATTTACCTAATATTACATAACATTCTATGTAAGTTGTTATGAATGGTTAATGAAAATTGATACATAAAGTAACTCAAAGCTTTTGTTTTTATTTACTGATATGTATATTCAAAATAGAATAATCATTTTAATTGCATGTACATGTTAACACTGGTTTAATGCACATTCAACTTTGATAAATATAAATTAAATACTGAGAAGTATATAGTAACTTTCTTTGTCTGTTTCAATCACATTTGGTTTTAAGTCGACATTGTAAGCAATGAGCATAGCTACTCCTGATTTTTCTCTGGGTTCTGGTCACATAGATTATTCTTTTTCATGCTTTGATATTCAGTTCATTAATTTCTTCCTGAGTTAAATGTACTTCATGTATGCAGCATATTGTTGTATTTTTTTCTCTAAGTCAGCTTTTTTTGACTGGACAGTTGAGGCCATTTGTGTTGGTAGTGATAACTGATATGTATTGGTTTAGCTTTGTCATTTTTTTTTCTACTGTAGGATTCCTACTTTTTCCCTTTGCTTAATTGTTGCTTTACTTGGTTGCTCTCTTCTAGTTGTTCTCCATTGCTGTTACAGTTGTGGTCATCATTTTTTCTTTCTAAAATATGACAGGGGCTTGGGAGATAGCTCAGAGGTCTAAGCACCAGTGTGACAAACTCAAGGTCCTGGGGTTCAATCCCTGGTACCAGATGTCATGCAGGCCCCGGAGCCCTGACTGCAACATACCAGCCACCCTCTATTTATTAATACCCTGTACCAAATAAATAAATAAATAAATAAATAAATAAATGGCAGTATTCTTTGTAGGGTTGTTTGAACATCGTGAATTTCTTCAGTTGTTCTCTGTCATGAAAGTATCTAATTTCTCCATTAAATTTTATAGCTAATTTTGCAAAATACATCAATCTGGGTTGTTTTCTTTCAGGACCTCAAATATCTTACTCCAAGCTCTCCTTTACTTGATGGTCTGCGTTCAGAAACTGTAATTCTGATGACTTTCCAGTATAGCCTACCAGGTCTGTCTGAGAGTCTTCAGGCCAACAAGCCCAGCAAACTTTGGTGGGAGGGCAAGCAGGCTTCAGCTGCCAAGTCTCCCGGACAGTCTTAAAGGGCTGCCTTTGAAATAGTATCGGAGGCAATGTATTGAGTTGTTAAAGGCCATAGTTGTGAAATTAATCGGTAAAATCTCCAGCTATAAGAGGGCTACAATGGAAATCGGATATGTTTATTTACAGATAAATTTAGCTTGAAATTTATGTGGTAAAATAGGGCTGCAATTAAAAAAATATTACTTTGGCAGGAACATAAAATTGTATCACATGAAATGTTCAAAATCATAGAAAAAAAAGAAAATAAATAGAAAAGCTGAATATACAAACATGGTAAGAATTTTTTCTTAGAAAAAGAAACTCAATTAAAAATTTTATAGTTGAATAATCTGGAGATTCATATTTAGAAGATGAGGATAAGGAGGCTGTGAAAGTTTTCGTTGTAGTAAACACATGGCTGAAAATAATTAAAAGCAAGGAAACATTTAAAATATCTGGACATTATCTCAATAACATTCAGGAACTAAAAAAAAATTCAAGAAAAACAGAGAGAGAGAGAGAGAGAGAGAGAGAGAGAGAGAGAGAGAGAGAAAGAGAGAGGCTGCTAAAAGTCAATAAAAAGCCTATCATGTGAACAGCAAGTCACGTACCCTCCTGTGTCGTGCCCCCATCCGGTTTCCAGGGAATCTGTACTCCAGGTGGGCATCACACCCAGAGCAGGACTCCCTTTTGCTGGAGCTTGGAATCAAGACAGGAAGCATCTCACCAGCAAGGAGATCACAGTAATACTTCTCACTCAGTAATGGTTACCTGCGAACCTGAATGACCTACCTGGCAGCCAGGTTGGATTCACAGAGCGGGGTATCCACCCTTGACAGAAGGCAGAGCATTTCTGGATCTCAACGTCCCCAGGCCCATTGCACTTAGCACGTGGAGGTAAAATTTAGGAAGATAAGTGACCCTACCACTGCAGTCCACTTTCCCTGTTCCCAGAGATTCTTCCTAAGAGGAGTCCAAATCAAGTGGACAGACAGATCTGGAACTCTGCTTAGAGGAACTGGCTGCATTTTGAGTAGAATTACAAGTACAAAGAGAGGAAAATAAGGTATTGTGCGAGAAACAAAACATAATTTGAATCACAGCAAGAGTATCACAATAGTAACTTGAACCCATTGGTAATGGAAAAGGAATACTGTTAGCATAATGTTAAGAATAATGCTGGCTGGCCAGAGAACTCAGCAGATTAAAGCGCCTGCTTAGGCAGAGGCAGGCACTAGGGTTCCATCCCAGGTGTGCCGTGCCAGACCCACCCTGGGAGCACGCTGAGATGGTGACTGTGACTGGGCCTGGTGGCACCCTCCTGTAATCCCAGTGCGTGGGAGGCTGAAAACAGGAGGATCACTATGAGTCAGATGTACATAATGAGACCCGTAGACGCTGTACTGAACACATAAGAAAAGAACAGTGTTAACAAAAGAAACTGCAACTCTGCTTGCATTTCTTTCTTTTATCAACTTCATTAATAGATCAGCAGTTACATAAACTAACAATTTTAGCAACATATTGGGAATCCATATAGAAAATAAAAACACAAAATATATTATCTAAGCTTCCACTTTGCAGATCTCACTGAAAAATAGCATTTCAAGCTTGAAGCAGAAACAAAGAAAAGAAATAATAAAAGTTGGAGAAATCAATGAAATTTGATACCAGAGAAAATTGAAAAATCAGAGAAATCAAAGCTAACTCACTGAAAAAAAATCAGTAAAATTGACCAACTTTAAATGAGGCTAAACATTGAAAAAAGAGAGATATCACAGATAACCAATACCATAAATCAAAGAAGTATTATCTGAAGTTTCCTATTGATGCTATGGTCAGTTAGTAATAATGGTATATTAGAAACATCCTTAAGTCAACACAGTTGATAATTCTACGAAATTGTTATCCTCTTGGAAGGACACAAACAACAATTCACACGTGAAAGCATAGGCTTTGAATATGAGTATGATATTTTGGCTGATGGTTTTCTGGGTGTACACGTTCCTCCAAGTTCATTATGATGTACACCTCAACCACATACAGTGATGATTTGCTCACCAATCACAACACACCACAGTGGTAAATGTATTAAAATTGGAAATGTGCTAATATTTAAAGAGAAGAATAGGAAAAGTCCACACAGAATATGTTGATTAAAAAGTTAACATATTCAAATATTCAATAAATATGCAGTAGCTCAGTACACATTGTGGTTGTTAAAATTCAAAAAAGGGCTAGTTTTTATTATGTCCATTAAATAATAGCAAGCCAGATATTAACTAATTATAGAAACTATTCTTGAAAGTGCATACCCTATGTAGTCTTGGAAATATAAATAATTGGAGATATTTTGGAGGATATATCCAAATCCTTAGATTTTCATATGCCTCTTGAACTCAACATATTTAGTCTAACAATTTATACTAAGAAAAATGATTGCAATAGTGGGAAAGGACAAACATGTTGGTGATATGCATCCACTTTGCACATTATTAATGGAGCACACAGTCATTGAAAAGATGAGGTTTGAACACAACATTTAAATGCAAAACATAGGTTCTGAACAGAAAAATAGCTAAACATAATAATGATTCTATTAGCTGACATTTGTTGGAGTACTGACATTACACTAATTTTTAAGCAGACTGTGTCCTCCATCCTGCTTTTCCTTGTTTTTGTCCCAAAAGCATGCACACAGACACACACACACTCTCTCTCTCTCTCTCTCAGACACACACAGACCCACGGAGAGCAAAATAAGCACTTTGTAAAGGAAAGGGTTCAAGAGGCTTTCTCAAGGACGCAAGGCTAGAACTGTCAGAGTAGCATTAGGTCAGGCAGTGTGGCTTGGACACCATTAGTATTTCAACCCTAACATGGCTCTGCAGAGAGAGAGGAAGCAGATGATTCAGTTTGGTTTTTATTTTTTAAATGAAGTAACAAATTTATGTCTCTTGTGTCCAAGGAACGTTTTATTATTATAGGAGCAAAAATGTCTCTTCCACAATGATTGCATATCATTAAGACAAAGCTTTTAGAGTCCAAGGAGGAATGTCTTTTGTTTGTTGATGATGAAAGGTCTGAAGTGAATCAGAGAGAGATGTTTCACAGAGATGGAGCTGCAATTTTTGGTTCTAATATATCACACATAATGCAATTTACTTTGATTTTTGCAATATTTATTCTTGTCTGTGAGCATAAGAGAAGCTGCATTTGTCTAGCAATCCTATTTGATTCTTGGCTGAACTTCTGCCACATGCCCTACAAAAAATATTTTTGAAGCAAGTGCTTTACAATTCGGTTATCTGGGATTTTACAGAATCCTTTTGGGTAACATTTAAAGAGTGTTTGGTCTAAGAATAAGGATTTTCCCCTTGACCACAAAAGCACTGTGCAAGTAGAGACATGCTTTCACAAGAATCAATATTGAATTAAAACATTGTTTCACTTTCTGAAGTCTTTGGGTTTTCATTTTTCCTTAATTTGACAAACCTGCCTAAATACATAATTAGATGTGTATTGCAATGCATTGTTGATATATAATTCAATAAAACCCTTAAAAGAATTTTGTTTGTATCATAACATTGTAAAATAGTGCTCCATTTTTTAATTAATTAATTAATTAGTTAATTAATTAATTTGGTACAGTGTCTGGCTATGCAGCTTGGACTCTTAGTGATCCTCCCGTTTCAGCGCTCGCAGTGCTGGGATTGCAGTTGTGTGCCCGCACACCCAGTTTAGGTGGTTGCCATGGTGCCGCAGCATCTAGTACCAGGAATCAAACCTGGGTACTTCAACTTTCCAGGAAGATACTTAGACCACTGTGCTATCTTCCCAGCTCCTCTACTTATTTCTTAAAGTGTAACATCAACCAGAAAAATTCATGAGTTCAACAAATTTGCAGGTTTCTTGGGCTGGAGTGGCACCTGGGTAGTGAAATATCCCCAGTTTAGCTCCATGTTGGGTAGCTGGGGGGTTGGATGCTCTTTATCTCACTGCGGCTCCCATCAGGAAGGTGAAAGGGCATTTCTTACATGCAGGAGAATGTGGCTTTTGTCTGAAGGTGAGGCTGAGCTAAGTCCCCTCTAATCTCAAAAGGCCCTCATTTTTTTTCTACAAATACTCCACCTTTTGGCATAATCACTTGTAATTCTCAGATTCCCTGTTTAAAACTGGCCACCCCCTTACTGGCTAGGTGTAGGATTGAGGTAGAGACACTGCCGACCTGTAGCAATCAGCACCTAAACTGACCAGGTCACATCGCCACCCACAGAATTAGACACTGTTGCTCAATGGAGAAAACGCGGCTGGGCCTGTTGGCACAGGAGTAGGGAGTGGTGGCCTTGGGGGAACAATGTTGTAATTCAAGACTGATCTTTGCTAAAGCATGTCTCTACTTACATAGTGCTTTTGTGGTCAAAGGGAAAACTCTTCTTCTTAGACTAAACACTCTTTAAATGTTACCCAAAAGGATTCTCTAAAAGCCTGGTTTTCTAAAACTCCCAGCACTAGGGAGGCTGAGGCAGGAGGATCCTTGTGAGTTGGAGAACAGTCTGAGCTACGAAAGTGAGCTCAAGGCCAGCCTGAACTGCATACTGAGAGTATATCTTTAAAAAGAGATGAAAAATAAAAACAA
>NW_004524719.1:3709493-3711051 GCF_000260255.1 Octodon degus | reverse complement strand
GCAGATGTCATATCTTGTCTAAAAAATATTAATACAAACCTTTCTTCTCTCTGAACTAAGAGAATATAGCTGTATATCTATCCTATTTTGTATATACATATATTTTTTTCGCTACAAAATGGTCCTCTGAGCAAATCTAAGGAATTAACTTATGCACACTTATGTGCTTTTCACACAGTTGCCTTCAGATTTAGCTTTGAGCACAATTTATAAAAGATTTTTATAGTCAAGTTTTCAAAGCAGAACAATGAGATCCAAAAACATTAGATTCTTATTCACATAAACTAGTGAAATATCCAGTAAGTTCAAGCAATAATCTAATACTATGTTTGGATTAAAATTTACACCATTAAGATAAATAATATCAATCTTTCATAATGATTATTAAATTATACACAAATTGTGCCAAACCCTATTAACTTTCTCCTGGAAAGAATTTTAATAGCATATTATGAATTTTTTTTTGGCAAGCAAAAAGTGAAAGGAACTATAATTGTGTTTTAGAAATATTTGCATAATTAATTCATTTGGTAAATTATATCTTCTGGTTAGACAGCTTTCATACCTAAAAAATTTATGTTCTACATAAATTTATGTTGCAAGTTTGCTACAAGCATTTCTACTTATCAGCAAAGAAAAATACATTATACTTCATCATAAATAAACTACATATTTTTGAGTGATTGCAAAAAATACCAGAACCATTTTCAGTTTACTTATTTCAAAGCTTCATGTCTTCAGTTACCATTTCAGAGTGGAAGGCATACCTCATCATTGAAAATCACCATATTTATTACATTCTGCTTGGGTGTTTTCATCTTCAAGAAAGCTTAGACAATCCAATGGTCCATATCAGTAGCTGCAGTGATAGCTGTCCTACGAACCTTGTCATCTAGAAAAGTTCATCTTTCTATGTGTCAAATTCCTCAAATAAAACAATGCCAATTAGGTGACTAAGCAGATCTACTTCTCGACTGCTATATAATTACATATGATATAATTCATTTGTTCCTTTATTCAAAACAAAACTTAGCTATAAATTTGAATAAATGTACTGAATCAACGTATTTGCTTAAATATTTATTATTTAATGCCTTATTTTGTGAAATTTAGAATGATAAAATGTAAATATTTGAGGAAAAATAGTTGTCTACTTTTTGTTTTACAGAGTACATTACTTTCCAAGGCAATTTGTCCCTGTAAAAATGAATTATAATGAAATTTAAAAGCAAACTATCCTTATATTTGTGTGCACAGGCAATTGACAGTTAAATGAGTTTTTATACAATAAGTATATAAAAGTAAGTGTAAGAGTTAATCACCAGCCCATCATTCGCAAGGTAGAATGACATAGTACTGAATAATGTCTTTTTGTCTGTCTTCTTTCTCAAGTAGATTCGGTTCATGCTGTCATTCAGTCTGGCCTTGAATTCATCATATAGTCCAGGCTGGCCTCAAATTCATGGTGATCCTCCTGCCTCAGTCTCCCACATGCTGTTATAATAGGCATGTGCCACCACAGCAAGTTCATATTGAATAGTTTTGCATAAAAGGAAGT
>NW_004524719.1:3706881-3708039 GCF_000260255.1 Octodon degus | reverse complement strand
CACTAAGAAGAATATATGCAGTGTATTATTTGTTGAAACTGTACTTCCGATTTGATTTGAAACTGTCTCATTGCTGTTTATCAATAAAACTTTGAAAAAAAAACTGTAACATAATTGCCACAATTGGAAAAAAGATATAATTTTCTTTTTATAAAATTTCCCACCTGATTTTAAATTATTTTCATTAAGAATTTTTAAAATTTGTTTAAGAATAACTTATAGATTTTATTTTTAAACTAAAATCAAAAACAGGAAAGAATCATACTTAGCATTTTTGTTATTTTGTACAATTATTAATCACTTATGTGATATTTTAAATGATTTTGTCATTTTGAGATTGAAAGTTTTCCTCCTAGTGTTCAGGTGAAAGTTTCCATGTTCTTAATTCCTCATATTATTTATCCACGTTTAGTTTGTTCTGCTGTCCACTGTACTTACTACAAACTGAGAGTGAAGATGTCTTGACTCTTGATTATTTTTCAGTTGATGTTTGAAAGGTATTATTAAATAATGTAGGGGACCTTGTCCAGTTGAAATCTGTTTCTCATAGAAATAGGTTTCTCATAGCTTCCTCAGAGAAAATTGAGAAATAATATTTCTTCAGGTCAAGATGTTTCTACAGACAATATAAAAGAGCAAAATCTCTGCAAGGGCCTTCATGAGTTCTTAGTTTCAGAATCACATTTATGGGAAAAAATACTAGGGAAAACTAATAGAAGTTAAGAGTATTTGAGATTCCGTCTCTCTATGTTGCTTTTGTCCTCTCTCTCTCTCTCTCTCTCTCTCTCTCTCTCTCTCTCTCTCTCTCTCTCTCAGTTTTAAACAGAAAAAATGAAACACAATTTCAAAACAAGATAATAGGAAAGTGACCATGATTAATACATTGCATATTATTACCTTTAAATTAGTTATTCAGAGTAAGGGATATTGGCATTTAATTATGCAAACAATATTGGCACAAACCTTTCTTTTAAAAACTATTTTGCACTCTTATTCTCCCTAGTTAGTCTGTAAGTATTCTTTTCCCTTCACCCCCAAATCTCTTTCTCAGAAGGCATAAATTTGCCAGTTGTCCCAATAATTAAATGTTAACATTTTTATGATTATTTGAACATATGTTATACATATACTTAAATTTAAATTAGTTGTCATTATTAA
>NW_004524719.1:3700420-3705727 GCF_000260255.1 Octodon degus | reverse complement strand
TTCTCCTAACTTAGCATAGCTTACTACTTGGAGAAGTCCTTGAACTAAGTCCAATGATCCTGCTTAGCTCCTGGGTTTCCTTCAGTATCTGTTTTTTTGTTTTGTTTTTTTTTTTAAACCAAAATAGTTCTGACCACCCACAGAAGTTATTTTGCTCAGCCCCGAGAATCTCCAGTTCTTCTAGAGGGTTTTGATCATCTTGGAGCCCGAAAATCACACTATTTGTCTCTTTTATTTAATCCTTCAAAGTCCACTCACTTGGGAAGTTGCAGGCCTAAGTAGTATGTTATAGCGCAGAGTTTTGTAAATTGGGTTATATGAAAAATGCTACTTTGTGTCTGCCTTGCTGCACTGTGCAGAGCTCCATCTGGTATACCAGCTGTTTCTCTGAGACGACATCATAAAGTTTGGCTGTATTGGTACCTGGTCTCCAATACTGCATTCAATTTAGCCAAGTCTTCGTAGTCAAAAATCAATGACCCCTTTATTGACGTCGATCATGTGTTCTACATGTTCCAATGTGACTGTGCACATGGCATGCTCAGTGACTCAGTGACATAGTCAAGCCACAAAAAGCAAGCTTGTTATCAAGGGAGAGTTGATTCCTATTTTCCAGAAGGAATATCCTTCCTACTTCCCATTGAATAATCCTGTTGCTGAATGTATTGTGGAGTCCACAATGTCTTCAACACCATGGATAATGGTAGGGCCCACTAGAGAGCTGGAAGTAAAACGTCTGCGTCTCTGCCTCTTTCACTGAGACCTTTATGTTGGTGATAGCTACAAACCATTAGAAGTCAATACCTCCAGCCCATCAGTATCTGCTGCACCGCTCCTATGCCACTGGTAGGCTAACTTCATTGGCCAAAGTCATCCATGACAACTTGGGTATAGTGGCAGGACTCACAGTTGATCATATGAAAATACCCAAAAGAGAGTGGATGGTACCGCTGGTGGACTAGCATGCCAGTGTGTGGAATTATGGGAAACGTCATGTTAGCATTGCTTAGGGCCGACAAGATCATCCCTGAGCTTTACGAAGGTGACCATTCTTGCACCTACTCCCAGTGTCACTGGTGTGTGTGACCTGCCATTTGCAGGAAGCTACCAAATATGATGAAATGGAGTGGGTGGTAAAGCAGGCATCAGTGGGGCCTCTTAAAGTACACCCTGTCTGCACTGTGGACTGGATTGTACACTTTGACAGTGACATCGACTCTCTCATCCTTGGACACACCTCTCAATGTACACTTTGATGAGATCATATTTTGGTATGAAAGTGAATTTGACTAAGATCCAGGAAGGAGAAGCTTCAAGTAAGTGTCTTAAGGAGTAAGAGCCTCCTGTCCGTCAGTCTAAGCAAGAACATGAGAGCAGGGAGGCCCTCCGCTGTTGCGTCTCCCAATATTCTGAGAGCCTGCTATCCTCAGCTTGTATCCCAGACCCCTGAAGGAAAGAGAATATTAGGAAGCTTTACATTATTAAGTTCTTTCAAAAGAGTATGTTGCACACATCCAAACAACAAAAGATGAAAAAAACTTCAGATTATTTATCTTAAGAATGTTCTGTACTCTTACAGGAATAAAAATTTTAAAAATCTTTTCATCATCACCAATTTATGTTGATGCAAAAACATGTAGATTTGCACATTATCTGTAGACCAGAAGAGCTCCTAGAGCCTTGTGCAGGGTTCAATTAGAATTTCCCACTCTTTATATTTATATGCTTTGAGATAATCATCTAGCACATATGTAAAAAGTGAAATTCAGAAATAAAGTATGCCAGTAAGTACAGATAGGGCCATTTTTGCTATAATTAAATTATGCTAAACATATCAATTGTTTTTATAATGAAAAGGTTTACAATTTTCTTCTTCCTAACTTTCCACCTAACATTTAAATATGACATTTCAAAAGTATTTAGGTTTTTTTAAATGTCATTCTTCATTTGAATTCTAATCCTAACTTACATGAAAAAGACAAGAAAGGGAAAGAGGGTTGGGAGAGAGTTAGAGACAGAGAAAAGGGGACAATGAGGTAGAAGGAGATGAGAGAGAGAGAGAGAGAGAGAGAGAGAGAGAGAGAGAGAGAGAGAGGCTGTTGAGATCAATGCTATATTTTAGCTGTAAATATTTGTAAACTTGGATGATGTCCTATTAGTGTAGATTGGCTAGTTAGTTTTTAAATCAGGTTCAATTTCATTTCAACTTTTATTCTATGGAATATCAATATCTGAAAAAGAACTTATTTAATTCTTAACAGTTTACTCACTAAGAATAACTTGCCATTAATTAATTCAAACTTCAGGGCTGGGGAGATACCTTGGTGGTCTAAGAGCCTGCTTGGCAAGTGCCAGGACCTGGGTTTGATCCCTAGTACCACCTACCTTGCCACCCTGCTCGGTGCCAGCCCCCAAAACCGGAGGCTGAGACAGGAGGATCACTATGAGTCCAAGCTGAGTAGCATGACCCTGTACCAAGTAAATCTTAAACAACAAAACAACAGCAAAAATATTTATTATCTCCAGGATATGGCAAATGAAGCAAAGGGCTTTATAAAAACAAACAAGTAACAAAACCACAGTCACTTTGAATGGCAGGCCACAAATATATTTGTTTATTTTTATAAGTTGAAAAATTGTTTACTTTGTAAAACCTTTTACTTCTTCTCCCTGGGTGCTAGATTAACACTCACATTTTAAGAACTGGAAACGTCTGTTCCTATGTCTTCACCTTTAGGGTGCCATTACTCACCTGTGGATCAATGCGGGTGCCAGCCCAAATAAATGATGCTGCCTTGCTGTTTCATTTCCCTGGACACTTGAACTACAAGGCCGTATTTGGGCTGGAAGCTCATAAATCTTTGAGGTTGAGTGTAGAGAGATTCCTAAGTGCACTCTGTTCAGGTAGCATTCAAGATGAGATCTGAAGCTCTCCTACTGCAGACCCAGGGTTTGCCTGCTGTTGATACTATTGTAAATGACAGCCTGCTGGTGATGCAATCAATAATTCAAGTTTTCTTCCCTGGACTGAAGTAACCATGATGGAAGGAATACCCAAAGTAATACATCTGATGTCTAGATAAAAAAGATTTGGCATTTTGGAGTAGCTGGTACATCCAAATTGAAATATTCTATTTGCAGTCTCTCCCACATTCATTAATGATTTAAAGATATCTCCTGTCTCTCAGCAGTCTATTTTTCCATTATTTATTTCCACCAAGGTAGGGATAATTAACTTAGCCTTCTCCGCTCCAGGTGATGATTGAGCAGAAATATTTTATGGGATGTTACAGAACATCCTGGTCTTGGCATCCTATATATTTCTCACATGACAGCAATGTGGCAGTTGTGACTGTAGAGCACATCATTAACTATTTTGACCAAATATTAGTAGCGTGTCAGCTAACGTCCACTCGTTTATTATTCACGTCTCATCTCTTCCCAAACTTAGGTGCTGGTGAATTGGTTGTCCCCAAATTATAAATTGTGGAGTTCCAAGAAAAGAATAAATGAAGTATTTAATAAAAGTACTTATCTAAAACTATCACAGCCTACCCACAGCAGAAGAGAAGAAACATTATGATGTAATAATTTTATGCTTAGATTTCTATTGAAGAAAAAATGAGCAAAATATAATCAAATCAGTATTTGATATGTGTTTAGTTTTTACTATCACCAAGGCTTTCCTAAGGTCATAAAGCTTCAGCAAGAGCAATAAAAGTATCCAAACTTTATTTTCACTTATCTGCTAGCTGCTAGTTATACACTAAGTAAGTTTTAAATTTATCCTTTATTTCTTGCAAAGGTTACCTGTTGTGTATACCCCGCTAATGGAAAACTTATGAATAATTAAACACTTTTTTTTTGAAATTAAGAACATCATTCAATTAACTATAACTTAATTATAATTGTTGTGAAGATAAGTCATAGTAAGAAAATAAAATTTAGGGCTGGGGAGATGTCTCAGTAGAATAAACACTTGCCCGGCAAGTGGAAGGGCCCGAGTTCAATCCCCTCTGCCACAAAAAAAAAAAAAAAAGAAAGAAAAGAAAAGAAAATGTAATAATATCTTAGACCATCTACAAATATTTATTAAAGAAGGCATTCATACTTTAGTAAAATATAACATTAATAATTAGAGAAACGGAAGTCTAGATTCTGCTAAAAATTTCGGTATACTGTTCTTGCTAGGTCAAATATTACTGATAAAAACATAATATGTACTTCTAAACGAATTACAAGAATTTCCAGACTGTGAGTTGTGGAAGCAGTATTTTATTATAGTAGGTAATGCTGTTCTAGTTTACAAACTTCTACTGAAATGTAATTTGTGTGTACAAAAGCACAAATATTTTAAGTATCTTGTTCAGCTGAAGTGAAGTCACTCATCATAGCCACAGCATGGGCATTCTGTGAGAGAAGTGAACACGAGTAGCACATCACTATCTGTTTCCAATCACTGCTAGACTGACGATGGCCAACCACAACTTGAATAACTTGCACAAAGCAGCTGGAATATTTTCAGTTTTCTATATGCGTGTAGAATTAAACAAATGTCTTTTGTGTTGCCAGTTCTGTTCAGCATCATGATGGTGAGATTCCTCCATGTTATGGCATGCTACGTACGTTGTTTTGTCTCACATGTGCCTACACACATATGTAGGAAGTGCCTGTATCAGTGGGATTAGGGTTTATTAGTTGATGTGTCTATTTTGTAGTCGTCTAAATGAGAAAAAGTGAATTTGAGATTATGGTCTCATTTCTTAAGTGTTAAAAGCCTGCTTTCTTCATTAGGAAACAAGGACTTTTCCTTTGTGGGAAAGCTTTGTAAGACTCTTTAGCTTACTTAAATGATACAAGATATTTACATTATTTATAATTGAGTCAGATTTAAAAATTTGTCATTTTATTGTCATAAAAATTCTTCCTCCCTTTTTTGTGAGGCAGGGTCTCACTATGAAACTGGTGCTTCACTTGCACTCCCTACTGGACTAGCTTCGCTTAGCGTGTAGAGCTCCCCCTTCTTCTGACTCTCAAGTTCTGGGATTACAGGCATGTTCCACCACACCTGGCACGACTCCCTTACTATCCCTTCAATCTTGGTGCAATATTCTACTGACACAAGCTCTCTCACTGTTAATATTTGGTAATTTGTATCTTCTCATTTTCCTGGATTGGCCTATATGCAGACTTGTCATGCTTGTGTGTTTGGCTGGTTAGTTAGTTGTTCGACTTTTATATCACAGAGAACTAGTTTATGATTTTTCTACTGGTTTTTGTATACAGTTTATTTAATTCTTGCACTGG
>NW_004524719.1:3698305-3699263 GCF_000260255.1 Octodon degus | reverse complement strand
GATTGAACTCAGGCCCTTGGCAGGGAAGTGCTTATTGCACTGAGCCATCTCCCCAGCCCCTTACATCCTTCTTTTATCCAACCTGAAAATCTACATTATTTGCATAATTTAAATCATTTACACTTAATGTAGCCAGTTGCTTGTTTGAGCAAAAACATGTTAAGAATGCAGAACTGTAAAAATAAGTCAGAACACTAATGGGACTATATTTTAGTATAATTATTTTGGGTTTTTTCCCATAATTTTATTGAGAAACAAATAGCAATGAGACCATTTCAAACCAAATTGATAGGACAGTTTCAATAATTAACACATTGCTTACATTCTTCCTAGTGGTTAATTGCTGTACAAGATGTTGACATGATATCCTATTTCAAACACTATTAGAACAAATCCCTCTATTCATTAAGAGAGTGTAACTATATATCTATACTAACCATTTTGAATACACAGATACAAAATGGACACTCATCTATATCCCCTTTTTTTGTTTAGTTCCATTATTTGAATATTATAGGTGTGTTAACTCAGCAAAATGTTCTAAAACAGTCCAGTAGCCCATAATAGTACTGGGTCTTCTGCTTCACTGGCAATATCAGAAATTGTTGACCTTTTAAAAATATTTTTATTTATCTATTTATTTGATAAAAGGTCTCACTATGCATCTCAGACTCACAGTGATCTTCCTGTCTCAGCCTCCCCAGAACTGGAATTACAGGCATGTACCACCAAACCTGGTTTGGGTGGCCCACTTGGTGTGCCTGGGGCTCCGGGGCAGGCATGGTATGTGGTTTGGGGGATCAAACTTGGGTCCTTGCACTTGCCAGGCAGGAGCTTAAACCCTGAGCTATCTCCTCATCCCAGTATAGTTATTTTGAAAAACCCATTTGTTATTTTTGAATACAATTGCATATATGTAAAAAATATGATGTAGCATTTGTATTTTTGGGATTTTGTG
>NW_004524719.1:3695999-3698205 GCF_000260255.1 Octodon degus | reverse complement strand
TATATATATATATATCCTAACCACTTTGAATACACAGAAACAAAATGGACACTCATCTATATCCCCTTTTTTTGTTTAGTTCCATTATTTGAATATTATAGGAGTGTTAACTCAGCAAAATGTTCTGAAAGAGTCCAGTAGCCCATAATAGTATTGGGTCTTCTGCTTCACTGGCAATATCAGAAATTGTTGACCTTTTACAAATATTTTTATTTATCTATTTATTTGATAAAGGGTCTCACTATGCATCTCAGACTCACAGTGATCTTCCTGTCTCAGCCTCCTCAGCACTGAGATTATAGGCATGCACCACCACACCTGGTTTGGGTGGCCTGCTTTGGTGTGCCTGGGGCAAGTGGGGGGCACACCAATATCTTATACTATATATCTTATATATTTTATATATCTTATATATATCTACTATATATCTTATACCTTATAAATAGTAGCTTTATATATAGTAGTTCTATTTTATTAACAAAACAGCCAATAATATCAAACACTAGCATTTTATCCAATTTATCACTTTAAAAACAATTTATTACAATTCTAGGCATAGTAAAATTTATTCAATACCGTTGTCTTTGATCTTTATAGACACATGCTTTTTTTCCCACCCTTTCACAGAAATACTGTCGTTGCCCTATTGCTAAGAAGTTGACCCGAGGGGCCGAGGAGATGGCTCAGTAGAAGAAGCGTTTCCCTGGCAAGTGCAAGCACCTGAGTTCAATCCCAGTTCTGCCAAAAAAAATGAAAGAAAGAATGAAAGAAAGAAGAAAGAAAGAAAGAAAGAAAGAAAGAAAGAAAGAAAGAAAGAAAGAAAGAAAGAAAGAAAGAAAGAAAGTTAGTTGACCCGTTTAAAGGCATCCCTAGATAAGCCATTAGAGGCGAGGCACAGAGTAATGGTCTCGTGTCTGTATTTTCATTGGTACTGGATTTTGTTTAATCCTGTTTGAGGGTCCTAAACGTTTGTATATGCTTAATGAACAGCCTTTATGAAAACTGAAACAGAAAACATGAGAATATAATTAAAATGTGTGTGTGCACGTGTGTGCATGTGTGTACTTGTGTGCATGGGCGCGTGGGGGGCACGTGTGTGTGTGTCTGTGCACGTGTGTGCATATGAAGGAAAGTCCCAGAGCAAAGCCGCACGGTGCTTTTGTTCTTCTCCACCGTGCCGTCACCAGCGTTCACCGTTTTTCTCTGCTGCGTGGAGCTGCAGCTCTCTGGCCTTCACACAAAGCCACACAGTTCAGGGTTCAAGCCTCGGCATTCAACAAGTCGGCCTCATTAAAAGAACTGCAAGTCCTTAACAACAACACCATCTAAATATTAAGCATAGCATACATATGTCAGACATTTGGAATCTCTAGTTCAAGATTTTGTTATGCCTGTGTTCCATTATAAAACCAAAATAAATGTTAAATAATTGTAATTATTTTGCTCCCTGCATGATGTTTAAAAGACTAGGAGAAAACAGCAAATAACTACCTGCTGTATACCATAGACTATAAAAATGTTATAAAAGTACAATCATAATGAATACCATAATATTTAATACTTTTTCTGATGTGATGTGAATGTGAGGAAAATTAATTGCAGGACTTAAAATATGTTTTCTAAGACTATTTGCAATTCTAAATTCTATTATTTGATTGTTGCATAATTTTTAGAAATTAATATATTTTAAACTTAGAGCAAGTATTTGGCATTACACATCCTCATGATGTTGTTTTACTTTGATTTGGGTGTTCTACATGATATCTCATGCTAAATTTATTAGGAAGATTCACAGAGTGGTCTTTGTGCAGGGCAGCCACCATGGGCCAGCATCTGCCTTTGAACATCTGAAGGCCAATGAGGCGCACCCAGCTCCCCAGCTCCTCCCCTGCCCTTGCTTACTTCTCTTTTGCTTCCTCCTCTCTGCCCTCTTCTTCTTTCTGTCCTTTTCCTTGTCCTTCTCCTCTTTCTCCTTCACCTTCTTCTATGAAGTGTTGGATATTACACACCTAATAATATACTATAGACAGAAACCTGTTAGTATGTATCATCTATCTTGACTGTGCATTTGGGAAACTAAAAGCTAAATTTCAGTACAACTAAGTCATCTAACTCATTTTTATTATCATTTGTTCAAAATATTCTATTATGTGATACATGTAAATAAGACATTGTGGAAAAGAAGACAAGAGATACAATATTATGG
>NW_004524719.1:3690449-3695784 GCF_000260255.1 Octodon degus | reverse complement strand
AGTTTAAGAATATGGAAGCAGGAATAAAAAAGGATGAGATATAAAGCAGGAAGAAGTTAGAACAGAATCTAAAATATAAACTCATCTTTAATATTTTACCTAGCATTCAAATTATTGCATGTGAGTGCAATTGATTCTTAGTTGATTTCTAAAATATTTTGTAGCTTATCTCATGTCTGTGAGTTCAGCAAATTATACACCTTTTGTGAGCTTCAGCTGTCTCATGTGTGCAATGACAGGAAAATGCTCTTTCCTTAAGGTTGTAATAATGACGGCTAAATATGCAAAGTCAACCTATAGCATATTAGCTAACACACACCTTAGTATAGTAATATTGTGAATACAACATTCACACTGTATGTCCCACAAACAATGGATTGCAAAGTATCATCAGGTCTACAAACTATCAATGAGAATTATATCTTTTATTTCAAAACTAGTGTCTTTGTGATTAATCTTCTTAAATGCATAGCTTTTAAATGGATGAAGTACATTTTACCACAGACATCATAAGTTGAGAAATAATTTTAAAAAGAGTTTTAAAATTTCATACATACAAAATTTGAGTAATAAAATTAACTACAACAATCATATTGACTATATATGCTTAGTCTTTCATACGTATATACATATACATATCTTTTATCATGTGTTTATTGCTTTCTAAATAAAGTTTATATGAACTATTAAACCTATGGTTTCTGAGTAACATATAACAAAAACTGTTATTACCTCTTATCTTTGAGTTAGTCTTCCCATCTATGTAAATCTTATGTAATCTTCTTTGGAACTAGAATATTTATTTAGGAATACATATAGATTAAATTTTATTATAGGCAAATTATAACTTATTCATAAAATTCAGTTTTTAAGGTCTAAACAAAATTAGGCTATTTAACCTTTCTAAAATATTCTATTACAGTATGAGATGCACAGACAAACATAGACTCACTGTCAAGAGTTTAATTGAGCTATTTTCCCTAGTAGACATTGTTAATAGGAAGCCACTACATGTTAAGTAAAGTCACAGTTAACATTGAAGATTGAATTTATTTATTTATTTATTTATTCATTCATTTTTTTGTGGAACCGGGGATTGAACTTGTGCTTGCCAGGGAAGCACTTATTCCATTGAGTCATCTCCCCAGCCCCTGAAGATTGAATTTAGTAAGAAAGAAATGACCTGATTTAAATCTATACTGAATGATGAATGCAACGTTTTCTATATTCAGACTCAAAATTTTTCCAAAGATTAATTTTAGGAAATCATTCAGAAGTAAGAAATGGAAATGTTACCTTTGTTCCTCGTGTAGCTATAATGCCCAGTGGCTCAATCTGTGTAGTCCAGCAAGGGCCAGTATCATATAAACAATTCCAGCATAAATGCAAAAACAATACACCAACAGCACCAAAACAACAAAACAGTCTTGTGGCAGGGGTCACATGTCAAGTCTTCCTTGTGTCATTTCTTGAGTTTAACTAAATCTTGTGCTCTAATTGCATAACATGAATGACTTTCCAAAAAATTTTACCCATTTGAGAATGAACTGAGGAACTTTGTGAATAAACTGAAAATTTGAAGCATTTAAATTCTCCAGTTGTTTTGAATATCAGTCAGTGTGGTGGATTGACAACTGCTGGCTAACTAGCTACACCCCGCTGGACTGAAATAAGGTGGTACTGGGTGTGGGAGGCCCACCTGCGGATTGTTGCCAGCAGCATATGAGGCAGAACTGGTGAAGAGAAGCTGGTGGAATCTGGAGAGATGGTGGAGCTGATAGAGGCTATTAGGGAGCTGTTGGTTTTCCTGGAGGAGCTGGTCATGTTGGCTTTCCTCATGAGCTGGGGTGTTCAATTTGTGAAGGAGCTTGAGACCTTACTGTTACTAAGACCGACTTGGGTAACTTTAGAGGAGCTCTGGGCCTCACCTTGGGTATCATTTCCTGGCTCAGGCAGGGGAAATGGCACACGGCCAAATCTCTAGGTGCATCTTGTAGCAACGGCTTTCCTGATATGAACAAGGCTGTTCGCATCTTTCAAGGAACTTGGCACCTTGCTGTTGCTGAGGATGGCTGTAGTACTTTTAGGGGAGCTCTGGTTCTTACTTTGAGTGTCGGTTCTTGGATCCATTTCAGATCTCTCAGCCTGCTGGAACAGATCCTTTATCCCACTGCCACAGACTTTCTAGCTTCCACCACTGACCTGTGGGCCTCACCAGTGAAGATCCGCGCAGTGAACCTGATGAGAGGTGCTTGTGGGCTCTTGCCTTCCAGCTGGACTCATGGCAGAGCTCTGTTATGGGCTCTGCTCTAGGTCATCAGCAGGACTCATACAGAACACTGCTGTGGGATCCAGGCCTGCAGCTGGATTCTTTGGTCGTTAATGCGTGGACAGATTTCCTGCACTATTTTAATATATGACTCTTCAGTTAACTATTGTACAATGATTCTATAAGTTATGTGTCCTACATTGTTCCTCTTGAAAAACCCCAAACTAAAACAGTCAGCTTCCCACTCAGTGGGACACACCACCTGATATCCAGAACTTGAAGGAGGTGATGTCTATTTTCTGCTAAATACAGAACCATCATGCTCGGAGGTGAAGGAGGAGCAAAGGGACTTAATTCCTAGCAACTGGGAAGCAGATCATGACAAAAAGCACATGAGTTTTGTGGCCCATGTCCTCAAGGGGTCTTTCTCTCCTAGTAGCTCAGTCAGCTACAAACATCCATGGGGTGATAACACTGTTATCATCACTTTACCCCTCCAGGATTCTCTTAGGATGATCAGGTTGAAACTGTGGTTAACTAGTATACCTTGATAAGTATGTGTGACTCTGTGTGTACTTAGTGAAGTACGCTTTCACTAATCTGTACCGTACCCTTTCGATCAGAGTTAAGTAGTTCCATTGAGGCTGTATCTCCACTAAAATCTAGTTGTATACAAACTCATCAAATCCAAATTTTCATGACACAAAACTACTTACTTATAATACCTGTCACTTTCTGGAACCTTCTTTCCTGGGAGTAAGGGCAATGGCAGCTCCAGGTGGGTTTGGAGTGGTGTAAAAATAATTTCTAGGAGCCCTGTGGAGTCATCAGCCAGTAGCACCAGGCCTGGCCTCTTTGTCTCCTGTTGCCATGCTCCGGCGTGTGCTAAGACCCAGGCTTGCTAGCAGGGCCGCACTCAGTAGCCAGCAGCAACCCTCTGGCCAAATCACGTACTTCCTGTCCTGTCCTAACTGCCCACTCTCTTACCTCCTGACTTTCTCTCAGGTAAGTCATTTGCCCTCCAATCATTGTCTCCATTTGTACTTTGGGGGAAACTGCCTCTTAAGAAACCTTAGTGTCATGAATCCTTCTTAAATGTGCCAACTAACACAAATGCTGTTTGTCCTCAAAATACTTGAAACCTGATCTGTAAATCATAGAACAAGTGACATATTACATGTTGCTTTGCTCACTATTACGTGGGTTTTTCTCCAGAATTAGGAAAGAACATTTAATTATTTTGTTGAGCATGAGAGTAAGTAAAGAATTTTTATTGAAGATGTCTACTATTAAAAAAAAAGAATCTTTAAGATGAGTTCATTGTAACATAACAAAATGTCCTTCTATTCAAAACATGCATGGAGTGAGTTCATCTAAGGTACCAGATTTTAGAAATCATTCTGCTTCTGATTCCTCGTGATCCCCCAGTGACATGGAAGGTTAAGTCTATGTTCCTTTCTGCTTCAGCACTTTTCATTGGAACAAAGCTTATTGATTTAATCCAACAGCTAAAATTGAAAACTTTTTTTTTCTAAAACCACTTCAACAGTAGGGGGAGCTTTCAGCTTATATGGAGCTGAAATGTACTTTGATATTTCACTTCTTTTTCTATTTTTAAGAGAAAGAGAAATTAAACATGATGATTCTTTCAAAATATATTTTATTTAGCAGTTTCTGATTCCATTTTATGATAACCTGATATTTTTTAACTTATTACACATTTGCAGAACAGAAGAAAGAAGCTTCCTTTATTGATGATTTAACTGATTTAATTGAAATGGTCTGGTCTCCTTATGGGCTTACTGAATGTGGTTGATAGCTTGGAACACTCTGAGAATGCTCTAGAGCTATTAGAATTGCATTACCACCGTTAGCATTTCACAAGCTAAAGGAAAGAGACCATTAGCAAATAGCAGTGAAGAAAGCAGGTGATTGACACAAATGCAATTCTAAAAATGAGTAAATAAAGTAGGTGTGAACGAGAATAGTTTTCAAAGAATGGTGACCATGGTAATACAAATAGGTGTTCCCCAGGTATACTTAACTCAAAGGAATAAATGTTTAATTAGCTTAAAGAAAGAAAATGAATAATCACATGGAGAAGTTTCCCACACTTCCAAGATACTTTGACACACAATTGCAATGTGCATTACTTCATCTTTCTAGATAATCATTTATTGTTTGCTTAACCACCTTGCGGTTTGGAACTGTATGTGAATGTGTCACTGAAATTATATTCAGGGGCTGGATATGAAAATACAGAGAGACAAGGAGGAAACCTACAGGGAAATTGTTTAGTTATAGGAAGCCACATTCTCTTCTTGACTCCTTTTGTGTCATAAATTTCATGAGTATTTGCTTAGAATCACTCTGAAACAGAAGCCTTATTTCTGAAAGTATTTATGGAGGCAGAAGCAAGGCAGATGAAAGTAGCACAGCTTTGCTGTCCTAGTCCGGGCTCACAAGGGGGAGGTACAGCATTCATGAGTGTCTCCTGTTCTCTGGCTCTCTGGTATATGCTTTGAGTCTATCATCCAGTTTAATTTGACCCTCCAGAGGACAGTGCGACCCGTCATAAATGGTGGTTGATCGCATGGTCTGCAAATGGAGACTTTAGGTCAGAATTTTGAATCTGCTGCTTTGAAACTATGTAATCCTGGGCAAGTCACTTAAACTCTCTATGCTTCAGTTGTGAAGGCTGAAAAAAAAAAAAGGTGGGGGGGAGAACGGGAACGTCAATGTCTACATTGTAAGGACCATAAAGTCACTTTAGCTGTACCTATCTCCAATTAATTGGGGAATTTAAATCTTTTTATTGGTAAAAGTGCCCAGATTATTATCTTACATACAATGACCACTAAATTATGTTTATTTCTTTGCAGGCTACAATTTTACATTTAAAATATATTTAGTGGGGAATGAGAAATTTCTAAAGGGTGAATGATGTGTTAGAATTTGAATCTAGATCTCTCACAAAAAATATTATTTGTGGGGCTGGAGAGATGGCTCAGTGGTCTAAAGCACCTACTTGGAGCAAGCTTGGCAAAGCACAGGGACCGCGGTTCG
>NW_004524719.1:3683798-3690349 GCF_000260255.1 Octodon degus | reverse complement strand
TCCTCCAGCACCACAGGCCAGCCAGCCGCGCCCCCTGGTGGGCTGAGCTGGCCACACACACACACACACACACACACACACACACACACACACAATGTTAAAATAAAAAAAAATTAAAAAAAATATTATTTGCTCTTGTTAAGTCAGGATGCAGTAGACTTCCAATTTCCTGCAGAAGAAGAGAGGCAAAGTTAATTTGGAGGAAAACTTAATTCAAGGCCTGTGATACAAAAGCTACTGGATGTTTATTTGCCCAGAAGATAATTGACCAAGGATAATTGCCCAACACCCCTTGCTTCTGACTCTGCTTCGTTAGGGTTCTTATACTGTAGAAGCTCGGGTGTGTGAACACCCACCAAAGGCAAGCCTCCGATGTCTTCTGTCAAGTTAGATGAAGACTATAGTCTATATGAACTCCAGGCTTATTTCAGGGATCTCAAACTGTAAATGTTTTCAAATAAAGGAAAATACTTCACAAGTTATCAAACACTCCTGAGATGCAGACAAGCTGCTTCTAGCATGTATTACTGTGCATGTTAAACAAGAAAATCCATGTTGAATCTTGTCAGTTATGTAACTTTAATAAGTGTTTAAATTCTCTAAACATCAGACATTTCATATCTCAAGAATAAATGAGGATACACTTATCCTGAAAAATGAATGTGGTTGACAGCACATGCAAAGTACTCCGTGTACTCCTCATCACAGCATTGCTGACACTGAAAAGTACCTTGTATGGGCTTGACGTGGCGACTGTGACGTTCACGGTTACCATTAACGTTGCTGATCATGGATACTCTTAGATAGCTTTTCCTTCAGAGCAATAATATCAGACAGATGTCCAACCTGTGAAAATGGCAAATGTCAATTCACATGACCTTTCACTTCCTGTCACACCAGGAAGCCACTAGGGTGAGGCAGGCCTGATAAGTGTGACTCAAGTTATTCAGCTGCTTTTTATCTTAATACATTCAATGCATATGCAGACTACGAAGATAATGAGTGTCTCAAAAGTAATTTTTACTTTCATAATTCCTTTCATGATTCAACTCCAAACACACATTTTGAGGCAGAATCGAAGCGCCTAATAATCACTTTCAGCAAATGATGACTTCAAAGATTATCAAAATTAAGCTCCCATATGCCTGCAAGAATTGCATCTTCAGAGTAGAAAACTGATGGAAAGGCAAACATGTGTTTATCATATTTAACTATTTATTTCACATAGAAATTAAATTTGGAACGTTGTGGGGCTAGACATAAGTCCCATAACTTTTAAACCACAAAACACAAATGTCTTCATATAAACTGAGCATTCCTGTGGGAAAAGGAATGGTGTGCATACTCCCTTATGACTTCAAAATCAAGTGTGTTCTGATCTCCTCTGTAGTATTATTTTCCACATAATTCCATCTTTCATTTTCCTTTTCACCTTTCTTTATCTCAATAACCATTTAAGTACTATTTGAAACAACATTATGGAGTATCACGAGTTTCAATAACAAGAGGAGAAACTCATCTAATATCCTCTATTATACTCTAATAATTCTACTACAGAAAAGTGGCATGAATGCATGAAATTTTGTTCACATAGTCTGAAAACTCAGTGATGGGATGGCTTCGCACTTGTGTGACCAGATATAGCTACCAAGAAAAATTGGTATCTGAGTTGCGCTAATAAGTCAACAAAAATACAGAGTAAAAGCTAATTTGAAAAATGGAGCACATTTAGTTTTATTAAGATATGATAAATAAAATACTATTTGGATTAGGATACTCAAATGCACACAAAGAAATGTGGAAGATGAAACAACATAAACAAATTCAGAAAAAGCAGGGCATAATTGTGGTTTCCAGAGTCGGCTTGGGGATTTGTGTGTGAGGTCTGATATTCTGTTGAGCAGAAGAGACTCACCCTCTGGACTGGAAACACAGTTTCTGTTTGATAGAAGGTTTATCAAGCTCCTTCCCCCAGCAGCACTCACCTAGTGGCAGCTGGACTGGGCTTGGGGTGTGGCCTTCTTTCCTCAATTCATCATTCTGAGGATAAATTACTTTTGCTGCTATCAATGAATGGGAGCCTGACTTCTTCCCATGCTCCTGCATGCACTCTCCTCTTCCCTGGAAAGTATTTACCAAGGTTTTCTGAACAGGCAAAACACACTGGATTTTCTTTGCACCTCTCAGTTGTACCGAAAAAGGCATTTATTACATGGAATGTGTAGGCTTTTCCCCAAACCAAACATTCTGCAGTTACCTATAAGCACCACCTGGTGACCTACAATTCAACTTAATTCTGACACTATGTATTTGAGAATAGGGTCAAAATCCACAGGTTCTGTGTCGAGTCCTACAAATTTTCCCCACATTGGAGACCAACTGTAGTTTAGATTGTCATCCATGCTAACTACAGATCATAAACCAGAAGTTCCCACGGCACAGTGGGTTGCAGCATGTGTGTGAATGGCTCAGAGAACCCAGGAAACGCCTTTGCTTATGTTCCCCTGCTTATTAGAAAGGACAGGAGCCAGGATCTAGTGCGTAGAGAAATGCATAGGATAACGGGGGCGGGGGAAGGAACAGAGCCTCCAGGAATTCTCCACATTCATGGTCCATTCATGGCCCGCAAGTGTTTTCTCTGTTCTCCAGCCTACAAGTGTTTCACGATTAACTCAATCTCCTTCCCTCTTCCTTCCCTAGGAGGTGGGGCTGAGATTTCCAACCCTTATTTCCTTAGCCAAAAAGGAACAGAGAACAAGTTTACATTTTTATTTCTCTATTTATGTCGATCAGCTCAACCTTGAACACGGCCAAAAGTAAAAGGACCTTATTTGCAGTCTTAAGAAGCGTGATTCAGGTGACGTGCGTTAACTTCATGTGACTTTTGATTTTGTGTTTTGTGGAAGGTACAGGAAATGTGAGCTTATGTATGCAGATAGTGCTGGCTTGTTATAGAGTGGTAATTATTCTTTCATAAGAAACGTGTTAAAAGTTAAGAAGAAACAATATCTATGTGACCAATATAAGTCTCAGAAAAGAATACGTATACTCTTAGTGGAAGTGTCCACAAAGTCAGAGTTTGATAACATCTGAATACACATCTTCAGTCTCTGAACACAGCGTAGTTATCCAGTCATCCTCGTAGCTCCAGCGGCCTGCAGGCTGTGTGCAACTAATAAAGTTCTCGTTCCCAGACAGCACTTTCCGATGTGCGCAAGTCCTGTCCCCGAACACCCTTGAGACAGCAACTTGGCAAATTCTTTCAGGGATGCAGTCATCAGATGTTTTGCTTGCTTTGGGGTATAAGGCAGCAGCCTTGCATATGCTGGACAAGTACTGTACCACTGAGATTCTTTCAGCCCGTTAGTTGAAATTTTATGTTATTACAGGGTCTCAACAAGTTTTCTAGCCTTGTTACCTGCCTGTGTTAGCCTCTTAGATCACTAGGAAGTCACTATGAGTTTCTCTATGTTTCTACAACTCATGTACACTAATCCTTACCTTACCATCTACTTTCTTGGGAATCTGAATTTGAATTGTTGCAGCCATGAGGGCCAGCCAAGTAGCTCAGTAGATTAAAGCATCTCTGCAAGCAGGTGCAGGGGCTGGGCCTTCGATCCCTGGGCCGGCTATGCCAGCCCCGCCCCTGGGGCATGCTGAGATGGCAATTGAGACTGTTGTGGTGGCACGCGCCTGTAATCCCAGCTCTTGGTAGGCTATAAAATGACAGATCACTACAAGTCCAATCTAGTAGTGAGATCTTGAACACCCAGTAGACCCTTCTCTAAAAATAATAAAAAAAAAAGATAACAAAGAAAGAAATTGTTGCAGCCTTAGAGATACCAGGGAATTATAAAATATTTTGATTAAAATTTTATTTTTATTTGTACATGTTTGCAGTACATAGTGGCTACATTTCTCATAGGAAGTTGATACCTGTACATAGCAGAACTTAGTCCTTTTTTGCATTCTCTTTCTCTTGTTCTCTTCCACTTCAGTCTCTTGTGTCCTTCCTTTCTGCAAAAGAGCCATCTCTCTATTTGCTATTATCTATCTTTTTTTTTACCCTTTATTTTTATTTTGGGTTTCTCATATAAGAGAAAAATGAGACATTTAAGCTCTTGTGTCTTGTGTCTGATTTATTTCATTTGTGTTATGTTTTCAAGGTGAATCCACTGTCCTACAAGTGACTGATGCTTATTCTTCTTTGTGGCAAATTAATACGTGTGTGTGTGTGTGTGTGTGTGTGTGTGTGTGTGTGTGTTATTTTATGTATCCATTTTCTGTTGATGAACACATAGTCCACTGCCAGGATTTAGCTTTTGTGAGTTGTGCTTCTACAAATAGGGGTATTCAGGCATCATTCTGATAAGATGTTTTGAACTTTCAGGAGGAAAATATTCTTTATGCTTAAAGGGGCATTCAGGCAGTTTAGAAAAAGATTAATGCTTTTATTTCAAGATGGTTAATTCATTTCCATCTTTCCAAGTCAAATGAAATAATGCCAATGATATAATTCCATACTTTCCATGGCAAAAGAGAGAAAGAAAAGAATAAAAGGCCCATAAGTGAAATGAAAGCATTTTTGCTCTACAAAATTCTATAAAACAGAAAGAAAATGCAAGCTAGTATTCATGAAAAAAATACAACTTTTAAATATCAAAATTAAATCATTCATGTCAAACTTGGATGAAACACAAGCAGGAAAAAAGGACAAGAAGTGGTTGCTGAGCATGACTGGGTGTGCCTTATCTCAAGAAATTCTTGGACATCCTGTCTGTTCTACACACCCACCATGAACAATGAAACAGCGCTTAGTATGGGAATTTCTTTAGGCTGCAATATCTTACATAACCCAACTTTACCAGAATCAATTCCTAATAAGGCCTTCTCCCACTAATAAAAAAAAGACTGATAGTTGTAGTGAGCTCTGTGACCAACAAACTTCATTTCAAGGTAACTTAAATGGACTTTGTTTTTCCTTTAGAATTTCTCCTTTTTTTCTCATTCCCTTGGATTTACTAGGAACATTATATCCAATTGTAATGCTCTTTGCTATTCCTAACTAAAATATGCTGTTCTATGATAAAAGCATTCTCTTGATTTTTATTATTGTTACTGTTTCAGTGTGATCAAAAATAATACAGAGAAAGCTCTAAATAGAATTAGAGAGCACTGCAGTACGGAGGAAGGCCAAGTGTTAGCATAGGAGGCATAAATGAAATTATTTCCCCATTTCATGTAGGTGTTACAGGTAGAGTAATAAATACAAACTTACAGGAAATTTTATTAATTAAGAGAAGAGAAGGGGATAAGGTTTAATATATGTGAACTGCATTCTGGTCTTTCCTAAAGACTATCAAGAAGTAAGATAAATGGATTATTTAGAAAAGATTAAATGTGAAATTTCTAAATGTGGTGCTATCTCCAAAATTTGATAAAATAAATTTGGGATGGGACACAAAGTGGTTGCTTTTTTTCCTGATCAGTTCCTCTGAACTAGTATATACTATTTATATTATAATACATCTATATTATTATGATAATATCTAGAATAAATGACATATTAAATGAATATAATGGGGAAAGCATGCAAATTAATAATGAGGATGCTCAAAGGCTCAAGCAAAGCCTTATGATTGCAATGGGAATAGAAAATATCAGAACATCCCAAATGGTAGCTTTCAAGGTCTCAGGACTGAGCACAAAGAAGCAAGCTAAGCATAAATGGCAGTCAGCAGATCACTTGGTTAAAGAGATCACTGTTTTTCAGTGTTTATAGACACGTGAGATATATTCTGAACTATTGTCAGCCAGTTACTGGAAATGTGTAAAGAGAGCATATTATTTAAATTAAAAAATCCAAAAATTTTTTTATTGTCATTTCTGTACATCTTGCTCTTTCCTGTTCACATGGAAGAACTGATGCATGTTGAAAATACATGGGCTTGCTCCTACAGAAATACCAAAGAAACACGCAATGTGTATTTTTAGCAAATCTTCTAACCAGGCTCTTGACAGCCAAATACTAGAGGCAGCAGAAATTAAAACATCAGATTAATACCATGGAAATCCTTAGAAAGGATATTGGGGGCTATCAGAGGACACAAAAAGGCACAAAGAGCATCACGAGGGAAAGAAAGGCATAGGAAGACCAGTGGGGTCATGGCCAGATGTGGGTCAAAGGAGGAGACCTTTGTGTTCACAAAGAACATGCCTTCCTATCAAACACCACCTCTCTGTTACCAGGGGCTCTCAAGGAAGAGAGTCTTTTCCATAGAGTGCAACTTTTGAGTTATCATTAAAATTAAGGTGTACAAAGGGATTTTTCTGTCTGCAGCCAGGGTCATTCTTGGGCATCCCCAAAGAACAAAGAGCCCTGAGCTTCTACTGAGCTGTAGGAGCACACACAGCAGGAGAAGGAGAAGGAGGATGCGGAGGAAAAGGAAGAGGAGAAGGTCAAGGAGGAAAAACAGGAAGAGAAGGAGGAGGAGGAGGAATAGGAAGAAGAGGAGGAGGAGGAGGAAGAGGAGGAAGAGGAGGAGGAAGAG
>NW_004524719.1:3667758-3683698 GCF_000260255.1 Octodon degus | reverse complement strand
AGGAGGAGGAGGAGGAGGAAGAGGAGGAGGAGGAAAGCCCAGGATGTAATGTGACAGTCACCCCAGACCATTCAGCAATAAAGCACATGGGGGCATAAACCACTTTGTATTCTGATATTGATAAATGCAATTTTGTTTGAAATAAGTAAATTTTGAGTGGAAAAGAGAATTCTTCTACAGCAATGTCAAGTCTGCATATAGAACAAGGTCTATAATTAACGCAGTAACACTTTTTCCTTAAAAACAGAAAACTTTTTTAATTTAAAACTTGCAGGCTAGAAATACTCTATTATATTCTTGGAAAATTTTTTCATATAGGGTTGTACTATATTCTGAGAAGCACAAGTATAAAAAGTGAGTATGGATATAGCTAAAAAGCATGGCTGTAAAGAGAACTATTTCCCCCTTTTCACTCTTTCTCAAGGGCTTTTCTTAGTGGTTCTCTCTGTGAGAACAGGAAATTCTCTTCATATCTAAAAATACCCCAAACAAGAAGGGATATACAAACTGGCTTGCTGTAGTCTCAAAAAAGATTTCAAAACTTTTGGCCATCTCGATGTCGTTCTTTTATTTAGATATCCAATTCCTTGATGTTTCAGTTTGTAGCCTCTCTTTGACTTTGATTTGAAAGGCTGGTGGAAAATGAATGCTTTAGAAGGCTAAATACTTCTAGAGTAAACTGTGCTCACAAAAGTGGCTGAGATGTTTTCAATTTCACCTTCATGTTTCTCCTAGGGCCTTCATATTTCTCCTTCTTATCTGTGTCCAGCTTTTAAAAGCCCAATGAAGTCCTTTGCTGATGACTTTGAGGAGGTATACCACTATTAATTCTCCTGTGGGCCTTCAAACATGCCTAAGGATTATCTAGCCAATTTAAATCATGTTTTTGTAGATAAATAAAATTGTTCATAATTATCTTCTTTGTTTTTAATGAAAAGGAGTGCAATAATTCTGTACTATGTATTCCAAAAAAAATAGAGAAGAATAAACTTTTTGTACCAATATGTACCTTGATCCAAAAAATTTAATGAGAAAATTTAAGATGAACAAAGAAGGCCTTATTTCAGTTACATACTTTGTAAACCTGGAAGGCACAGCTTTTGAAGCAAAGCAATGATGCAGCCAATAGTTTTAAAAGAATAGGTCTGGAGAGATGGCTCAGTGGTCTAAAGCACCTACTTAGAACAAGCTAAGCTAAGCAAAGCACAGGGACCACGGTTCAATCCCCCAGCACCACATGCCAGCCAGCCCTGCCCCCTGGTGTGCTGAACTGGTAACACACACACAAAAATAAGTAAATAAATGAATAAATAAATAACAATAAAGCCATATTAATAAGAAAAGAATAAACATTATTTGTACACATAAACCCCATGTACGGTTTTGCTTTATTTTATTTTAGACTTTTCTTAGATTAGGAGCCAATGTATCACACAAGGCAGTGCAGGTCATGACAGATATTAATAATTATTAAATATAGTAGAATAAATTTGATCTCTTGATAATCCATTAACATTGACATTAAAATGGGTGTTATGAAGTTCATTATTATAGTCATAATTTAATATTTTCTTTATCACTTCACCATAAAATTTATAATTAGTCTCATAAAATGTTTAGCTTTAAATTTCCTGAAAGGATATATTTACAGGACATGATATAGAACTATTAAAATTAGTAACAAATACTGTTTTCAGATACATGGGTACAGTTTTCAGAGGAAAAAATACATGCATAAACATGTGTAAAACTTTGTTCAGAAATGATTGCCATCAAGCGTATGACAATATTGTTGCATCATACTCTGACCCAAAATTAAACTATAATCATTTTATGTCAATTTAGATATCTATTTATAAATATTGTACAAACACAATTCTTTTCTAGATATGTATACTCCTGTATTTGAAGGCATTAGGGTTAGGATTAAATTCTTTTCAAGACAATCATTACTAATAATCCATTGATCATTGAATCCAAAGTCTCCACCAAGGTCAAATAGAATTGGACCAGAATCAATAGGAGACATTTCTTTCCGAAAGGGACAATTGTTTAAGTTAATCTCTTTCCTAACTCTGTTCAGTTTAATCCACTGGTTTTAATGCTGCTGGGTCTACAATGACATGGGGAGAATTGAACGAGGGCCAGAAAGTTTTTGAAAAATGAGATTTTAAGGAGTCTCTGCTGTGAACAGATAGAATATTCAGTTTCTTGGACAGTTGGCAGCTCAACTGAAAATAGAGGAGACAAAAAGGAAGTGGTTGAAAAAAAACATCATCTAACATTGTTGATGCATTTCTAAGGCATAGAAGCATGAATTGTGGAAGTGATCCGCAAGACACACTCTCATTGACACTGAATATCTTATCCATAAATGCTGAGTTCTGTTTTTCCTGACTCTCTACAATCCATTTTTCTCCAGAGTACAAATTTAGCATAGTTAACGTCTTTCAAATAAATTCCTCCACATGCATTTTGTCTCTGTCCAATATCTTTACTGGGTCCACAGTGATATTTTTAAATGGAAATATGCACATTTCACATCATATTTTTTGCTTAGAAGCACTGAAAAAAGTCCTAGTATTCTTATATAACAATTCTAAATTTTTATCCTGTTCTATGAGGCCATGGAAAATGTGAGCCTGGCCTCATTTTACAGATTTAATGTATGTTATTTAATCCCAATAATGTTAACATTATTTTAAAAATCTATTTTAAACATATTTAATGCCCCCCCAAAAGCACTTGCACATACCCTTCATTGCTTCAGATACTCACATTTATAACATTTTTGGATAAGTAACAGCATACACATTTCTCAGCTCTATTGCTATTTGCTCTTTGACCATTTTCTTGATCTTAAGCCTACATATACACTATGTGGCACCAAGTTTTCTTTAATTGTTCTTTTGAAAGTATTTATTTGTAGATTCATTTATGCATTGTGTGGTTCATGTTACACACTGATCAGAACACTTCAACCTCACTGAAAAAAGTCATTTTTGAGTCGACAAGAAGCTCAGTGAACTAAGGGCCTGCTTAGGCAAGGGCAGAGACCAGGGCTCAATCCCAGGTGCCACATGCTGAGCCAGCCCTGCCCCCAGGTGTGCTGAGCTGGCCACAGAGTCTGGGCATAGTGGTGCATGCCTGTACTCCCAGTGCTGGGGAGGCTGAAAACTGGAGGATCACTACAAGTCTGAGCTGCATAGTGAGACCCTGTGCCAAATCCATTAAAAAAAAAAAATGTCTGTTAGTTTTTGCCACAGGTGTGTGCTTAATATGCATAGTTTCAAGCATACAATAAATGCACAAGTGATTAAATAAATGAATGAGTGAATAGATAAATGAATGCTGTAGAAACTGAGGTTAAGTTAATACAAGTAGGTGTAAGTGATCAGCTTCATGGTGGAGGCTCAGACGTGGCTCAGATAATTGTCTGGAGCTCTGCCATTGCCCAGGAGAGACTGTGTCTTGAATATTCAAGGTCCCAGCACACATGCACATGCAGTGGGGTCCTGCAACCAGTCTGCAGTTGTGAGTTCAGATAGCTGACCTGAAGTGTGCTCTATCAATGTAAAGCTGCTCCCATGTAGGTGAGTAGGAAATCCTTTCTGTAAGCTGTTCAGTGTTCCAACTTTTGGCAGTACAATGCTACCCACAAGTTCCTAATCAGCAGCCATGTTAGATTATAAATCGTTGTGGAAATTAAGGTCATTCACTGAAATTATGCAAGGATAGTATTTTAATCCTTTATTAAATTATATGCAGGTAATACATGTTATAAATTATATTTAAATAAGGAGTGATATAAAATATAATTATATATAGTTTATATGTATATTATAGATGCTTCAACATGTTTAAGCATATTAAGTATTTAAATACTCTTTACTTATAAAGTGTAGCATAGGCATGCAATTAAGTTATGTCTTTCTATCTAAACCACAGAAGTACTGTGATACTCATTGAAAATATAATTGATATTTATAAAATTAAAATGAGTTGAATTCTTCCACACTTAAGATGTTTTCCTTATTTTAAATTTCATACTTTCTTTTAAATAACCAACCATACAAAAGTGAATGATGAATAATTCTTTATATCTAAACTGATCTCCCAGGAAGTAAATGAATCTCTCAGATTCTTTAAAGTTTATGATTTCTGCTAAATCATATTCCTGTGGGGAAGAGAAATATTTGTATGATTCAAACTAAGGTTGTATTTTGCTTTCACCTGTTCCTTTCTACAAATTGAAGAGCCATTGGAGTAAGACTCCTATTCCTCAGTACACCTTTCACAGCACTGCTGAATTGCTGAGGTTTTCTCAAAGACCAGCTGTGCAGTGGATACTCACAGGGCAGGGCTTCCTAGGAGCAGTGAGCTTGGGAGGTGCCAGGCTTTAAAAGCACAGATGAATGTTATTCCTAGAAACATACTGATGCTCACAGACAGCTGCATTGTGTTGAGAAATGCATCAGAATTACATTTTTAAAAATATGGACTCCAGGCCCAGTGTGAGTGTGGGAACTTCTGCCTGCTTGCCATGCACAAGACCCCTCTCCAGCCAGACTCAGGCCCTGCACCAGGCCTCCTGTGGAACCTTGCAGCAGAGCTCCCTGCAGAGAAGCTAGGAGCCAGACCCACCCAACTAATCCAGGAGCTGAACATCTTGCCAGAGTGGCACAGTGGGTTCACCACTATGAACTACAACAGGAAGAAACTGAGCACAGCAGTCAGACCAAGGCCAGGCATATCTGGACAAGATGAAAGTTGGTAGATCTAGACCTGGTACACTAAGACACTTTGCTGGACTGAGATCTATATGAGTGTCCTCTCTCTTTTACTCTTGATCTACAAAGGGGACAGCAAGTAGCCAGGTGAAAAAATCTGCCTGAAAGACCCAGGTACATTGCGGGGAGGTGATTAAACTGAATATGGGGGAACTAACTTAAGTTCAAATTTCCAATTTAATATCTTCTTAGCTGCACAGACATAATGCTTGTTCTTACTAACTAAAATTAAAGTACATTAATTACAATAGTTTATCAACTGCTAAATATCACTACCTATGATTAGTATTTCTAATTGTAGTTTTATAAATACAAAACTTAAACTGGCTTAACCGTATTAACTCTTGGGTAAAAATTTCAATAGGTGCTAAGGTTGTAACTTTAGAGAAGCTCTACATCAAATATCAGAGGAGGGTGCTGTTCAAAATGACAAAGAGAAGGAGCAAAATTCAATCTCAGGCTCCGAGCCCACCCAGAAAAAGTGAAGGAGACACTAGCACAGAAGAATAGGGAATCACACAGCTGAAATCTCTGAATTTATAGCATCTGAAGTAAAGAAACAACTGCAGAAAGTTACAGAGGAAATCAGGTCAGAAATGATCTCTGAAGTAAATAAAGGATAAATACAATGAAAGAATTAATAAATATTTTTAAAGAAGACACTGATAAAAAAAATCAGAGGAGAATAGAAAAGTGATAGAATCCTTGAATGAGCAATACAGAAAAGAAATAGATTGCATGAGTCAGAGTCAAAGAGATATAGAGGAACTTAAAGTCTCAATCACAAGCCTGCAAATCTGTTTGAGTGAAAGTGAAGACAGAGTTTCAAATCTTGAAGATACCGTTGCAGCTAGTGAAAAGGTAAGAAAACAACTAGGATGCAGGAAAAAATAACTCAACATCTGCAAGATGATGCAAAGATGAACAATATGAGAGAAATAGGCATCAGCATCAGTGAGAAAGAATGAGCCAATTCAAATGATATAAAAAGAATATGGGCAGAAGTGATAGAAGAAAACTTCCCAAATATGGGGAAACAGTCTGACACTCAGGTAACTGAAGCATATAGAACTCCAAATAACATAAATCAAATCAAGAACATACCCAGACATATAATATTCAAGATCCCAGAAATCCAGAATAAGAAAAATATACAAAAAGCTACTAGAGAAAAGAAACATCACATTTAAAGGAAAACCCATAGGAAAAATGGCAGACTTCTCTTCACAAATCATAAAATCAAGAAGAACATGGAGCAGAGTACTTCAAGTCCTCTCTGAAAACAAGTTCTAACCTAGAACACTATAGGCTGCAAAACTCTCTTTCAAGTTTGATGGAGAAGTGAAATACTTCCATGACAAAGAATGACTAGAGACCCAGCCCAAGCTCAGGCCCAGCGAGTGCGTGGGAAAGGTTCTGGATTTCCTGTGCCCCTTGGACACTTTCAGACATAGCGTAGGCCCTGCCTGTGAGCGAGAACTTCCATCAAGCTCTCAGAACCCCTCCAGACCGTCCCCAAGCCTAAGCATGGTGAAGGTGTGAGAGATCTTCCACACTCCCCTTGCCTGCTGGATCCCTCTAACCCAGTCCAGGCCCACTTGTGAGTGAGTCCTTCTGTCCTGCACTCTGGACCCCTCCAGACCCAACCCAGGCCTGGAATACAGGCCTGGGGTGAAACTCTGCTGCTGAAGTCCCTGCAGAGAGGGTAGGGGCCAGAACCACCCAGCTAATCCAGGAGCAGAATATCATTTCAGAAGGGCACAACAGGTTCACTTCCAAGGGCTACAACAGGAAGAAGTTTAGCACAGCAGCCAGACTTAAGCCAGGCACAACTGGATGAATTCAAACTTCAGAGATCTGCACCAGAATTTCAGTAGATGCTAAGGTTATAACTAAACCAAAGCTCTACACCAAAGGTCAGAGGACAGTGCTACACAAAATGACAAAGAGACAGAGCAAAATGCAATCTCAGGCCCCGAGGCCACCCAGAACAAGTGCAGAAGACACTAGCAGGAAGAAACTGGGAATGACACAGCTTAAATGTCTGAATTAATAGCGTCTAAAGTAAAGACAAAGAACAACTAAAGAATTCCATGATAGCAAAGCCAACCCTACAGACTACTAAAAAATATTCTAGAGAGGGAACAAAATGGCCAGAACTCCATGAGTAAGAACACAAAGAACCCACCAAATAGGGCAAACGATTTAACTAGAGAAAAAAGTATAAACACCAGCAGGTAAATAGCATGTCAATTATAAGTCAATATCTCTCAATTATAATCCAAAAACCACACAATCATCTCAATTGATGCATAAAAGATTTTTGACAAAGTCCAACACTCATTATTGTTCAAAGTCCTACAGAAACTTGCAATAGATGGCCTTTACCTGAATCTGATAAAAGCTGTGTGACAACCCAACAGCTAACATAATTCTAATTGGGGAGAAACTCAAATATCTTACTCTCAGATCCTGTAGAAGACAAGGATGTCTATCACCACTCCTATTCATTATAGTCCTGGAATCATTAGCTAGAGCCATTAAAAAAGAGAGAAAAATAAAAGGAATAAGAATAGGTAAAGGAGAAGCTAAATTGTCATTATTTGAAGATGATATGATTCTCTACTTGGAAGACCCAAAAAACTCTGGCAAGAAGCTAGTAGAATTAATACATAAAGTCAGTAGCATAGTATTATACAAAGTTAATACCCAAAGGTCAACAGCATTCCCCTACAGAGATAACAAACACACTGAGAGGGAAATTAGAGAAGCAATAAATTTTAAAATAGCACAGTGGAAAATATACTTATGAAATAACCTAACTAAAAAAGTCAAAGATCACTTCAATGAAAATGACAGTACTCTGAAAAAAGAGATCATAGAGGATTTCTGAAAATGGAAAGATATTTCCTACTCCTGGATAGGAAGAATGAACTTTGTGAAGATGGCCATATGCCCAAAAATTGTTATACAGATTTAATTCAGTCCTTATCAAAGTACACCAACATAACCCACAGACCTAGAGATATTATTTATAAAATTATATGAAACTAGTAAAGAACTAGAATAGCAAAGGAAATCCTAGGAAACAGAGACAAGGCAGAAGGCATTACAATTCCTGACTTGAAATTTTACTACAAAGTTACTGTGTTTAAATCAGCATGATATTGGCAATGAAATAGATTAGAAAATTCAGAAGCAACACACTCAGCCACCTTATCTTTGACAAAGGGGCCAAAAATGTTTACTGGAAGAAAGACAGCTGCTTCATCAAACTGTGCTGGAAAAACTGGCTCTATACATGCTGAAAAATAAAACTTGACTCATGTCCCTCACCATGCACTAAACAAAAGTGAAAATGGATTAAAGATTTGAACATTAGGGGCCAGGGAGATGGCTCAGTGGAATAAGCGCTTCCCTGGCAAGCACAAGGACCTGAGTTCAATCCCCGGTTCCAAAAAAAAAAAAAAAAAAAGATTTGAACATTAAAACAGAAACACCAAATCTCATGGAAGAGAAAGTAGGAGGAACTCTTGAAGATATAGGGGTAGGCAAACATTTCAGGAACAAAAATCAAACTGTATGGCTAACACTTGAAAGAATTAACAATTGGAACCTGCTCTTATTGAGAAGATTTTGCACATCAAAAAAATTACCAATAGAGTGCAAAGACAACCCACAAATTTGGAAAACAATCTTAACTAATAAGCGCTCAGAAAAGGGTCTTCTCTCTAGAATTTATAAGCAACTAAAAAACACTGGGGACCCAAAATTTAAAGACCAAATTCATTAATTGGCATCCAAGATGAACACACATTTGTCAGAGGAATAAATTCAAGAAGCTAATAAATACATGAAAAAATGCTCCACATCACTAGCCATCCATGAAATGCAAATTAAAACAACAGTGAGATACCATTTCACCCCAGAAAGAATGGCTATCATAAAGAAGTCAACCAACAACAAATGTTGAAGAGGCAATGGGGAAAAAGCAACCCTTATCAACTGCTGGTGGGAGTATAGACTGGTGCAACCATTATGGAAATCAGTGTGGAGACTCTTTAAAAATTAGGACATTCAATCCAAATATCTCCCTTCTGGCAATTTTCCCAAAAAAACTAAAACCATCATATCATAATATATATGCACCTATGTTTATAGCAACACAATTTGTAATGGACAAATCTGGGAGGCAAACAAAATGCCTGTCATTGGAGGAATGGATGAAAAAGATGTGGTGTTTTTATACAATGAAGTATTGCTTAGCTATAAAGAATGATAAACTCAAAGCCTTCATATATAAGTGGATGCCACTTGAAGTTATACTCATAGATGAAATAAACCAGACTCACATGTATAAATATTGTATAGTCTTCCTAGTGTAAGAATCAAAAAAAGAAATAAAAATTGAAAGGCACAGCACAACTAAATGGAATGTTAGAACTTAAGAATTATTCAAAAGAGGTCAAGGAGAAAAGCTAGGAAACTCTGCAGGGACAAAACAGTACACAAGATGGCTAAGGCAATGACCCTGAGAATATCGCTCAGGTTTTTTGAAACTAGCAGTTAATTAGTAGGATTATCACCCTGACTAACAATACGTGCTGATACCTGTGAACTAAGCAACTGCACTGAAGATAGCAATGTGTAATACTAGAGCCAAACTTGGAATAACTCTCATTCTGATCTTCTAAATGCACACAGCTTCTAATATATCAATTACTGCTATACTTTCTCTCAAGTAAATATTTGTTTAAAAGAAAAGATAAAACTGAAAGGAAGAGACAAGGAAAAATGTCCTAGGACTGTCCTAGGACAATGTTGTATATGGTTAGATTTCTAAAATTCTGTGTAAAAACTTGTAGTTGTTTATTTCCATTTTTTTTACTACTTTTGTGTTTTTATTTTAGTTTTTTTCACATTCTATAGGGATTTTAAGTTTAGCATATCAACATTTGATGGGACATACCAGTTCCATTTTATGTCTAAGGCTTTTGATATTCAGAAAGACAATAATGTCAAGCTCAACAGCCTATGTTTTAGTGTAATAATATCATTAGCCTTCTATTCTGGAGTGTTAAGTACTTAGGTTTGCAGACCAAAAAATTAGAGAAAAAGATGGGCTACAAGGATAGCCGACACTGTGGCCCTATCCCTTCAAGATTAGTGAGGACTCAGGACATAAGAGATCTTGTAATGTAACATCCTGCAATACAGTGGTGTTCCAAATTTTCTGATCATGCAGATTATGGGGCCACAAAGGACAGTGATCTACAATGCTGTTTGTCTGAGGAGAGTCACATGTAGGGAAAATATTCTCTCAGGCTTTCACAGAGAGCAAATTGGTCAAGCAATGGCCGTGACTCATTCACATGCCCAACATTGACACAAAATCTACAAACTGCAGTACAGGGTTTCAGGTAAATCCTGAGGGCATTTGACTGACCTTGTCAGATACAAAAGTCACATTTTTTGTCATATAGTTCTTGATTAAATTGGTCTTAACTATGCTGCAGAAAAATATAAAAATGAGGTATAAAAGTAAAGCTATATTAATATTCTGAGCTGTAAAAGGATGAAGTCGACAAATTCTGACATTGCCAGTCCTGTGGATAACCCAGTACTATTACAGACTGCTGGACTATATTGGATTACTTTGCTGAATTCATGCACCTACAATATTTTAATGGCAATAGAATACTCATCTCTGACAAAACTAAACAAAATGTGGATATAAACAAAGGAACATTTTGTAATAGATAGATAATAGATAGAAGATAGATAGATATATCTCTATATACAAAATAGCATAGATATACAGCTACTTTCTCTTAGCTCAATGAGAAGTTTTGAAATAGTACTGTTTAGACAATAAGATATCATGTCTGCATGTTGTACTATGAATAACTACTATGAAGACAATATGCAATGTATTAATTATTGTAACTGTCCTACTAACCTGTTTTCAAACTGTCTCATTTTCTTTCTCAATAAAATTAATATAAAAGGTAAAAATGGAATGTATGCATTTGAAATATTGATATGAGGCATAAGTTAGATTCCCCAGGTTTTCAAATGGTGTATCTTATCAATATCAAATGTTTAAATAGACTCTTTTTAGACTTATTTAAAATGCAAGAAATATTTATGATTCTTCCAGCACTTCTGTCAACTGTGACTATAACATTAAATTGTCTGATGACTCAAAATACATGAATGTTCAGTCCTCCTAGTCGAGACCCATCTATCAAAATTTGGCATGGTGCCCATGCAGAGATACTTATTTTACCAAGCTGGCAATTTTTTTTTAATGAATTTGGTTCAGGGTTTCTTTGTGCAGCTTGGATTTGGAGTGATCCTCTCATTTCAGCCTCCCCAGTGCTGGGATTATAGGCATGCGCCACCATGCCCAATCTTGGTGGCTGGGTGGGTGCACCCATGGCAGGGCCAGCACAGCCAGTGGTCCCAGGGTGTGAGCCCGAGTTCTTGCACTTTCCTAGGCCGGTGCTTAGACCCCGGAGCTATCTCTGTGGCCCCAAACTGGCAATTTTTATTAGGCTATTTAAATACACAATATCATTATTTCTGTGTATATTGAACACCATTGCCATTTATGTGACTGCTGAATAGTTTTCACTCCCTCAGCCTTAGTTCTTCTCTACATGAACATTCAGAAACACAAAACATAAATACATAATCTTCACTTTGCTCATTTTTGGGACTCATTTCTGTAAAAGAAAGAAGGTTCAACACTGTACAAAAATAAATTTTGTTGAAATAGACCTGGAGCTGATAAGATACACACTATACATTGCACATTGTTAGGAAAGATACAAATTTGATTTTCATGAAACATTTGCTTGTTTTTTCTAGTCTGCAAGGTAAGATTTGTGTTATAAATTCAAAGTCCAAGGAATGGTTTTAACAAAAACCATTCCCTTTAGAGAGGTAAAATAACATTCAGGTCTAATATCAAAGAAAATTATTGCCCATAAGGATGAATTCAGAAGACTCCGTTGGCTCTCTAGACGATCACAGGAACTTTTCCCAGTAAATAGTGCAGGAGTTCATGTCATCTTATGTTATACACCCTCCAATGATGATCTTAAATCAAAACAAAACAAGCAAACAAACAACAACAACAAAACACTGAGTCCTAACTCCTCCAAGTGTCACCTGCTTCTGGACTGCTGTGACAAAGTTTCTAACAGATTTAGTCTACTGTGAGGCATTCCAGAGAAGAATCAAGGGGTTATGAAGCTGCATAACCAGGATAATGTATGCAATGCTTATTCTCTCATAGGAAGGTCCCAGAATTCGCACACTTGTCTCCCTCTGGGGCCCAGGACTCAGTTGTGCTCCACGTCACTGTAAGCCTGAACACTCACCTGGGACAACCATAATCAGTTTCCTGGGATGCAGTTATATTTCCAACCTAATCCAGGGGATCCTCACCTTCTGTACATCCATCAGATCAGGAAGCCATTCAGAGCCATGTGTTTTACACTTGGGGGAGGGGGATTTTGGTCACAACCCCAAGCCCTGTCAGTACTTTCTACCTGAGACATGTGTTAGTAAAGCTTCTTGCATAACCCCTGGCAGAGATGCCTGTTAAAAAGTTTCAGGACTAACTTTAAAATTTGTACTGATTTCGGATTCCTGACACTGGTCAAACATTATTTCTGGAGGTGTAAACTGAATCCCAGAAAAGTAAAATCATTTAAATAATGCAATCAAAGTAGGAAGGCAGAATATCTGTTAGAACAAGCACATAGAATTTTCTCTAATACAGTGTGAAAGACTTTTTCTCAATGAGCATAATTTTTATGTATGATTTCATCCATTCTGAGCAGCTAACATTCTGAGCAGTTTAACATTTAAGTTCAAGTTCATATAACAGCGAGACATGCCCTCTCCTATTTCCTGTTTTCCACAGATGCCATTAATTTGAGATACGCTTACTTCAGAAAATTTTATGTATTGAAATAAGCTGTGTCACATACAACTATGATGTGAGGCTTTCTAATAATATAGTCTACACCTCCCTTTTTCACTAGACAAAAATCAGGATTTGATTTCTATATTTATAGATTATGTTGTTCAAGATTATATTATTTTTATATTATATTGTTATAACTGATAATTTATAATGACATCTGTTGTATTTATTATCTATGTACTGAAGATTTTGCAGAAAATAAATGAAGACAGCAGAAATATGAAAAAATAGTATGAAAAAGTATTGACATAACAACTTTCCCAACAAAAGGAATATATATAATTACATGTAGAAAATAACTCTAAGTAAATGTTGAAAAGCAATCTACATCTTCATTATTTTCTTTGTTCATTAACCTAGATGAATACAGTTGGAATTTATATTGAACTTAAAAACTTCAGTAGCTTTACCAATTGCTATCGCAAATCATGCCTGACTTGATACAGTTGTAAGTACATCACAGAGCGGAAAATAAGTCGAATATTTGACAAGAAGAGAATGATGGAACAAAGCAGCCACAATTAACTTCCAAGTTTTTTCTTTTTCTTTCAAAATAAAAATGAGTTTTAATTTAATGCTGAATAGTTCAGTGTCATATTTGGCAAGTCATGATTTTTGTATGTTATATTAACACATGCATGTTGTTATTTGAGAGGCAGTGTACTTAGTTGACATCATGGGATAGTGAAGATCTCTATAAAATTAAAGTGCTTACTGGGGAAAACCAGCTATTTGCATCATTGGACAAATAGACCATTTTATTAAAGGTGATTATGGTAATGACATCATCAAAATTTAATGTTAGCTGAGTCACTTGACTAGAGGACTCAAAAGTGTGGAGAAGACCCTGTCTTTACCCACTATTTCCACAACTATCTCAGGGAAGACAGATGTGTGAATGCCCATTTCCCTGCAACAAGGTCATTTTTAATGGTATTTGTTTTGATGCAAATGCTGTTATGGCAATTCAATAGTCCCAGACTGTTGAGCATAGATAGGAGAAATCTGAATAACTCACTTGCAATGGCAACCTTGTTCTTTTAATGAAAAGGGTTTGCAGTATGAATAAAGACAGGAAAAAAATGAAATGTCTGGTAATTATTAAGGGGAAAGGGGAAAAGAAACTTACAGAATGAGCATAATTAACCTAAAAATTAGAAAAAAATATATAATGAAATTATTACGGAGGTCAATTATATGTAACTATTAAACAAAAATATCACTGGCAGAAATTTTAGATAGACTGACAACACATGTACTACAATGGAAGAGAAGCATGTTGATAGCCTCAGTTACTCAAAATTATAGAGAAAATCAGACAATAGTTATTTTTATCATTTGTCTATTGGTAAAATGTGTTAGCAAGACTTTTTTTCTGTTTCTCCCAAAAAGGAATTCTTATTTCTCAGTTGCAATAGCTTTGGGTTGAACATCCATCTGTTTGCAAGTAGAATGTCCTGTTACTGCGGACTCTGGAAACAAACTGCACGACCCATCTTCTTTATGTAGTAATAGACGTAAAAGTATGATTAGTTTCTTATTGCACTCTGAATGGTATGAAACTCTTCTTTCTATGTTAAGATTGTGAATTTTCTTCAATTCTTGATGTCTCAAGCAGTGTGAAGGGGTAATTGTGCTGGAGAATGATGCTCCTTTAGAGACAGGTAGCTAAATCATGTAACCAAACAAGTTATATGCATATGTACTGGAAAATAATTTCATAGTAGGCTTCCATAAACAGAAGCTCTGGGTATCTCTTTATGCTACCTATCTCCATTTGCTAACAATTTATGGAATTCCCATTAATTTTCATTTTGCTTTAAATCAGCATCTGTGCAAACTCCACTTTTTTTTCCTCCTTGATGTCCTGTGGACTAGCACCAAATACCTGCCCTGGCTTGGTGGTCGCAGGACCTTTTGTCTTCAGCACAGCCACATTTTCACTTTTATCTCTTCTCTATGAAATTTTACCTATGAATTATCGAACCTCAATGTTTAACATATCTGAAACAAAAAGGTTTCAAAAAGTTTTCTTTTGCTCTTTCTCTCTCTCTCTTTATTTCTTTCTTTTGTTTCTCACTTTCTTTTTTCCTTCCTTCCTTCCTTCCTTCCTTCCTTCCTTCCTTCCTTCCTTCCTTCCTTCCTTCCTTTGACAGAGTCTTGCTATGTAGTCTAGGTTGGCCTTGAAGTCACTGTGTAGCCCATGCTAGCCTCAAATTATCAGTGATCCTCCTGCCTCACCTCCCTCCCAAGTGTGGGGATTATAAGTATGCACTACCATGCTTGGTCAGAAAACCTATTTAATATAAAGAAATTTAGAATACATAAAGATAGACAGCCCCAATCACATTGTATTTTCTTTTTTTTTTGTGGCCAGTTCAGCCTGTCCTGTGGGCAGGATCTGTGCAGGATGTGGTGCCTGGGAGTGAACCATGGTCCCTGCTCTTACCTAAGCTTGCCTAAGCAGGGTCAAGGTCTTCAGACCACTGAACTATCGCGTCAGACCCACATTGTATTTTCTTCAAAATATCAACTTAAAATGTGTGATATAATTTAAACAACATAATATATCACATAGCTCATCATATAGCTTTTTAATATAATTTATATGTACATGAATTTAGGTAGCAGAATCTCGTTGGACAAAACAGGTGAACTGATTATTTTAAAATTTGGAAAAGAAGATGAACATACATGTGAGTAGCAATGTGTGAGCAACAAGGAGGCCTGATTTGTGATTGAGCTCATTTTAATAAAAATGTCTACTTGCTTTATAATGTTCTTTGTAAATGCAGGTGTAGAATTGTGCTTAAATATCAAGTTAACATTGAAGCTCTCATGTACTTATTCATTTTATAAGAAATGAAATATAATCATAAACCATGTTATATAGATTTTAATCTCTGTTTTTCATGAGAATTTGTGTGTGTCAGTCTTATACCAAATGCCCTTTATGTCTAAAGCTCTGCATGGAGTATTAGAAATATTATGCACAACTATCTTTGTGTGATACTAAAAGACAGGATATATAATTCCCTTTTAATAGACAAAAACACTAGCATAATTAGTAAGAGACTCATTTAGATAGTAGGTGATGAAAAGCAAAGGGGTAAAGAACATATTCTCAGTGCAAGTGGCAAGTAAGATCCAA
>NW_004524719.1:3664328-3667647 GCF_000260255.1 Octodon degus | reverse complement strand
GAACAGCGATATGCATGTAAGGAGAATGGGCTCCAAAAGTGGAAAAGATGGCAAAGGACATGGTAGTACAGTTACCAGCACATACTTCACTCACCCAGCCAAAAGGGAGCCTTAATTCCTGTGGTTGTACAGTGTCATTGAAGAGGCTCTCTAACCTCAGCTTTATTTTCCACATAGTTGTTATAATAATAGCACTTACATGAGAAATTTGTTATGAAAAATTAATTTAAACCGAATTGAACTAAAGTGATGAAAATAGTTCCTGGCTCATAGGTAATTACTACAAGTTATTTTAAGTATTTAATGGAGTAGATAGGACGTATGCTTATAAAAAGGTGCAATTCTGGGCTAAAGAGTTTAATATTTCATCAATGACAATGAAGTTGTTTTTATGACTACAAATTATAATTTGTAACAGGATGCTCTGCTAATCAACATTGATTATAGGAATGGAGCCAACAAAAGAGCAGCAGCAACAACAACACCCCCACTGAAGCAGACCATAAGTAATAATAGTATTAATCACCAGGTGTAAGCTTCTGAGTGTTGAATGTGAATAGGATGTAACAGAAGGACCGGCTGCACAATTTAGAATGATAGCAAATGACAAAAAGATCTTTCATTGCAATTTGGAAAAGTACCTGGAGTGAGGCTTTTTTTTTTTTTTTTTTTGGTCAGAACCGGGAATTGAACTCAGGTCCTTGCACTTGCCAGGGAAGCCCTTATTCCACTGAGCCATCTCCCCGGTTCCTGGAGTGAGCTTTGACACAATCATGACATATTTAGTTTACTTGTTTCATTTGAAATGATGTATAAATTTGGGACACAACTGAGTTACAGGATGTTACAGTACAGTTTCTCCTATGTCCTGAGTCCTCACTGAACTTGAAAGGCTAGGGTCACAGTGTTGGTTGTCCTTGTAGATCTTCTTTCTCTCTAATTTTTTGTCTGCAATCATAAGTTGTTAACCTTCCAGAAGAGAAGCTTATTATTACCCTACAACATAGGCAGTTGAGCTTAACTTCCCTATCTGTCTGAATATCAAACATCTCGGACGCAACATGGAACAGGTTTTTCCATCAAGTATTGATATGTTAAACCTTAAATCCCTACAGAAAGAGAAGAAAAAAAGAAAAAAAATTAAAAAATAAAAAAACTATTTTAAAAAAAGAATTAAACAATTACATATTTTGACAGAGAAATTTAGAAATCTAACCATACACAGCATTGTAGTAGGAGATTATGGCGTCATGAAAGTGATTGATGATGTAGAGTGTGCCTAAGGAGAGTCACATGAGAAAAAATTCTCTCAGGCTTTCACAGAGAGCAAACTGGTCAAGCAATAGTTGTGACTCATCCAGATGGCTGACACTGACAAAGGATCTGCAAACTGCGGTGCAGGGTTTCAGGATAAATCCTGAGGGAATTTGACTGACCTTGTCAGATATAAAAGTTACATTACTTGTTATATAGGTTTTGCTTCATCTTGGTCTTAACCATGCAGCAGAAAAGTATAAACACAAGGTCTAAAAAGTAAAGCCATATTAATATGCTGAGCTATAAACTGCTCAAGTCAACAACTTCTGCCACTGCCAGTCTTAAGGAAAACCCACTACTATTATGGACTACTGGACTATATTGGATTATTTTTCTGAATTCACACACCTACAATATTTGAATGGCAATGTAATACCCATCTCTGACAAAACTAAACAAAAAAAGAGTATACAAATGTAGGACCATTTTGTATCTGTATATACAAAATTAAATTTCTAAATTTCTCTGTAATTCTTTAATTCTTATTTCTTTAAAGACTTTTTTATTTTTTAATTTTTTTCTTCTCATTCTGTAGGGATTTAAAGTTTACCATATCAATACTTGATAGAAAATACCTGTTCCATGTTATGCATAAGATATTTGATATTCAGAGAGATAGTGAGGTTATCTGAACTGTCTATGTTGTAGGGTAATAATGAGATATATATAGAGAGCTACTTTATCTTAATTCATTGAGAAGAAAGATTTGTACTAATAGTGTTTGGACATGATACCATGTCTGCATCTTGTACTGTGAATAACCACCATGAAGAAAACAATATGCAATGTATTGATTATTGAAGCTCTCCCACTAATCGGTTTTGAAACTGTCTCATTGCTATTTGTTACTCAAAAAATTAATAAAAAGAGAAATGATGTGTGCTACATCAGCCTCACTACCCATGTATTTTATTGAATTCTCATGACAGATGTGGGATATGGTCTGACAGAGCAATTACTTGTAAGTATTGCAAATAAAAAGAGAAAAAAATTGAAGCTTACCAAGATTATTTATTAGTAAATAAATTTTAAAATTTGAACTACTCGGGGCGTGCTGTAAGATCTTGTTCACAATGTCAGAGAAGATCACATTTTCACTCTTCATGTTTAAAGGTGACTCCCTTATTTTTGAATAATATTTTTATAAATTTAGAATTGTTAATGTTTTAATAGGATTAAAAATAAACTTTTCATATTTCTAAAGTTTACATTTGCATGCATAGACAAATGCAATGCTATTTAAGCAAATGATGAGCCTTAGGCCCAATAGGGCTGTGCCTAATCCTACTCATGGAGATATGATGATGATTCTGCAGGTAATTTCTACTTACTGAATATTAAAATTTATTCTATCTTATATGTTTGGAGGCCTCTTAGATAATCTGATTTACTTCCATTCAGTATATGACTCTTCTAGGGTTGAGAGTGGTCCAACGTTATTCCTGAAAACTACATATTTAGCACCAAAAAGTAGTAGCATAATGATTGCCTGGATAGCATTCGAGCCTTTCGTCAGGCTCGAGCCCATCCATGGGGCACAAAACGTTAAGATCATCCAGCTTTTGCCTCCACCTGAAATCGTGTCTGCATGCTCTGTGATCTATACCTAGCAGGGATTTCAGGTCCTCACACACTCTTGAAGATGATCCTTGAAGCATGACACGCTGTACGCTAAAGCTCTACATCTCATCAGATCTACTTTTGCCCTTTCCTTATCCCCTCTGACACCTTTGTTACGTGATTAATCAGCTTATCTGACCCCACCAGGGAGTAACCTGAAACTTTATAAAGCAGAGTTTCCCAGTGTATATACAAAAGAGTTAAGATAGATATACAGCGACTTTCTCTTAGTTCAATGAGAAAAATTAAGAGAAATTATTACATTGCCATTCAAATATTGCAGGCGCGTGATGAGCTGATATTTTCCCAGATTCTCCCCTCCTAAATGTAACCCACTCTCTGACACAGGAATCTTATGACAGTGACCATCTGTAGATTTTAT
>NW_004524719.1:3663365-3664228 GCF_000260255.1 Octodon degus | reverse complement strand
TATACATATGGTCAACATCTATGATCCTTATGATCCTTTGGGTCAACATCTATGATCTTACAGGGTTGCCTTGACAATGGCATATTCCTTTGAGTAGGTAGTGAAGGAGGACAATGGTCAATTATCATTTCAATAACCAGGAAAGTACATTCCAGAAGAAGGTGACCAAAAAAGAAGTCCTGGAGGCAGCATACAGAAGAACCAAATGTGTAAGGAGGCCTGTGCACCTGCCTGTATGTATTCAAATTCTCTGTCTTCATTAAAAGAAACACAGAAACATGCAGAAATGTGGATGGATTGTAAGGAGTACGTGCAGAGCAGTGTTAACTGTAAGTTCAGTGTTGTCAGAAGAGGCATTTTTTTAGAGGAAAAATTTGAGAGCCCTAAAAGTCCAAAATTCATAGGTCAGCAGAAATTAGTGGTTTGCACTTAGAACAACCTCCAGATATTTACCTAACATAATCAAAAGTCCAGCTACTTTTCTTTAAATAAATGCAGCTCTCATGGGTCGACAGGCGCATTTTTAGAGAACAGTGGTATCTAACCAATGGAGTAACTAACCAATGGAGTAACGAACCAATGGAGTAACTAAACAGTGGAGTAACTAAACAGTGGAGTAACTAACCAATGAGAAGAGGCTCCAGTGGTGCAGATTCTTATGCCCTCCTAATTGCAGAACATTGGTCACCAAAGCTTTGCCCCAACTCTTTCGTTCAAGTCTTTGTAGCTGCCCTGTGGCTGTCACAGTCCTACTCACTTAACTCAGGTGTCAGGTTTCCAGCTGAGCCTTCTCAGAGGTCTTCAGGTTACTATAGGAGTTCCAAGTTTCAAGAATTCAATGTGGGAAGTAAAAACGAAAATTA
>NW_004524719.1:3639038-3663265 GCF_000260255.1 Octodon degus | reverse complement strand
TCTTCTTCTTCTTCTTCTTCTTCTTCTTCTTCTTCTTCTTCTTCTTCTTCTTCTTCTTCTTCTTCTTCTTCCTCTTCTTCTTCTCCTTCTTCATTATTATTATGTTTTGAGACAGGGTCTCACTAAAGCAGTTCAGGCTGGCCTTGAGCTCACTTTGTAGCCCAGGCTGATTGCAAACTTCCAACGATCCTCCTGCCTCCGTCTCCCAAGTGCCGGGATTACAGGTGTGCATCACTACACTTGTCTCCTCACTGAATTTTATAGCTGTTCATTGCTGTGCTATAAACACAATGTCATGAAAGCCTTCACAATAGTTACATCTGTTTTACTCTTAATGATTTTATGTTTGAAACCTGAAGCACTGAAGCAGTGGAGTCTCCTATGATCTTCCCAGTACCCTTATCTACTGCAGAACCCTAAGCGTTACATGAATATTTTGGACAGCAAGATGGCCATGATGTCTCCACATGGGATTCTAGATTGAGGGAAGTAAGTGCAACTAGTTGGGAGCGCAGGAATGTGCACACCAACTCAATTGGTGGCCCATGACTGAAGACTGCAATAGTGCTCCTTAGAGGCCAAGTGCACAGAGGTAAAAGGGACATGTCAAGTACACAGGCGAAGAGCCCTGTGCTCTGCCCTGCACTCTGGAGAGAAGGCTGACTATCCTCTGATTAATGGCATGGTTGGACTTCTGGCAGTCATCCTCCGTACTGAGGTAACTAGGGACCACCTCATTTGCAGCATTTTTATCAGTACTAGGAGCTACGTGCCAGGCAATAAAAGTACTACACATTTTTCTTACTATAAATCATAATGTCACATAGCCTACATTCATGGGTGGTAGCATGGTGGAAGGGCCTAGAGGACCAAGCTCCACCTTCTGACACAATGACAGCCACTGAAGTCACTTGTGAACGAATCCCCTGATGACTGGTACAGTGCCCCTAAGATAAAACTATCTTCCAAAGCTGCATGTCTGAATCTATGAGGGTAAAAGGGTTCCGGTTCTAAGCGGAAGTCTTAGGCTTAAATTGTAACTTGACTTATTATCTAGTTTAAAGACATAGCATCCCTATGAAGGTGACCTAGAGCACTTTAAATCATGGCCACAGTACTTGAAAAGCCCTCTTGCCTCAGCCTCCCCAGCACTGGGATTACAGGCATGCACCGCCGCAGCTGGTAGAGGGGCAGGCAAGGCATGCCATAAGGGGAACCAATCCCAGTTCCTTGCACATGTCAGGCAGGTGCTTAAACTCTTGAGCTGTCTCCCCAGTCCTCAATTCCATTTTAAATAAAAGACATAAATATTGAAAGATTTTCATGTCATAAGGGCTCCTAAAATGAAACCTTCACAGATATTGAGGAAATACTTTATATAATTATCTCTACTATAGTAGGATTTGGTGTGACATATTTTAGAATTTTATCTTTACATTATTGACACTTGGACTTGTCATTGAAATCAACTCCCATATTTTATTTGTAATTGACATACACTATTGCCATTCTCATTATGAGATAATTAACTTTTAAAAGACCCTACATTAATCAGCATCCAATATACGTAAGCAATATTTGCTCTAGCATCACTAAAACCCTTTGTAAATCCCACTTGGAAACAGAAAACAAGTCTGCGCACTTTGTACATTCCTTACTGTCTAAAAACAATGGCACTGAACCATGAGCATTTATATTTCATTAGGCTGCTCTTAACGTTACTCCTTGTCACCTAGAGGTTTATGATTTCAGAAATCATGCCATGCTGCCTCACTTAGCCATTCTTCTGTACTCATTCTGTGTCATGGGCCCTTACCAAATTGTCAGATCAGTGCCTTGTTATTACCCAACTGGTGGTCGATAATTGTTGAATGCAACATTCAAATTACATAAATATATTTCTCTGACTTTATAACGGAGACAGTATAACTGATTTACCTTTCAAAAGATGCATATTCCAATGGCTTTTCCAGCGGCAAGGCTGGCTTCACCACAGAAGTTTCCTACCACCTTTATCAATTTCACTTGTAGGTATATAGACAAACCAGCTAAATAAATTTGCAAAAAGACTCTGTGTTTATGAAATATCACCTCTTTTCATATAGTGTTTCCAATATGTGGGTTAAACTCCCATTTACATAGCAGAATCTCCTATAGAATGCACAGGTATTATTTTGAAAAGGACAGAATTTTTAGGTTGTCTTTTTTTTTTCCTGCTCAGAGTATCCTGGGGATTCTCTTTCTATCTGTGTTTGTATTTGTAAAGCCCCCTGAGCAAATGTTTATGTAAATGTGAATTCTTAGTGGAAATGAATGGAAAGAAAAATGAAAAGTACAAATATTAGTTAGATGATTATTGTGGTAATTGATAGAAGAAATAGGAAAATAAAAACTCTGCTACTTTGCTTATACTATAATAAAATATCTAAACCTGTGAAATGCATAAAAAATAGAAATTTAAGCCTGGCAATTCTAGGGACTGGAAAGTCCAAATTCAGTACTTGAAAAAATCCACATCACTGTCTGATGATGGCTGCTTTCTGTGTCTAGGATGACCCTTTCTGCTTGTGTCTATGCATGGCTGAATGGACCACACCACAAGAGGCACCTGGACATCCTTTATAACTCTTATATAAAACTATTAATCCATTCAGGAGGTCAGTGTCCTCACAGCTTTATCATTTCTCTCATGCATCTCAGTATCCCAACGTTGGATATCAGGTCCCAACCTATGAATTTCGGAGGGTCACACACATCACAACCACAGCCCTCATTTTAAAAAGTAGAATTTCACTCAGCAAATAACAACCACACACTGTGCATTATTCTATGTTAATAGAATGCCCAAGTTAAATGCAAACACGAATGCAGATAAAATGAATGATCATATTCAAGACAATTATATTCCCTTAGAAGTTGATATATTATCTGCTAAACAATTTACTTACACAATGTATAATAAGAAGTAAAGAAGAGTCTTGAAATATCAACATGCAATTAATACAAATGAAATTGCAAGAATTTAAAGAGCCAACTCTGTTTTGTGGTAGAGGAAAAGTTTTCCAAGTAGACAGAACTTAAAAGCAAGTAATCAAAACATATGTCATAGAATGCAAAATGAGAGAATCTAACTCATGTTTCAGGGAGCAGAGGTAAGTTTGAGCCTTATCTTCTGTGATTAAAATGATTTAGATTACATCTAAGTAGGAGGCCACTGAAGAGTGGAGTACCACTTCCTTTGAATGGTTAATTACCGAATAAATATTAGAAAACAGTGACAATGGCTTAAAAATTTTGGGAAATGAGCTAGAAGGGCTTTGCACCCGCAGCAGTTCAGTAGTCACCTATCAGTTCAGGGGAAAGGTCTGGACTGTATATCTAACTTTCATGTGTTGAGATCAGTGCTTGGAAGGGAATAGATTTAACTCAGGACACATAATTTATAAGTTTACTTCATAACAATCACTGAAAAATGTTGAATGTAAGCAATCTGTCCATGCATTAAAGGCCCAAAGCATCAGGCTGAGAGCCTTGATCCCATGACAATGTCCTCCAGGAGTTCAGGTGGAGACCTACTACTGCCCATGACAATGTTTCATACAGGTCTGTATCAAAGACATGCACGTGGAAGGCCCAAAGGTCAGTGGTGGAAGCTAGGAAGTCTGTGCCAGCGGGCTGAAGAGGGATCTGGACTAGAGCCAGGAAGCGGTGCTCACGGTGAGGACCAGGGCTCCTCCTAAGAGAACCGCAGCCATCCTCAGTGACAGCGAGGACCTGAGGGCGATTAGGACCGCTGAGCTCATGTCAGGAAATCCAGCATGACAAGCTTCTCCAAGAGAGTGAACAGCACAGCGTCTTCCCCTGCAGCTCTCCTCCTGGCTTCTGGCCATGATCTTTCGGTGGGCCTGCCACACCCAGCGCCACACTGCCTCAGTTCAGCTGGGCAATCTCTATATCATTAGCTAATCCAGCACACCTTGTCAAGCAAATAGCAAGCCATTGTGTGCCCCTGGAAAAATGCTTTGCCTTCCTTCATCAGTGAAAACACATATATCTGGAAAAACAGAGCAATAAAATGAAATGCAAGTTGTTCTTAGCACATATTGCTTGAGAAATGATTGAAAAATCTTCTACCATATTGAAAGGAAGAACGTTAGAACAAATTAGTCTATGCATGGGTTTTCTATACAGCAAACGAGAAACATACATATTTCTAAAATGAATCAGCTTTATGTATTTGGTTTATTCTTCAGGAATGAAATGAAGAGCTTCTTTCTCTGGGACACTAAATGAAAGCTATGTATCATCTAACTAATAAATAACTCGTTCAATGAAAACTATATTTTAGGGAAAAACCTATACCTATACCTGCCAATACAGTGCCTACATGAGATAGATTTTAAAAAAGTACATAACATAAATATTATGATTGACAAAAACATTACTTTTCTAGTTAGTGCTACATACCAACATTTACTTCGGCTGAAATAAATATGTATAAATAACTTTCATATTTAAAGGGTCATGTTTAGAATATCATATAAGCAGACTTTACATGTTCATTTAACAAAATATACATTTTATCTTCACTCACAGGTTTTATGCATTAGACTATGCTTTCAAAATGTGAAAATAACAGATCTATGCTGTGCTGAAGGTGAGTCATGCTAACTTAGGTGGACAAGGTGTAGGATAATATGGATGATTGATATCGGAGAGTAACACTTGGCACTTCTCTCCTTTTCTGATACCCACGGGGTAATATCACAATTTGTGTGACAGAAAAGTGAAATATCCTTTGTTTAGCTGTTACATCTCACATATTACTACTTTTGAATGCTCTTAAAGTTTTTATAAATTAGTTGGAATGTGTCTCTGAAGTTCTGTTGATATTATGCCTTACTCATGTTAACATGTTGGTATATATAAATGAGTAAATCCTGGAGAAGTAAGTCATTTGAAATTTCACTTTCACAATAAGCATTGCATTAATTATTTTGCTGTTTTGTTTTCTAACTTTTGTTTTATTAGTGCATTTGTGATAAGGATATTTGATTTGGAAAATTGGTACGTGTCAGATGGGAATCACGTCTCCTCTGCTCTTCCCCTACTCTTTCTTCTTACTTCTTCGCTGGTTCCTGTTTCATGTCATCTCTGTTTATTGATGACCTTTATTGATGAACATGCTAAAATCTTCCACTGTGATGGTAGCAGAATCTGCCTTTCTGTTTCTGTCAATTCTTTCTTTACATTTAATGATTAATAACATTCCTAGGAAATAAATTAATAGCTTTCCTAGGAAATAAAATACTTAATATATGACTCATGTAAATGCTTTTAATTTAAAATTCATTTTTGTCTAATATTAATAAGGTTCATAACCTTTATTTTTGGTTCATTGCCACATCAGATGCCCATTTCTAAACTTTTATTTCCAGCTCTACCATACTCTTCTGAGCTAGGATATTTCAATTAAATAGTGTCTTTATTATTCATGTTGGTATTTCTTCATTTTTGCATTTTCCCTATGACTTTTGCTTCCATCCTACACATTCTCTTTCCTTTGTCCTTTCTTTATATGTACTTTTATTTATGTTTTTATCACTCATATTCTGAAATATTCTAGCAAAAACAAAGTGGAAAATTCCTGTAATTAGTAGGTGATAAGTTGACTCACAAGACAATGCCCTCTCCCCTGAAACCTGTTAACATACTTACCCTACATATCCAAAGGGAATCTGCAGATGTGATTATATACAAACTGTGAGATAATAAAGTTTTCATGTATTGTCTTCATGTGTCCATTGTATGTACAAGGGTTTGCATTAGAAAAATGACAGAGCAAGGAGAAAGAGAATGAGAGAAGGTCCTCTTTCCATTACAGCCCACTGGTGCTGGCCTCCTCTATGTCCATTATCTTTCTTTCTTATTTATTTATTTCTTTGACACAGTATCTTGCTACAAAGTTAAGACTCATAGTGATTCTCCTGTCTCAGCCTCCCTGATGCTGGGATTACAGGCATGCGCCACCATGCCCGGTTTCTATGGCCAGCACAGCCTGCCTGGGCTTCTGGGGCCAGTGTGGCATGTGTACCAGGATTGAACTCAAGTTCTTGCACTTATCAGGCAAAAACTTAGACTGTTGAGCCATTTCCCCAGCTCTTCTATTATTTTTCTATACAACCTCCTCATATTAGCCCTCGGGGGTGTTAAAGAGACTTTTCATATATAAGCTGTGTGTTGATGGTGGGGATCCTGACCCAGGTCTATTCAACTTATTAAATTCTTTCATTGGAAACAATATTCTTACATTCAATATCCCATTGAACAAAATGCAAGTGAAGGTTCTGAAGTAAAGGTAAATTTTGCTTAGTTTCCTGAGGATTTTGAGGAATATGTGTTTATCATTGTGGTGAGGAAGATAATTAGCCTTCTATTCTTTGAAGGGCTGGTCCTTGTAAGATCTGGAACAAACAGATGTAAAGGTTTAGGTACTAATGCTACTCCAAAGCTTGTATGTTGAAAGCTTGGCCAGCAGCTAATGGTACCCTCCGGAAAGGCTGGAAACTCTAAGGCATTGGGTCTAGCTGGAAGCTCGGCTGAGTGTGGATGGATCTTTGAAGGGTATGTTTTCTCCATCTCCTCATTTTGCATTCTTGCTGGCTGTAGTAAGTAGGTCTGTTCCATCATATGCTCCTCACCATAATATTCTATCTCACCACAGCATAAAATCCCTGGAGCCTAAAGACCATGCACTTAGCCCTCCAGAAATGTGAGCCAAAATGAATCCTTCATACTGTAAATTGATTTTTGTGTGTGTGAATGCATCTACAAAATTTGACTGACACAAAAAATAAGATTATGTCTGGAGATTGGACTTTTCCACTTCTTCCTCTTTTATAATTTTTTTAGTAAAAGCCCAAGGTATTTCTTCCCATTTTCTCTTCTGTTGCAGCAGAATATTCTCTGAGGTCCTATACTCTCCAGGTTGCTTAATACATTGAAATAGCAGTGAAAACAAAACAAAGAGAAATGAACAAACAATTCCACCACTACTCTCGAGGATCTGAAACAAACAGGTTTTGTGTTTGACGTATAAATATTTGACTTTGAATGCTGAGAAATCTTCTAAATTCAAAGATGCTTGAAACATCAGTGGCACTAATTTTAACCCATTTCCCATCTGGATTTACAGATTGTACCCTTGAAACTAGATTGATATTTATAATAAACTAGTGACCTATTCTTTGTCAATCAAATCTTTCTCTCCTGGTAAGGGATAGAATGTCTTTTATTTGATAGCTAAAGGAATCTTAATTCAGGTTAGGTGCTGGAACTTCTTACCATAAGATGTTTCATTTAACATCTTCCTCTTAACTTTATTTTAAAATTCATTGAGAAGCATTAAGTAGGGATTTGATGTAATCGTACCTGAACATTCAAAACTCAGTAAATTGGATCACGATTAACTTGGGCCAAAAAACTTAATTTGATGCTATATTGGTGATCCAGAATGAAAATAAGAATACTGTGATTATAGAATTTGATCTCTGAAGGAAAAGAAAAGGTAATTTTGAAGGATAATTTTGTGTTAATTTTGGGAAAAGTAAGCAGTGGAAAAGTCAGATAATTCCTTGAAATTTGTGTCAACAAGCATACATCAACACTGTTAGACATATGCTCACTATATGTTGGAAAATATCCTTAAATCTATCAGCTTGCTAAAGTAAATTCCCTTAAAATATCTCTTCATAGATTACTTTTCTTTTGTATAGCCCCAATCTTCTCAGTATTTTCAAAGTCACTTTTCATTCATGGCTATTAGTGCTTCTGAAATGGTCTTGGACAGTGGTGGAGAACCTATAACATGTGTGCTGTGGCCAGCCATGACTTAAAACATTAAAGTGTCCCCATCACTGGCCTGGATCATCCTGTTAGAGAGAAGGCTCTTGAATCCACTGCACTTTCTATATTTTCTTGCTGATCTTTTGATTGGCAGACTTGCCTGTGAAGCACAGGCCTGCAGTAGTAGTGGTATCTCAAGGTCTACATAGAAGACATATAAAAGATATATTTGAGAATATAAAAATGCCTAAGAGTCTTAAAGGAAAAGTACATATTTTTGAATATACCTGTACTTACTGAATGATACTTGAAATCTATTAATATAAAGCCTATTATGACATGTAGTGCAGAAAAAAGAGAAGTGATTCTTTTCTGAATTTGATGTAAGCAAGTTTAGTAACTGTATCTTATAATTTCAGTAAGATAAATGCAATAAAGTTCCTGTTTAATGCAATTGTCATATTTTCTGATATATAAAATGGATGCTTTTATTATAAGAATCAAACAAGGAAAGGAAGAAATATATTACATGCACCTTATTAGTCAAAAATTGGGAAGAGTTTTCTATTTTACTTTTAGAGGCAGCATAATTGGATAACATTTCAATGTTCCCATTATTTAGGACTTTGTCATAAAAATTGCCCTCTTTTCTCTGCCCATTAAATGATCTTTCAAAGAAAATATAAAATATTTCTGGATAAATTCCCAGGTGCTGTTAAATAACTGTATTCTTTCTTGTAATTTGTACATCATTTTCTCACATGCTGCTGTTTGCGTTATTGATGGACCTATTAAATTCTCTCTTGTAAGATTTTTGTCTTTGAAAACCTCTTAGATGATCCTGCTTGTGATTCCCTTATGTTGAGACCTTTCTCCATCCTTGAAAAAGAGTTCTATGAGTCACATTATGCACACGTAAGAGCATTACTGTTCTGGAGTTGGTTCTCGTCTGTGTCTGAGGCTTCACTTAAATGTTCCAAAGAAACATAAGTAATGGACAGTGACCAATCTATCTCCATATCTGTCTTCTGAAGGTGACATTAGGATGTCTTTTTTATAACTTCCCTAAAAAAAAGTTATTTGTTTATGGACACATTCTTCCCCTTTATAATTGCCTTATTACTCTGAATTAATCATCCAGAATTATATGTGAATATCATTGACATTTTAAGATTTCTCATTTTTGGAGTAATGACTCTCACATATTTATTCTTTCGCTCATTAAGAAAAGATTCTAATTGTGGTGTGATTTGCATGATCTGCCGAAATGCTAGCAGTTTTAAGAATTGTGTCTTTCAATTTACGTAAACCTTTAAATAATTATAATATTGTAATTTGTTAATTTTTTATTTTTCTAATGGAACAATAAACATCCCTGTTGTTATTATAAGCACTTTTTCTAGTATTAATATTTTCACAATTCAAGTTAATATAGCTCTAACACATTTTAACTGGTGTTTATATGACAGAATAGGTCTGACAGAAAAAAAGACAGACAGAAGATGACGAGTAAATATCTTTCTCAAAAATTTAACAAAAGCCCAAAATAATAAAGGATAACTTAGGTTCTCTGGTGGTTTGGTGAAGTTGGTCAGTAAGTACAATGTTATATTTAGATACGGTGAACAAGTTCTCGTGTCTGATGATCAATGATAATGTGCTATGCACGGCACAATGGTTGAGAGGATGTTTTATTGAAGCCAGCATAGGAAAAAGGTGAAAGTTTAAGATGATATATAAGCTAATTATCCTTCTTTGATGGCATCCAATATTTTCATGAATGGGCCAGGGAGATGGCTCAGTGGAATAAGCTCTTCCCTGGCAAGCACAAGGGCCTGAGTTCAATCCCCAGTTCCGCCAGAAAAAAAAAAGCCAATGTTTCCATTGTTTCCATGAAAGGAAACATCACATTTTATCTCAAAAATTACAAAAGAATTTCCATAAATAATTGAAATTGGATAGAACATCAAACATAAGTTATATAGTTCCTTTTTAAAATAATTCTCATAGATAATAAAGTTTTAATCACAAAATGAAATTGAAGAAAAATCTTGTTCAACATTTTCTTATGTATTCTGTAATAAAAAATTGATATCAGATATCATTAATACAGAAATTTCATTTGAATATACTTCAAAAGGTAAACATTGGTAAAATTATATATTTTAATTCCTAAATTTATAATGGTTTTTAAATTATGTGTTACAAAATAGTTCTCAGCTTTATAGATTAAAATATTAGAAATGTTTCTAACGTAAGTATTTCAATATTCATCTGAAAAACATCAACATATTGAAACTATGCAGCTTTATATGAAAACCTTCAGCCTAGAAATGTTAGGCGATGTCTATATATTTACCTCATATATTCGTGGAAGGTCTGTAATGCTAATTACTCCTCCTGAGTCCAGTATTCCGAAGTCCCATTAGGTCCATCACTCTTAATTTTTTTCATCATTCCATTAATGAAACATGCAGTAAATGTAATGTCATTACATAACACTATTTATAGATGTTACAAATATCTTCGCTTGAATATATTATATAAAAAAGAAAGACAATTTGACTTTCTACTTTATCAGAGTTTAGAGCCAGGTGAAGAATGCTGAACATTGAAGAGGTACTTATTTATTTATTTATTTATTTATTTATTCATTTATTTATTTTATTATTACATGGTCTCGCTATGCCTCTTGGACTGGCAGGGATTCTCCTGTCTCAGCCTCCACTGCACTGAGATTACAAGCGTGTTCCACCACCCGAGATTCTGGTGGCCAGCAGGGCTCGCCTGGGGTTCTTGGGCCCAGCACATCATGTGGTACCAGGAATTGAAGCTGGGTCCTTGTGCTTGCCAGGAAGGGGCTTAAACCGCTAAGCTATCTCCCCAACTCTTGAAGAGGTATTTTAGTTTCCTTCTGCCACTTAATTTTTTTTTAATGTAGCAGTTTAATATAAGACAGTGTACTCCCTTAGATTGTGGAGATTTGAAGTTATGAGTCAGATTCACTTGACGCGAATAAAAATATCAGAAAAAAGCATGGAGTAGCCGCTTGCACCCACTGGCTTGGAGCTCTTCTCTTTATATCTAACAGTTAAACCTCTTCGTTGGAGCTCTGCTTCATGCTGTTATCTCTGCTCAACCTTGGACCCTCCTGTAAAGGTAACGGTCATGATAACACATCTTAGTGGAAACTTCAGGGTTCTGTCTCTCTCCAGTGTTCATCCCTCCGTGGTGCATGTAAACACACCTTGAGGTGTGATTTTTCCGATACCATGGACAGCTTTTGAGCCAATCAAATTGACAATCCACTTTAACTATCACATCTTAGCTTTGACAATTTGAAATGCAAATAGAACTCCTTACACTATTCTTGATATCCCAATAAACACAAGATCAGAATTCCATGTAACATGATACTGCCCCATTACAACTGAAATGCAACAATCCTTTAGCCAAAATGTTAGTTATCCCTACATTGTTTTTTCAAAGGAAAACCTCTAAGATAAATTCCTCTTTCAGATTGAAGACAAATTCTTAGTTCTGAATCTTTGTAGAGCTGAAATAAAAACTTGTACAAACTCAATGTACAGTAGCACAGGAAAAACATTTCCAGTTCAAAAAAGAGAGAGATAGAAGGACAGAGAAAAAAAATTATACCAAAGAAACCCTGATAGCGAGGAGCTCGAATGTATGATCTACTACTCTATTTCCAGCATCAGGCTACTGGAGCTGAAGCGAGAGCTCCAGACTGGTTGGGCAACCCCACCTCAATGGTCTTGTGTTTTAAAATCTTCTTTGTCTGGCTTCATGAATGGCCTACATCGTTGCTTAGCAGACATAATATGATGCTGGGATATCTGACCTCCTGTAATCTGCACTGAAACTTTGGCTTCATTCGCACAGCTTCTGAGAAGACACAGCCTTCTCAGCAGCTTCTGAGCTATTCTCCAGTGACTTCCTTTGAAGTGTGGGTAGGACTGACCTTCCAATTGCTGAATTTTGAATAGCAACAAAACTGGCGGGACATGGAAGACACACTGGGAGACGAACAGCAGCCCTGCTTATACCGTGGCAGCACTGGATTCTTGAGGTCTTGGATGATGAGCTGCAGTGCAGTGAATCTTGAGGAATGATTCCATTGGAAGCTTTTCACAAGTAGGCATCTTAGGCTCTTTTCTAGTGGGAGATTGATAATTTTGCAACCAATAGCGTATGATGGGTAAGGCCTTGCTAATTTCTGAGATGACTCTAAGACATCTTTGTTTCTTTTTCTAAAATTTAATTTTACTTTGAAGAGTAAAAACAAAAGTGAAAATGAATAGAAGAGAAAAAGACAGAAATGGTAACATACACTAGATATATTAGAGATTTTCAAAACAAGAATAGCAAATTAACAATGGTTGTTATATTATCTATTTTCATCATCAAATCTGTTGCTCAGATTAACAGATATAACTATGAAAAATGGAACAAATAATTGGATATTAATGTTTGTTTTTAATAAACCTTAATTTTTTTAACTTTTTAAAATATTTATTTTAAAGCGAGTTTAATAATAATTATTAACACATTAGAAGCAGTGCACCCTTAGAAGACCAAGATGAGAGGTATTGAACCATGGTGTTTGCATTGCATATAGCTGTCCTTGACATAATTGCTTAGCTAGCACATACCAGTATAAAGAAATAGTCAAATTGAAAATTCTAAACATTAACTGCTTTCTTCAAAAAACTGATAGAAGTTATTAGTACAATCATCTCAGCTTTGTTGTATATATACTTGCATGATTTTTCTCTTTCCTTTTTTTCCTGTCTTTTCTTTTTTCCTTCACCTTTGTTTTTAATCTATTAGCTCAGTTTCTTTCCATTTTATTGTATTTATTATACTTTTCAGATTTATTTATTCTTTCAGGGTCTTACATTAGGGAGACAATATGATATTTACACACGTGTGTCTTATTTATTTGGCATTATTTTTTCTTGTCTTGATCCAAAGTATTTGGTTGTATTTAATAGCTTTAATCTCTTCAGTAACATCAGTTCCTTTGTTTTTGATTTAATATGCCTTTTATTTAAAGTCAAATATAAGTTTTTCAATTATTTTTTCCCTTGGCCTCTCACTGTGGCTAAAAGTAACCAGCAGTACCCATGCTACACTTTGAACATTGTACTGCCTTGAAGTTTATTTTATCAGATCAACTAATTATTCTACTGCCATTAATCTTAGGATGCTGATAATTCTCAGGTTATGGGAAAGGTATGGACATTTTCCTTTGTCAGCACATAACACTCATGTCTACTGGTCTGACAGATAATTGATCCCTTGCTCCCAAAAGCATCATCGTGAGCCTGAGCTTCGCTGCTGAATATGTCTATCAGTACGCTGTTCCTCTGCACTCTGACCAGAATCCTCCACTAAGCACGTTGTGCAGCATCCTCAGTCTCCTCTCCCTCACATCTCCAAAGCTTTCCAAGCTCCTCCCACAAACCACATCTAAGTATTCATAGCAACATGTTCAGGTACGATGATGGCAGTCACCAGCCTCTCTGGTTCCAGTCTTCTGCATCAGCTTTTGCTTGTCATAACACAACACCAAATGCCAACAATACAAAGAAGGGGACTTCAGAGAGGCTCACTGCTTCTGGAGTTTCAGTCCATGCTGGCCTGGATTCGGGCAGAATCTCAGTGAGAGGGGCTGTGCAGAGGAAAGATGCATACTTCCCTGTGGCTGGGACATAGATCAGTGGGAGTTAGGAAGTGCCCGTACACCAAATATAGACCCTACAGTCACACCTCTGTGACCCGCCTCACCCACATTCAGGAATGTAACTGCAACTACTTAAATATATTCTTAAAATCATAACTTTGAATATTATTTTCTATCCCTCTTCACTTGTATTATTATATTAGTTCAAATGTTATTTGATATGCATGGCTATAGAGTTATGCAGTCTCCATTTGTCAGGCTTTGTATTATCTGAAATAATTTATTGTACATTATGGTGTCTAGCTCCCCTGGCCTATTTTCTGTTTTTTCATAAATCCTCCACTTATTTTTCTTTTATGACATTTAAAGCTGCATGTTATTACCTGTTTTTCAAAGCCCAAACTAAATGCCACTAGATTCATGATGGCTCCTTTATTTCAACAAATTGTAATTTATCTCTTCCTTTTGAAACTTTGTTAATCATATATCTTTCTTAACATAGCTTTGAGTCCCTATTATTGTTAATTATATTTCCTTCATATCCCCACATCCTAACATATGCTTAGGATAAGCATAACCTCTATTTTTAACTTGGTATTTTTCAAAGATCAGTTTACAGTATTTTAAAAAATATAAAGTCAACCAGTTAGATCAGTGGAGTGAATAACATTCATAATATAAATAATTATTTTCAAAATTTGCTATAATTTCTTCTAAAAATATTTTCCCAACTATCAACAGCTGTTAGTGTAGCCAACTAAATTAAATAATTTTGACACAAAAGGGAATATCTGAACACAAACTACATAAGAAATATAATTAATGAAAACAAACTCTAGAGGTAATTATATAACTATTGCTAATTAAAAGGCAGTGGCAAAATATTTCTACATGATCCAGTTTTGTTATGGAGAGCCCAGGGAAGTTCAGAAAAGGTTACTTTGGTAAAACATTTGATCTGACAAGGGCAGAGTATTCAACATGTTGTTCCAGCAAACTGAGTTAGAGGTGGAATGAAGTTCCATGCCATAAATAATTGACAACCACATTAATCCAAGGACTTAAAGAAAAACTGGAATCTGAAGGGAAAAAAAAAAGACTGATATGTAATGCTTAGAGGGCAAAAATCCTCAATGTTTCCAATGTCTAGATAGAGTTCGTTATAAGTTGCTGTGTAATATTAGTGTTCTGCTATATCGCAAGTGTCTGTGGCTATGGTAGACCAGAAAGAGAACACATTTGGGCAATGACAGAAAGCCTCAGTGACCTTTCTGTTCCCCTCCAGCACCATGCCACACCAGAAAGGGTATAATGGGCTTGGTAAGTAAGCTAATTTTCACAATACAGTAGTTTCAACGGGCCAGCCAGATAGCTCAGCAGACTAAAGCACATGCTTAGGCAGAGCACAGGGGCTATGTTCGATCCCTGGCATGCCATGCTGGCCCCACCTCTGGGGAGCACTGAGAGGATGGGTGTAATTTGCGTGGTGGCACACACCTGCAATCCCAGCGCTTGGGAGGCTGAAAACAGAAGGATCACTATGAGTCCAATCTATGCAGTGAGACCCTGTAGATCCTGTACTAAATCTATAACCCCCCAAAAAATACAGTAGTTGCAACAAAATTAAATATTTAGGTAATATTTAAGTAAAAAAATTCACAAAGTAGTTGATTTCCAGATATGAAACCATAAATTTATTGAGCAAGAAAATATAATTCAGAGATGTTAGATTTGTTGGACTGTATAAATTGAATTTGAGCATATATACTGTCATTTCACATCTAGTTCATAGATGGAAAATAAAAAGAATTATAACTCTAAATTAAATTGAATGTCTATATAAAATGTGTAAAACATTGTTCACAAAATTCAACACAATACACATAATCATGAATTTTCTTGGATTTTAGTATCAAGAAATTTAGTGACCTGTCATCAGATTTCATTCTTTGCATCATAAGCATAATTTGCTATTCAACAACATTTTTAATTTCTATGATCAGGAGACTGCTTTTAAATAAATATCAACTTATTGACAACTATATGTGTATCTCGAGTTTCAAATATTTCCAAATGAGCTATGGTCCAATTCTTCTTATGCTTCTAGATCAAGAAACAGAGCTATGTGGTCATAATTAAATTTAAAACAAAACATGCAAATGATTCTATGGGACTATAAGAACAAATGTTTCATACAATCCATAAAATCATTTAAGTACAATTGTCAATTTATATCTCTCAGCCAGAAGATTCATTTTATATCTTTCAGAAGTACTATGGTAAGAATGAATCTATAATCCTACTTTTGCTTCTTTTTAACGAGTCCAAGGCAGTAAATTGAACCTTTCCTTTCATCTTCCTCAGAGAGTTGACTGTACGCCCACACTCTTTCACAAGTATGTGTATACATCTTATTATTCATGTTTTGCTAATTTTCAAAATGTTCTCAGTAGGAATAAATCTTTTGATATTCATAAAGAATTTAGGTAGTTAGGAATTATAAATAAGTAGAAAAGATTATTCATCTCAAATCATTTGCATATCTTTAGTAGCCAAAATAAAGAATAAAACAAATAGGGTTTTTTTTTTTTTAGAATAAGAAAATGTGTGGCTAACCATAGTTGTTGTATTTCATTGTATTAATTTTTATTTACTAGTTTATGAGCATAAAGATCATCCATATTTTTTAAAAGTATACCTGTTTATATTCCATTGTCACCCATATAACACTTGCAAATAAAAGAACCAAGAAAACATGTCACATTCAGTAAATTGATGTTGAAAGCAAAATTTCAAACCTCACTAAGAAAACAAATGTTGTGAAGTACTAGCAAACATAAAGAAGTCTACCATCACTGCAAATAAATCAAGTATTCTGATATTCATAATTTACCAAGAGTTTCTACAATATGTGTAATTTCTAGTTTAGCAAAAGTATGCACCAGCTGAGGAAACTTCAATTATATGCGCATAAATTTAAACTTGATAAAGCGGAATCACTTGGTTCATAAGGGACAAGCAAAAATGCAGTCCTGTTCTCCTAAGGAAACAAACCAAATTCCAGCTATTAGATCTGTGGGCTGAGCTGCGCCAGCTTGTTAGTTCCCCAAGTTCTCCTGTAATTGCTAGCAAAGGTCCACTTTATAGTAGGGTTTTGGTATTTTCTGTGTATGACAAACTGACATGTCACAAGTGACCTAAAAATAACTGGTAAGCTGAATCATTTTCAATACTAGCTAAGGCAGGGGCCGAAAGGGCCAAAGTGTTAAATCTAACATCAAAATAAAACTTACCAGAACCTTTAAAACTGTTGTCGAAGAGGACAAAAGCTCTCAACATACCTCTTCAATAACGGGACTGGAATTGTCTGTGCAAACAAAAGCTACCTAGACATGTTTATAAAACAGTGAACACTGATATGATGGATGAAAGAAGCTAGGATCAAAGAATAGACTAAATTATTGTCCACAATAAACTATAATAGTTTGGGGGTGGATAAGGAGAACAAGAAAAATTGAGTGAAGTGCATCACGCAGTGCAGCCGACCTTCAAATAAAGTGAAAAGCAGCGCTAGAGGGTTGCCGGCGGGTCCTGCAGCGGGGACGTTTTCCAAACTTTTGCCTTCGTTTGGGGGCGGTGTCACTTCTTTATCACAAGCTGATGCTCTTATCTGCCATATACATTAATATTTCGAGTAATAATAGTAATTCTCATAGTTGCACCAATTTAGGCAAAAAATTGCTGAAAAGTAATATAACTACCTAGTTCTACCAGAAAAGATACAAATGTTTTTTAAAGATGCTGTCTTCAAAGTAAGGGTCTATTTTATTTTTTGGGGAGGGGGGTCGGGGAGACGGGGCTGGGCGGCATGTGTTGCTGGGGAATCTCATCGCAGTCACCCGAGCCTGCCTCAGCTTGCCTAAACTGGCAATTTTAGACCGCTGACCTTTCTCGCCGGCCCTATGTTTTAACATAATACTGAATCACTTTTTCCATAATATTCTAATCTAGAAAGTTATGTAACATTCACCCTGAAAAATACAAAAGTCAGGATAGGCTCTTCTTTCCTTATCTACATATCTTATTGATGGCTTTTTCAATTATTTTCCAAATTTTCTAAAATTCATGCCCCACGGATCAATACATATTTCAAAACTGCTTGCCTCTGCACAGTGCCCCAGTTCTCATTACTCGTCTCTACCATCCTGCGGTGTAACTTAGCTGGTCATGAACCCACTCACCATACTGCTTGGAACCCTAATTCATAGACAGCGCAAACACCCACATGGCCCTCATCAGAATGGCCAGTTAGCAAAATGATGCATTTGGAGTAAATTCTTCCCCATGTTTCTCTTTTTATTTTTTCCCCACTTCTTTCAGCAAAATTAATTGCTCATGGATACCCTTGGAAATATGCTCTAGCCTTCATTATAAATTCTAAGTTGCTTAGAACTACATAAAAGCCATAATCTTGCCTTTGGCTAAAAATCCAATTACATCTCCTTTTACTCCTGCCTTACTATGTACATTTTAGTAATGGAAAATATTTTTAATTCTCTGCACACAAAAAAAAACTTTTCATGAATATCTAGGCTGAAAAAGTTCTTAGCTCGCTTCCTCTGCTCTTGTCGCCTTCCTGACAAGTTCGACAATCTACACTGAACTTTCCACACTGAAAGAAATGTATTACGCTTTTGAAGTCATGAGCTGCATGTCACTATTAAAAGGTGAGTGATCTTTCTCAGAATGAAATTTGAATAGTAAAATATATACACTTCAATAGTCACATGTTTGTAGTGCATCCTTATTCAGCGCAGTTTAAGGCATTTGATTAACACTGAACTGGGTGAGAATTCTTTCAGCTGGACAGCACTGACCAGCTCCCATGTGAACATGGACTTGGCTGTTTGCTTTTTTTCCCTTAGTATGTTCAACGACATTTATTTTGTTTATTTATATTTAGTTATATATTTTGTATTTTAGGGAAGGGTCTATAGGGTCTTCAGGGTCTCACTACTAGATTAGACTCATAGTGATCCGCCTGTTTTCAGCCTCCCAAGAGCTGGGATTACAGGTGCACACCACCACACCCAGTCTCAGTCACCTTCTCAGCGTGTCCTGGGGGAGGGGACGGCCAGGCAGGCTCAGGGATCAAACTCCAGCCTCTGTGCCTGCGTGCAGGTGTTTTAATCCGCTGAGCTATTTGGCTGGCCCTTCAATGACATTCTTGAACAACATCTTTCACTTTCCAATTACTTGTTCCCCTTTCTAATTTTTCAGCCTTTTCCATTATTAGCGTAAATATTTTGGCTGCTTGAGTTTTGCATATCACAGTATTTGCCTTGGTGGAAGTGGACCTCCGCTGGAGGCCTCAGCAGCCTTGCTAAGGGAGGGGTGTTAAGACAGCGGTCATCATGACTGATGCCATTATCAATACTACGGTGAACATACTTCAACTTTTCACCAAATCCCAGAACAAAATATCATTCCTATATTAATCCTAGCTTGATACACACAAATATTTCTTTTGTGTCTTGGGATATTGTAGTTTTTTTATTTTAAAACTACCCTGAGATCATTACTTGTACCCTTGATACCTTCCACTGCTATCTTGCAGTGTCAGCTCATTAACTCAAGGAGCTCCCTCTTGTCATAGGAAATGGATGGCTCTTTGGAGATTAAATTCATTGCTGAAAGAAGAATGTGAGAACCAGGGTACGGATGCCTAATAGGCAGAGAGCACTTGGTTCCACCTACTACAAATAAACACAAAGCTACCTTAGGAAAAATGTGAATCTAACTCCAAATAATGTTTTGAATTAATGTTACATTTAAATCAAATAACTAGAGGCAAAGGCCCAGGAGTGGATAATTGTGTGCGATCTAGCAAAGAAATGTGGTCATAATATTTTATGGAGGAAAATTAAATCTGTGAGAAATGAAGTTTCTCTCCATGAGATAAAATCATCATGTAACATCTTACAAAAACAGCATTTTGCATAAAATATCATTCTTTTTTACGTTATTGTTGCCTCCTCCACAAAAATGTAAGTATTATGAAGAAAGATATTTCCTCTCTGTTGACTGAACCTGTGTCTACAACAGTGCTAACCTGAGTGAGGAGAGCCCTGGGGTACTCAGTGTACAGAGAGATACTCTATGTGTAAGCAACTGCAAGAGCTGTGAACTTTAAGAAGCAAAATATTAAACAGTACGACTCTATTAAAATTGTTAGTGAAATAATAGATTTCAGGAGATATTTCATGCTAGAGAGACAGTATTTGTTTTAAAAATAAATTGTATCAAGTCAGTGAGATAGCTCGCAGCCTAAGCACCTGTTTAGGCAAATACAGGGACCCGGGGTGCAAGTGTGGGGACTGGAGTTTGATCCCAGGCACCAAATCCTGTGCCCACCCCACTCTCAGGCACATTGAGCTGGCCACCATGACCAGGAGGAGTTGTGGTGCATGCCCATAACCCTAGCGCTGGGGAGGCTGACAACAGGAGGATCGCTACGAATTGAGCTGTGTAGTGAGACCCTATAGCAAATATATATATATATATATATATATATATATATTTCATATATATATAATATGAAACAAACTCAAAGTTATGTTTTGATATGCACATACAAAAAAATCTAAGCTTGAAGGACTTTCCAGAAATTAAAAAGGATGTTAAGATATACAGGAGCAAAACATTTTGCAATTGTGAATTATTTTATTTGACCTTCACTACTAATTAAAATGGAAATATATTTGTTGTCAAAAAAACAAAAACAAAAACAAAAAATAACAGCATTTGACAAAGAGTTTGTGCTAACAGGTTTTTTTGACATGAAGAATATACAAAAGGATTTAAGCAAAATTAATGTGTAGGCTATCAATGATTTTACAGAGACAGAAATAATGACTGAGAACTAGGACAATGAGATGAAAAAAATCCTTCTGCAATCATTAGATGCTTTTATGATCTGTATAATCTATTTTACCCTTCATGTCTATATTTTTCTATAAAGACACATTTTTCCTCTAAAAATGAATAATCAATTATAATTGGTGAAGAGTTTTATATTAATGCTTAGTATATATGAGAAGTAACAAGGTGGAATTCATTTTAGCTTTATGGAATCTGCTCATAATGTGATTACTTCCTAATTTTAGCCTCAGTTATTTTAATAAATGATATTTTTAAAACCTTCCACAGTGTCTTCTAATTTAGAATTGCATCCATTGTGTCTTTTTGTGGTAAAAAGTCAGTGATACGTAGGCAGCATCTAGAACCAGAAGTACAGGCTTGGTGAGGGTATGCAGGAACTGGCAAATGTCTTTTCCCAAGATATTCACGTGGAGAACTGAAGAAGTGACACATGTGGCAGAGCTCTCCAGAGGAACAGAACCGATACACCTTATGACTCAAACAAGTTGCAGTTCACAATTTTGGCCTCAGTTGTTTGTGCATTTGTCCTTAGTGTAGAGATATAGATTTGAGACAAAAGCCTAACGTCCCAAGAGAGCAGGGAACACTGGACTGAGCCCGAGGAGGGTTGCTGTCTGTTTGCAAATTCCCGGAAAGCTGGGACCCAAGGCAGCAGATAACAGCTTCTCCTGCAGGTGCTCTGTCCTTCGATCCCGTGCTTGGGATGTTATCGGCTAGCATTTGTGTGAGCCTAGTGTTAGGCAAAAGGTAAAAGTTAATAAAGACAGTAGTTTATATTCACTTAGGTAATTATGCACATTCCTTAGTCTGCCTTTATCCCTCAATAAATGTGAGATGCTTCTGAGGCTCTGGTCTTACTTGGAGAGAGACTAATCTCAGTGAGACCTCTGAAGCTACATTCATCAGGTCTTCTCGTCGTTTCTTTCGGCACCGACCCGTAACATACAACACCTTAGTATCTAACAATAATTATCCCTGGAAATGCCACAGTTTCAAGGAAATAACAAACAAGCTCTGGAGTTGTTTTTTTCTGACTGGAGATTTGGAGGTAGCCGATCAGACAGCGTTATTCAGCTTTCTTTGCTGCACATTGGCTGCTGCCTGTGAGCCACCTCCGGCAAAGGTGCCAGCCCCCTGGCATCATAACACACTGCTATATCACTTGTGACTATCTTGAGTGCTCTTGGTTTTGTCCCACCAACGACCCTTTTTCTTTGTGGCATGGGGGGCTGAAATCAGGACCCTGTGCTTGCCAGGCAAGCTTTTTTTCTACTGAGCTATCTCCCTAACCCAAAGTTTGGTAATTAAGGGTTTTTTTTGTTTGTTTTGCTTTATTTTGTTTTGGTGGTACTAGGGATTGAATTCAGGATCTTGCACTTGCCAGGCAAGTGCTTATTCTACTGAGCTATCTCCCCAGCCTTGTTCCCCTTAAAGCTCCAAGATTCCTAAGATTCTTTAAAATTCCCTGCACGTTCTGAGGTACTTTATTATCAGCTTTATTAATATGGTATTGTATTAAAATAAATTATGGAGCTCCAGGAGACATATCATATTAGGGTATAAACTATAAAAATAGACATTTTTTCTGACCATAACTGAAATCTATGGTTCTTCACAATTTACCAGTACTCCAGGATTGTAATCACCATGAATTTTAGGTGTTCACTGTAAAATATTATAAATACTTATTCAAAGTATTTTATTATATAGACTTACAGAATAAGAGATGGAAGAAAACACAATGCATCTTGGAGAGCCAGAAGATCTAGTAGAAACTGAAGTTTCAATGTTTGGAAGCCCAATATAGAATCAGCTCTGTATGCTTTTCAAAGCCGAGGTGTCGCTGTAGAAAGGCTGAAGAAACTGGATAACTGTCTCCAGAAGCAATGTTGAAGAGTGGGGATTTGCTCCCAAAAGGAAAACACTTCTTTTTTCTTTCCTTTCTCATTTCACTTCTGTCACCAGCCTATTCGCTGGTACCACTCACATCTGAGAAGGCTCTAGTCCTCAGTTTGCTGACATACATCTCTCATTAAAGAAACACCCCAAATCTACTAATGTGTGAGGAGGTTTCTACTCAAGACCTGTAGACATATCGCAACTAGCAAACATGATGGAGAACAGCGATGCACAATTTTTAAAAGAGTTGTAAAGTTACCATCCAGCAGAAAAGTATAAAAACAAGATATATAAAGTAAAGCCATATTAATATGCTGAGCTGTGAAAGGCTCAAGTCAACAACTTCTGCGGATAACCCACTACTATTGTGGACTGCTGGACTGTGTTGGATTATTTTGCTGAATTCATGCACCTATAGTATTTAGATGCCAATGGAATTCCCATCTCTGACAGGACTAAACAAAAAAGGGGACACAAAGGAAGGACCATTTATCTGTACATACAGAATAGTTAGGATAGATATACAGCTACTTTTGCTTAATTCAAGGAGAAGAAAGGTTTGTACTAATAGTGTTTGGACAGGATATTCTGTCTGCATCTTGTACTATGGATAACCACTAAGAAGATAACAATGTACAATGTATTAATTATTGAAACAGTGCTATTAAAATATTACCTAACTGAAAAAAATAAAAGAGTTGTAAAATTATTTTTGCTTTTTTTCCTGTCTCCTGAGGGCAGTACATTATATTTTATTAAGCTAAGGTGCCCAATGTCCTGAGATTTTAGTTCCAGTGAAAGTCATCTATTCTTAGTTACTCTTCAATGACAGTGACTATTGTCATGTTCCAATGCAATCTCACTCAGGGATTTACAGGCATTAAGGATTCCCAATGCTCTCCAACATCGCTTGTTATCTAAAAGCTTCATCTCTATCCACTGGTGTTTCAGAAGATTAAATCTTAATGAGACAGATTGTATTATATAAGCTCCTAAAGGATAGAGAGAGTTGGGCAGCAGTTTCAGCATCAATGTAATTATTCTTTCCATTCTCATGTATTTCCAGGCAATTAAATTTAATTTTTAAAGTTATGCTTCCTTGACCATTTTATGTGTAATGTGAAAAGCTTTGTAAATTAAATTTAAAGTTAGGCTTTATTTTTCAGTAAAATTGTCAAGAAATAATTTTTGCAGCTAATAGGCAAATAAGAGTATTATATAAATTTCATTAGAAGTTGAAACTGACATGTATAGCCTAAAGTGAAATAACTGTTGATTTTCTTGTTTTCTTTCCCAGAACTAAGCAAAACAGAGAATTATAATCTTGTTTTCCTTGACTGCATAAAACATTTTCATGGGTGTCACAGCCATATTTCTTATTCTTAACATAAGAGTTAATAGAATCAAAATTAAATTGCAATTTCCTGGAAATCCCCAGTTTTTTTTTTTTTTTTTTAATTTGGCACATGTCATGAGCAGGATCCTGATGCCCACATGACATGTCAAACCCGGGTCCTTTGCACTTGCCAGGCAGGTGTTCAGACCACTGAGAATCTCCCCAGTCCCAAAACTTCCCTTTTGAATTGTCTATTCAAGTGAAAGGAAAAGACTCAGTAACTACTGCTTGTGTAATTAATGATTGCTTGCTGTTTTAAAATAAAAATTAAGAACTTGAAATGTCTTGGGGTATGAAAAAATAATATCTAATTTCATCACTTTCTTGTGCAGTAGGAGACTAGAAACTACTTGTATCTTGTTCTCAGTGCTTAAAAAGTTTCTTGGGTATTAAATATATATCAGTAAGCAATCTAAGTACAATCTCATATATATATTT
>NW_004524719.1:3635950-3638708 GCF_000260255.1 Octodon degus | reverse complement strand
TTCATAGGGATAAAATAGCAAGAGATAACTTCAACCAGAAGATTTGAAAAATAGACAAGTGGAGGAGATAGCTCGGTGACATGAACACCTGCTTGGAATGACAAGGTCCTGAGTGTGATTTCCAGGATCACATGCTGTGCTGGCTGCAGAACCCTGGGTGCATTGCCTACCCCAGAGCAGGGCATAGTGACACACACCTGTAATCCCAGCACTAGGAAGGCTGAGACAGGAGGGTCACCATGAGTACGAACTGCGGGACCCTGTATCAGAACATTAAACATTTGCCAAACCAATCGATCTGTGAACTGATTTACTAATTGTATACCCTTGCTTCCAGCATCCCACACTCTAGATACAGCTACCTCTGAAAAAGCCATGTTGTTAGGTCAGGATTCAAAGTTTCCCAGTCATCCTGTCCCAAACACTCTCCCTCTTAGTTTCCCAGGCACCCTGCCCCCAGACTCTTTCCTCCTTGGCCCCATGCAGAGCCAAATCCAAAACCGCAGAACAGGTCCACCTAACTTTGACTTGGGCGAGCAACCACGAGACTCTTGCCGTTAACATTAAAAGTCTCCCACATACCAGGTAGCCCTGCCAAGATAAACTCTCCCTCAGCTGTTCCAGCCCACAATCACCCTCCCTGAAAGATCCTATAAAGTCTCTTGTCCCCCCTTTATTTGCTGCTCTCCTGGTCTGCTAGACAGCCAGCCTGCTTGGTGTCCCCAGTAAATCTTCACTTGCATCAGAATGCCTGGTCCGGTCTATTGTGTGGGTTCATACCTAGCACCTATGACCACACAAGGCTTTAGGGGACATCTAGACATAAATCATAGAAAATCTTCTTATGGTACTATGCAAAAGACCTTGAAGTTTCTCAACAATTTTCAAATACAAGTAATTACGTGGCCTCACAATTCTGCTCCAAGTATTGAAACCTGAACAAACACATATGCTCATAGGAGCACTTTCACAGTAGCCAATGGCAGAGCTCAAATGTCCATCAAAGATGAATCAATGAGTGATATGAAATACAAGGGGAAATAACTTAGCCTTAAAAGTGAACTTGATATGTTCAAGTCTTGTGGAAAACAGGCAAAGAAAACGACAAAAGTACATAATGTATGCTTACTCTCTCATGAAATATTCTAAAATCAATAGAGGAAAAATGCAGATTGAGACTAGAAAAAGCTGAGTGAGAGAAGCAGAGAAGCTGATAAATAGGTAGGTGTTTTATTTGAACTGATGGAATTGTTTGGAACTGGAGAGTTGGTTGTTGTACAACATTTTACTTGTGCTAAAGCCTGTAAGATTTTTTACTTTATATTGGTAAACTGCATATTGTACAAATTTCACATGAATAAGTTATTTTTAAAGAAAGTCATACAAAGATTTTTCCCAAATAGATGGTGCTTGAAATAAAATGTCATATGAGAAATATTTCTATACATGTAACACTCCTGAATCCCAAACTAACACTTAAAAGAGAATGAACAGAACCTGAAAAGTAAGTTGTGGGAAATCCTATTTTGGAAAGGCCTGAAAACCTTTACAGAAAAAAAATGCATTGCATGTTTAAAAATTCAATACACAAATTTTTGAAAATGAAGGGATCTCTCAAACCTCAGAAGGATTTTTATGTCTGGTGTCTATAGAAAATCAGAAAATAGTTTCTAGATGTAAAGTGACAGTGCTCCTAGAATGAAGTGAAAATGGATTCTGCCTCAATGATAAGAATGTGTCTTTTCCCTTTCATGGTGACTTCTTTCCAGGTCAGCAGTAGCATGAGGTTTTTCTTGTGGAACTCTGTCTTTACATTGTTAATCACGTCTTTGAGTGGAGCTCTGATCCGGAGCCAGAAGTGAAAATTGAAGTGCTCCAGACGCCATTCATCTGCCATCGCAAGACCAAAGGAGGGTTCTTGATGTTGGTCCACTTCGAGGGCTACTTAGAAAGAGACGGTTCCTTATTTCACTCCACTCACAAACATAGCAATGGGCAGCCAACTTGGTTCACTCTGGGCATCCTGGAGGCTCTCAAAGGCTTGGACCGGGGCTTGACGGGAATGTGTGTAAGAGAGAAGAGAAAGCTCATAATTCCTACTGCCCTGCACTACAGGAAAGAAGGCAAAGATAAAATCCCCCACAGAGCACACTGATATTCAACATCGACCTCTTGGATATTGGAAATGGACTATGGTCCCATGAGCCAAGGATGATGAACAATTACATAATATGGAGACCACTTTCACGGATGATATGTTGAGATTTTCCTCACTAAAAAATGAAGCTCAATGTCTTTCTCTGAAGAAAGCAGCTCCATCTTGCAAGCTATTGTCACTGATGTCTTCCTGAACCTGGAGAGGTACAGAAGAAACCCAGCAAACGGAAAGCCTGACATTGCAGTATGTAGAAAGGTAGCTTGTCCTGTGATGCTTCACACTGACATTACTAGTGCCATATATGGTGGAGCAAATAGAGTTAAAAATATTTTTTGGATTAATTGTCTTGTATGAATTTGCATCAATTCTCATCTAAGTATTTGAACACAAAACCACATACATATGTTATGGTTGTTCTTCAGTTTTCAACCTCTTATCATAGCTATTTACATCCTTCCAATACTGTGAAGGTGTTCAGACATGAGCTGTGACTTCACATGTATGTAATTTAATTCAATACTGTTCTGTTTGTCATGTTTAGATTTGTATGACTGTGTTTTGGTAGCCTTCAAAAATAAAGTTTATTTGGGAAATAAAAAA
>NW_004524719.1:3616265-3635625 GCF_000260255.1 Octodon degus | reverse complement strand
TCTCCTGTAAGAAACACCTATTATTTTTTGTGGGGCCAGCATGGCATGCAGTACTGGGGACTGAACCCAGGTCCTTGTGCTTACTAGGCAGGCCTTTATACTGCTGAGCTAACTTCCTGGACAGAAATGCCTGTTTCCAAAGTTATTTTTGATGAATTTATGCTTGTGTACTAAGATGAAGCACACATATTTTCCATTTGATGGAATCTGATTGTAGCTTCCTCGTCATGGTGTAGCTTTCCATCACAGTGACAAAGTAGTCAAGATAATTGACTTTAAAAGGAGGAAATACATTTTTGTCTAATGGTTTCAGAGATTCCAGCCCATGTTTGGTGGTCCCCTCTTGCCTTCACATCTGTGACATAGAAGATCCTCATGACAGAGAATGCATGACGGAGAAGCTGCTTACCTCAGGCCAGATGAAAAACACCCAGGTTGACCAAAGGGGCCTGGGGTCACAATATCTCCCTCAAGAACCTATTCCTGAACCTCTAACTTCTTTTCATTAGGCTGCATTTCTTAAACATCCCACCATGCTCAGTACACTGAAGCTGAGCATAAAAGATTTAACATGTGCTTTTCAGCGATATTCCCTATCCAAACAGTAACTGGGGACTGGACCCAGGACGCAAGCCTGTGAGCATCAGACAAGTGTGTACAGAGACACTAAATTTATACTATAGTCATTAGTGAAAGAACTGATGTGAAACTAAAAGTTATAATTTTAGAACGTTATTTAAATATTTTCACGTGACACCTGATCTGCATCCTTCTAGTCACTGAGTTTATACATAAACACACACATCTATAAAGGAACTGTATTAAGGCATTGTCTTTACACTGCAGCCTGGAGCCTGGGAAAAACATCAGATGTGCAGAGTGCATGGGGATTGGTTTTTATTTATTTCATGTTCTATCAATTTGGCTACTGTTATGATTCAGATCTTCAAGGTTCCATAAAACATTGTGTTCAGAGTTGGGTCATTTGGAAGGTGGGATGTTTGGAAGGTGATGGGGACAGAGGTGCACTGCATTTACCGTGGGCTGAGTTAATATCTGAATGTGCTGTAAGAAGTAAGGTGGGTTACTGGGACATGACCTCGACAAGTATGTTCTTGTCCCCTGGTCATCCCTTCTCTGGATACTGTGGGTTGGCAGCTTTTCTCTGCCATGCCTGCTACCAGCCATTTCTGCTTTGTGGCCTTTGAACTGCAGACTGACTCCTATGAGACTGTCAGCCAGGCTGTACCTCTCCTCAAGGCATAGATGCTGAGAATTATGTCTCAGGAACAGAAAACTTGACTAGGACAACCACCCATGTGTCTAGAAATATCCGTGTTTCTGTGCTCACAATACATTCATTCTCTCTCCAAAGGAAGTACCATTAATATACTGTTATTCATATCCACATATAGCTGATCATTCAAGATCTCTAAGTTAAATAGTGCTCAGAAATTCCTGTCATAAAGACAAGGGAGAGCTGCTGTACGTCCATTCCTTAGCTTCTATAGTCATACATCACCCATGCATTTGATTTGTTGTCATTCTTGTGGTGACAGGAAATGTGTAGCCCATTTAATATAGTGACCTTTTGCCTATGGATGTTGTCCTGGGCATTAAATTGATCAATTCATTATTTGTTTGCTGATACAATTTCTTACAAAAAGTTGGTAAATTTATAGGTGTCTTTACTCACTTACACATTCAAGTGCTCAGTCAAACCTCTGTCTAAATACTTGCATTTCTTACAGCACTGGGGACTTAGCCCAGCGTCTTCTCACTGATTACCATGCCTAACCTATTCTCATTTTTATTTATTTTTATTTTGAGACAAAATCCCACTGAGCCACTAAATTGCTCAAACTTTGCTTATACAGTAGACCCTTGCTATTTCTTGGTTTGACTTCACAGATTAAATCTTTAGCGGATTTTCAAAAAATATTAATCTAAATAATTTATCGTGGATTTTTCACTACATTGCGGGTTTTTGCAGTACCATACAGTATACGTATGTTATTAAAATCATGTAGGTGTAAGAGTTTAGAAAATGGTTAAGAACACTAAAAGTGTGGAGAAAGTTGATAAGAGTGTAGGAAGGGTTTATAATGCCTATATAGACATATAGGTATGTCTATATTTATCATATCTATATATATAATAGACTTATATATTCTAAAATAAATGCAACTTTGTTACTTGCCCAATTTTCACTTCTTGCTGGGTTGACTGGAACATAACCCTGGCGATAAATGAGGACCGCCATACTGTGCTTCCATTTCTCCTGCCCCAGCCTACCAGAACTTGGATACTGCAGGTTTGTCCCAGCAATCCAAGCTGCATGTCTGTATGTGCATGTAGGGGTGTCTGAAATTTCTTCCTCTAGCTTCTATTTCTTTATATCCTCCTTTTATACACTAAAATACTTTGACAGCAGCATTGTGGCCTTTGTAAAGAGGCATTTGCATCTCCTAAGACTGTACCTACGCAGGCACTCCTCCTTGGTGACTATCTGTGATGAAAGGGAAGCCAAACATTTGAACCACAAAAATATTCTACCCTCTTCACTGCAAATTCAAGGTAAAAGAAACCTTCTCTACAAAAGATGTGTCTTCCTTGTATCTTTTTGTTCCTTCTACGTTGGGTATACATCAACCTATAACTCATATTGCTTTTCAAAAGTGTATAAGATACAGCCAAAACAAAGGAAATGTTTGAAGAGACTTCATCATTTTTCCCTGTACTATACCCTAAATTAGTATGTGATGTGCCTTCAAAGCAAAACTCAGGACTCGTCACTAAACCCTGCCATGGCTCAAGTTTGGGTTTCTTGTGGAATAGAACTTCTGGTTCTGTCTGGTTCACTGCATTTAATGAATAAATGCAACGTGTGAATACCAGAAACATACAAGTTGCCCCTTAAATCTAGAAGCTTCTGCCCCCCAGAGAGTGATATTCATACACTGGTGATCAGGTTAGGCAAGAACTAGAATGCTTCCCCCTTCTTTCCTGTCATATATGTTAATAGATCCTATTCTCGTGGTCCTCGAATGTTCTCCCCATCACACGAGGATTGGACACCAGCTTAGAAATGTAAAAGTGTATTCACAGCTCTGTAGGAAAATTCTCAGGAGGCATTGAGGGGAAGCATTTCATCTTTCATTTTTGGTCTCATCTTACTTTACTTCAATAAAGTAAAATGAGATGTGCATATTTTATTTTAGCTGGCCTTGACCTTAATTAAACAGGGAACATGTTATAAGCTACAAACAGCATTTTCTGCACAGATTATTATATTATTCTTTAAGTTCACTGTGCATAAAATCATTTGAAAAACAGCGAAATATTTTTACATGACATTACAATGCTGTTAAACACATGTAACATATCAGACATAGTACTTCTGAAAATTTAGTTTTTATAATTTTTAATCTATCACTCTGCCCACTTTCCTGTGATGTTTCATGGACCTGAGTTCAAATATAAGAATATAAAAGTGGTTTGATTATTTAATTGGCAGATATTAAAGTTAGATATAATGTAAATTGAATGGAAATGAATTTTCTATAATCTAGCTGAAACCAAATGACTTAGGCAGGCCTTTGCTAATATGATATAAGATATATAAAAATACAGATGTAAATACAACAAACATTTAAAACAATTTAGGTATACTTTATGCAGTCTATAAGCAATGACAATTAATTTGGCACACATAAATTGATATTTCTTGCTATCACTTAAAATATAAGCATATTTAGTGAACTATAAAAATATCAGATTAAAAGATAATTCCAATGTTTTTGTTTTTTGAATTTTAGGGAAGGGTCTACAGGGTGTTCAGGGTCTCACTACAGATTGGACTTGCAGTGATCTGCCTGTTTAGAGCCTCCCAAGAGCTAGGATTACAGGGATGCGCCACCATACCCAGTCTCAATTGTGGTCTCTGCATGTCCTGCGGACAGGGCTGGCACGGCAGTCCTAGGGATTGAATCCCCAGTCCCTGCAACTATTTGCAGATGCTTTAATCCTCTGAGCTATTTGGCTGGCCTGATAATCCCAATGTTTATCTCAGTTAAAAAAAAATAGGATGTACATCTTTACTGTGAGGAATGCTGTGCTATAGATCAGATCTCATTACAGTTAATATGGTCACGTATCTCCTTCTAGAACAACTTTATTTGTGTTTAAAAGTGTACTTTCACATCTCCATCTCAACATGTTGTCTTTAAACCACATCTTAAAAAATTATGTTCTATTAAAGTACATGGGACTGATGGGAAGGAAATAAATGAAAAATAGTATTAGAATGTATTATGTACATGGACAACTCTACACAAGGAATGCAAACATTATATATATATATAAGTATGTACTAATAGATAATGATTAAAAATTAACTAACAGGCTGCATGGAATCTTTAGAACTTTAGAACTTCATGTAAGATTTCCATGAGGATTTCCTTCCTACTACATTATCAAACATTAGTGTAGTACTTTTCCCAGTCTATAATCTTCAGAATACTTAGTCCAGATATTTGGAAAGCTGAAAACATTCCTATGTGTCTACTGCAATAGTTAAAGTTTACCATTCAATCTGGAGAAGATACTGGGTCAAGGAATTCACTCATATTAAGTAGAAAGGAAAAACAAAAACCTTAATAGGTAGAAACGAAGTGTTATAGTTTATGTCTCGTTGTCCCACCAAAGTCCCATGCAGTCATGGGGCAGACTTCTAGAATTTGTGGTTAACTCATGATCCTCTGGGACTATGGGTGTGAGTGTTACTGGGATTATGTGTGTGAGTTCTACACCCAGCCTGGGGTGGATGGCCTGAATGCAATTTGAGGGAGACAGACTTGCTTTCTGTAGCCATTGTTGCTGCTACTCCTCCCTTTTGCTCTCTGCTCCTTGCCGCCGCCATGAAAGTTGCTCTCTGCTGTGTGCCAATCTGCCTTGGAGCCAGCTGAGTATGGACTGAAACCTCCAGCAACTGTGAGCCAAATAAACCTTTCCTTCCTTAATTTTGGGTGTCAGTATTTGTCCTAGCAATGAGAGAAGAGTAACTGAGACATGAAGGTAAAACTTTCTCAAAGCTAAGAACAAAAACAACAAGGAGCAACAGTCACGGTCCAGCCAGCTTTGCTTATGGTGTTTACCTTGGCAGAAGACTGTGTTCCAGGCCTGGCGTGCTGCTAATAGGAATCCTATGAGTATACTGAAGGTTGGTAAGTTGACCATGTAATAGTATTCTTTGTAGAAAAAATTTGCATCCTAGTCTAGGCAATACATTTTAGGTGCAAAAATATTACCTTAATTAGGCAATTTTGTATTTGAACCTGTGGAAGACATAACAATTATTAAGAGGTAGAAATGTTACAGTACCAAAGTACTACCTGACTTATCTGTCAGTACTTGAAGATTACAGTTTTTGTAGCTGCTACAACATATAATTTATTTATTACCATTCATATTAATAAATACAATGAAAAGTGTAAATAAAACAATAATTTGATTCAGTGATTCTCTGGTATTTGAGAAAATTCTGATTGCTCCTCTTGATTTCCAAAGTTCAACATTTGTCTTGAATTAGGGGTATTATGAATTTCCCATATAATTTCTATTCACTGTAATAGTGGCACAAATAGATATATTTTGACACAACATTTTTCTTTCTGTAATTATAGTAATTTATTTCCTAGTTGAGGGACCGTCTCTGCAACACTGCACATGGTGTTCCTAGGACTGAGGATCTTCATTCGTGGCCAATAAGGAAGGGAACCAGCTCAGGCAGGATTAAAAGCCTTTCTTTGAATTCTGAACCCAAGCGGTGACTTAGACAGAGTATACACAAGTATTTATCTAGTTTTTAGAATCAGTCTAATGAAAATAAAAACTTAGAACTAGAGAGGAAATGGGACTAAATATACAGGCTTTGTACTCTTTAGAGATGCCAGCTCTAATGGCAGGCTCAGCCCATGCCACGTTGCCCACATTCTCACCAGTAGAAGGAATGAGCATCCCAGTACTACATCATCACTGATAAGGTTTTATTGAAGAATGGACTGGAGAGACAATAATTGAGGACAACTCTGTAAGACAATATGCAGTAGTTTATATATGAGATTAGTGATAATGTGGTCTCTAGTGATACAACATAAAATGTCTCCATAGCAATAGTAAAAAAAAAAAACATTTAGTTTGTGCATATATATATTTCCTTTCATTTTTAGGGAGTGAAATCAAGCCCTAAAAAGGATGCTATTAATGTTCCCTGGATACATGCTTATAGAAAGTTAATATATACAGTTCCTCTACAGCTATAAATAACCCCAAATTTGTGTTTGGGTGTGAGCAGCTGTCATAGCCGAACTACGTTCATAATAAAATCTTTTCAGTACGTATGTTTCTGTTCATGAATCTTCTTTTGAAAGGTGACATGAAAATTACTTTAATCTCTCTTGAATCAGACAAATATTGACAAAAGTCTTAAAAGTTCTACATTTATACTGTCACATATGTATCATTTAACTACAGCTCTCCTGAACTTTTTGTGTATTCCATTAAAAACAAAAGTGACTTTGTAAATTTCAAAGACAAAAAGTGATCTTAATTTTTCTCTTGAGTCCTTAAATATTACAGTTTGTCATACATTTCAAAAGTTTTAATTCTATAAATTATAAACTGCTGTCAAGCGCATGAAGGAAATCAAGCTAAAGAAGTATGAAGAGCAGGATATGTGTAAATTGTTGTCAACTAAATCATCCTCTCGCCAGGAGAATGAGTACCTGCCTGAAAATCATGCTTCAAATTTAGAAAAAAGTTTAGAACTGAAATGTTCAGGGCGGCGTTATTTACTTTATGGCATGGTTATTCTGTAAGCGCTCCGAATTTTTCATGTTCCTTTTCCTAATTATCTGAAGCACTAGTTGAAGCGTCCAGCCATGTGGACCCCCGCGTGCGTCTCGCTCTTCTTTGCGAAGTCACAGGCCCTGCTGACCTCCCAGGATTCCAATCCTGATTCTCACGCAGAGGCACAAGGACCACCGGAAACAGCTAGGACGCAGGGTCTTCAGCCCTCCTGAAGAAGGATGCTGCACTCTTCCTAACCTCCCTCAGCCTGGGGCGCCTGCGACTGTCTCCGCTGTCCCTCGATGCTGACTGCCACCCTTCTGCATGTCCCGTGTGCTGCGACAGTGAAGGAAATGTCACTTTCGAGCCGCGCTTTCCTTGCTTTTAGGCGCCAGTGAATGCTTGGGTGTGGAAAGTTAGGTGGCTTTCACTGGTGTCAGGAGGCTTCACCTTTTTTATTTTTTTTTCTTTTTTTGAGGAACGGGGAATTGAACTCAGGCCCTTGCGCTTGCCAGGGAAGCGCTTGTTCCACTGAGCCATCTCCCCGGCCAGGACGCTTCATCTTCTCAAGCAGTCAGGATCTGCGTCATGGACACTGTTCCTTCAGACCCTGCACCTTGCAGCTTAGAGCTCTCTGTCACTGGGTCCAGAGCTACTTTCAGATCAGCCAGTGATAGGGTATTCACACTTACTTAATTCTAGCAATATAGCAGGTGTTCTGTTAAACATTCTACATGAAAGAGCGCACTGGAATTCATCCTGACCAAGCCATGTGAAATAGCTCCATTCTGCTCAGGCGTCGGGAAAAATATCTGCATTTACATGACAGAGAAGGGGCAATTATGCCTAATATATAAACACTTCACATACATTTTAGAAAAATAATAACTAGTTCAAGAGAAAACTTAGTGAATAAGATCAATACTTTTAGTTAAACTGAGCCTCACCAAGTAAGAAATAGCTATTGTTTACTGCTAAGAAAAGTCATGCAAATACTAACAACTACAAGGAGATGTAGTTCTTTTAAAAGTTATGTGATTGGCAGAGAATAAACAACTTATTTTTGTTTTATTTTGTAAAATAATTTTATCAGGGGAGAAAGACAGTAGATGTGATATGGCATCATCATGTCGAGTGAAATAAATCAGACTCAGAAATGTAAATATCACATGATTTCTTTTATGTGAGAAGCTTGAAGTAAAAACAAAGAGCTAACTAAAGAATAAAAGCTCATAAGGAGATCAGATTTTGGGGAAGAAGAAAAGGGGGAAGTAGTTGGCAAAACAGTTAAGATGTTCTATGTACATATACTAGCTCTGTAAGAGAAATGTAACCATTATTGACTATAAACATGAAGTAATAAATAACTCCAAAAAGAAATTGAAGTAAAAATTAAAATTGAATAGCTTATAGCAAAGGTTTTACCAGTGTTTGTGATTTGCAACTGCCTATTTCCATTCACATAAGTCTTTTTGTTTGTTTCTTTGTTTGTTTGGTACAAGATCTTGTTATGCAGTTCAGACTCATAGAGATCCTCCTGTCTCAGCCTCCCTGGCACTGGGATTATAGCTTCGCATCACCATGCCTGATTTCTTTGGCTCACAAGCCACAGGGCCAGCACTGCATGTGGTGAGGGGGATGGAACTCTCACAGCATGAGGTATTTGAGACTGAAACCCAAGTCCTTGCAATTGCCAGGCAGAGGCTTAGACCACTGAGCTATCTCCCCAGCTCCAACACATAAGTATTTAATGATAGACATTTTTAGTGGTAGAACAATCAGCAAAAAATATTACAATGTCTACAGTCAAGATGCGCTGGGGAGACACAATTTGGAGTTGAGCAGAACAGAGCTATTCCAAATGGTTTGGTCAGGATAAATTCCACTGTGTACTTCCATATAAAATATTTAACAGAACAAGCACTTCATTCTTAGAATTAAATAAGTGCTGATTTGTTATACCACTTAATAAACTATTCAACTGGAAAATTATTTGTAATATTTTGAAATTGATGCACTGAATATACTTTCATACTAAAATGAAACATTCAAAAATGTTTAGTCTTACTTATTGAAGCACTCTACGACAATAGAGTTAGGAGAGGAATTTCATTAGATAACAATGCAGAAATACACTAAGTAATTGTGGGATTTATGAAAACAGCTCATTGCAGAAGACAAGACCTTCTCTTTCACTCAGAACTTTTCTTTTGCATCCCCTTTCTTTCAACTAAGTATGTGGGATATTCATATTCTTTTCTTTTCATTTTTTTTTCTAAGAACCAAACTTAGGACCTTGAGCTTGCCATCCAGGTGCTATGCTGCTGAGCTATCTTCCTGGCTGCTATTCATTTCTGTTTTTAAAATATCACATGATGCTAAAATAGAAAGCCTAATTTTAAAAGAAGATTAGCCAAAGAGTCCAAGCTAGATTCACCCGGTGATGGGTGTCTGTCTTCAGAATAGGACACGTGGAAGTAAAAGACATGGCCTCTGGCATCCAGAGATCCTGCAGACATCAGCATTGTTATTCTCTCAGCTTCAGTCGTGTCTCCTCACTTTTTTGTCAGAGAAACTTAATGAATGAGAGGTTTATTTTAGCTCAGAAATCTCAGCTCATTCTCAGCAGGCTCCAAACAGGAAAGAGCATAGTGCAAGGTTCTGGTGAAAGGAAAGCCACACACTCAAGGTGGCCAGTAAGCAGAGAAGAGCTAAAGAGAAAGGTACCCTGCCAGGCCAGGCCAGGCCTAACTCCCATGTCCCAGATCCTCCTCTGAGTAGTCCCTACCCACTAACTCAAATTAGCTGTCATATCCCATACTCCAATCACCCCGTAGGCTCTCCATACAAATCGTTATGAATACATGCAAATACTACCGGGAGGCTTTCTCCCACAGTGTTATCAATGATTTAATTTCACTCCCATTCGCTTTATATTATGAGTGATTCTCCAAATCGAAGCACTAGCATTTTGTCTTAGGTACGCAAAGCATTATCATTATTTCTGTCTCACAAATGTTTCCTTGATTCATTAAAAACGAAGACTACTGCAAAGATGAAAGCCACCTAGCACCTTAAGTTAAGAAATGCTACAAATGGGAGAATCAGCTTGTCAGGTTCAGGATTGCATGTGGGTTTCAGGAAGATGTAAAATCTCTTCTCGTGCAGCTGTTTTCTAGATTTTTTGTTCCACAGCAAAGATTCATAGCTGGGTTAATGGATTTCTAAATGACTCATGATTTTGTGCTAATCTCTCCCATATTACTACAATCTAAGTTCTATTTAGTGTTTAATTTTAAAAATAATTGCCTCATGTTAAAATCTTTCACATTGCACTAATGCTGGTCATGCAGAAAATTATTTTGTTGCAGGAAACAAAAACCATCCAATATAATCTTTGCTCCTTATAGCAGAAAAGATATGTAGATTAATAACAAATCAAAATCGTGGGAGAAGAGTGTTTGCAAACCTGAGACATACATTCATTTACAAATGACGGGGAAGAGAAGATTAGTGGTGCTTGGTAATCCAGTAAGACTAGTCACTATAATAATATGTTTTCCTTTTTAAAGCAGACATGTTAAGTACTGTTTCCATTGGATATGAAAAGAACCTGGGTTAGTCCATTGGAAAACTAGGGGAGAAGGCATCTCCATATACTGAAACCACGATAGCACTGGGCCCTAGATTACCATGTGATTTTATAAGTGTTAACCACTCTTGGTAAAATAGATCATCCTTCTATGAATCCTTTGGAGTTTTGTAAGTCTTTAGTGATAATAAAAGATCAGCGAATGTAGTACTTTCTGATGGTTTGCTTCTTTTTCTATTTGTATTCCTTAGGTAAGTTGATTTTAAACTGTACTTTAAAAGAACAATATATTTAGTATTTAATTTAAACTTGCAATAGAAATAAGAATTTTTCCACCCTGTATTTTGGAAAGGGTCTACAGGATCTCACTACATAGATTGGACTCCTAGTAATTCTCCTGTTTTCAGCCTCTCAAGAGCTGGGATTACAAGTGTGTGCCACCACACCCAGTCTCAATTGCCCTCTCAGCATGACCTGGGGGCAGGGCCTATATGGCAAGCAGGGACCAAATCCTGGGTGCTGCGCTCTGCCTAAGATGGTCTACTGAGCTATCAGGCTGGCTCCAGCAATGAGAATTTTAACGAGTTGATTTAAATATCTTTAGGCAGATTTTATCATGAAATTTTAAACCAGAATGAAACTTTAAATCATTTCATGTTATAGTTGATGAATAAAGGTTTGGAGAACTGATTTTATTGATGGGAAAATGTATCAATAGTTAAAACTGTAGGAAGTAAACTCATGTTAGTTAGTCCTCACTTTGATATTGTATGTACCATGAAGTTAGGTCAGGCATACATGAAATTAGTCACTAATTATATTTAAATAACAATAGATTTCTTCCTTTTACTGCTTTGTATGACTGTAACACACACAAAAACGTTCACAAGTATCAGTTGTACAACACAAGCAACATATTCTGGCCAGACCTGTTAAAGAAATGGAATGTAATCAGCACTGTGTGTAAATATCATCCTCGGATAGTAACAGCTCTTTCTTCCCCAATTCAAGTAACTAGCTTGCAAATAAAGCCATGAGTTCAGATTATGTATGTAGTACATTTGCTATGTCTTGAGCAATTTGCTCAACAGTACATCATATAATTTGTTCTGTTCATATACCTTCATCATTATGCAGCAGATAAATAAAGCACAGCACAAAACTTTTATTTTCCTACTGGAAGATTTTTTTGTTATTTGGGTATGGCTACTTTGCTATAACTGGGACGTCTTTTGGTGACATACTGACGTGCACTGATTATGTGTAGAGCGTAAAAACCGGTAGGCAGAAAGGAATGGCTGTACTCATGCCCTCTGGAGTGTGCCAGTGGTCTGTCGGTGTGGTTGCTACTATTTACGGTTTGGAAGATTCCTTCCCTTCAAATCCTTGATAGTAATTGACTTTTTTCCCTTTAATTGACTTCTCTTTGTGTAGTTGTAATGCTCAAGGTTTTAACAACTTGACAGTGTTATGGATAACATCGTTGAAACGTAAGATGGGCACTGACAAATCTATCAACAGAGAACAGCTAAATCTATTTCAACTATTGCATTTACTCACGATAAAATTCATAACAGATGTGGACTAAAATGCCTGCTTAGGCAGAGTGAAGCAGCCGGGGTTTGATCCCTGGTATGACAAGTCAGCCCCACCTCTGATGCATGCTGAAAGGGAGGTTAAGACTGGGCATGGTGGCATGCACCTGTAATCCCAGTGCTTGGGAGGCTGAAAAGAGGAGGATCACTAGGAGTCCAATCTACATAGTGAGACCCTGTAGACCCTGTACTAAATACATAAAAATTTAAAAAATAAATAAAATAAAAAATAGTTAATAATAGATGTAGGTCAGTTACTAACATCTTTCCAGGCGTTTTCTACTCATTGCTATTATTGTTTACCTCCCTTTTGCTACTTTTTATGGCTTTAAAAGATAGCATGCAATTACATTATTTCTTCTACTAATGTATAAATGAAACTTCTTTTAAAAATTATTTTGTCCCTCTGTCAATTTTTGCCATCTACATTTTAAACTGCCATAATTTTTTTAAATCACAATTTCTTTTTGTAAAGACATCTTATAATCAGTGTATTCAATTTCAGTGTAGGAAATTTTAATGGACTTATTTTCAGCTCTGAAATTTTCCTCAGTCACATAAATCAACTAATGAGGCATGCAAAATGATCTTCCTTTCTCTCATACTCCTCCTTCCACACAGCATTCCTTCTGAGTGCGTTCTTAGTTTTTTTTAATCCCTCTGCTCACATTATACCTCTCTATTTTTTGCTAACAATATAATTATATTTAGTTTTCTTTCTCTTTCTGATGATTCCAGAAGTTTTGTCATACAAAATTGTTCTAATTTTTGCTTCATCTCTTTAACATATACAATTTGTGTTTGCACATTAGTCTTTTTTGCTTCACTAAAAAGGTGAACATATGGTATTATAGTAGGGTTTGTGGTTAAATAACATTTAACATGAAGGTTACATGGACCATATTTATTATGGGCTCTAATCTTAGATGTCAAAGCTTTCAATTTCTTCTATTTCTCTTCATTTTTGTTCCTGTTGTCGACTGTAAGTTTCCTTGTGTTCCCACTCTGGGAATCTATTTTGTATCTTTTAAACTCTAATTCATTCTTACACTAGAAATTTTTGCACATGTATTTGTGGGCTGGATTGTAGCCACAGTTTTTCAGGGGTCTAGCAGTTTTATTATTGCTCCTGTATCCTGGTTGCAGAGTTTCTAGTCTATTTCCTGGAAAGCCCGGTTCATGAAAATGGTGCTTTGAACTTTTTGTAGATGTTGTTTTGTTAATGCTTTAACTTAAAAATGACAGCAAAGCTAAAAGGATCAGAGAGGCTGAAATGATCTCCCTGGGTATATGGCCCTGGAAGCACCACCATCCCTTGACATCAGGTCTAATTTTTTATTTTTATTTTTATTTTTATTTTTCATTTTAGAGAAGGGTCTACACTGTGTTCAGGGTCTCACTACTAGGTTGGACTCCTAGTGATCTGCCTGTTTACAGCCTCCTAAGAGCTGGGATTACAGGCGCGCACCACCATGCCCAGTCTCAACTGCCAACTCAGCATGCCCCAGGTGCAGGGCCAGCTCGGCAGGCCTGGGGATTAACCCTGGTCTCTGCACCTGCTTGCAGGTACTTTAATCTGCTGAGTTATTTTTCCAGCCCAACGGGTCTATTTTTGAATAAAAAGTAAATCTTTGAAATAAATTATCATATATAATTAGAAATGCTGCATTGTTCAAGGAAAAATAGAAGGCTAAAATATTTAACATTAATGACTGGTGAGAAATTATTGAACAATTTTGTGCTAACAAGAAAAATTAAAGTGGCAAACACTTTGATAAAAACAACTGATCAAAATTGAATCCATAATAAACAGAAAAACAGATTTCTAGTGAAGTTCATAGTTGATATCTAAATTTATTCTAAAATAAAATGCAGACCCAGGTAAATGAAGTTAAAAATTAAATTAAATAGCTAACAAATTATAATATAAAGCTTATTTGAGAAATTAGACTAAATATTTTATATATGTAAAGAAGCAAAAGTTACAATGATACTAAAATCATGAAAATTATACAAGATAATTTGGGTGTAAACATTGATGCATACACAGATGCAGAAAAAGAGAACCAAAAGATCCTGAGTACAGAGTTGCCTAATTGTTACTAAGCATATATTAAGAATTATCAAACTATGATTAGGTGGTATTTTCTTTGTAGTTAACTTTATACTGACATATCACACTTTTTAAGTTAGTGCTGTGCCATGACACATTGTACGTGTGTGAAAGCAAGAAAGACATGTTGGAAGATTAAAAGTAAGGACCCGGGGCCAGGGAGATGGCTCAGTGAAATGAGCGCTTGCCTGGCAAGCCCAAGTGTCAGAGTTCAATCCCCGGTTCCACAAAAAATAAATAAATAAATAAATAAATAAATAAATGTGAGGAACTAAGGCACCATTTGTATTTGACATACCTGACAATTAGAAATCCTAAGAAATTAACAAAATACTGGGAACAATTGGAAATTTATCAAATCCATTGGAAACATGGTTAATAGGAAAATGCACTGTCTATCTAAATTTTATTTTAGAAACAAATAGGCAACAATAAAAAATATAAAATAGCACCTAGCCCACAAAATACTTGGCATATATTGAAGGTATAATGTGCAGTATCTCTAAGATGAAAACTACAGCAAAATCCTAAGGAAAATGAAAACAAAAAAAAATTGAGTAATGAATCCTGTTCACTGATTGTGAGACATTCTAGTCATAAATATATCAATCTGTAAGTTTCATAGGTTAACTCTAGGGAAGAATTACAGAATGTTTTCTGGTAGATATTCTCGCATAGTCTAAAGTGTATATTGAGAGGTAAAAAGACATAAAACTTAAAACACTTGAAAAATAAGAGCATCAGAGCTCTTTCACTGCTGGATTTCATCTTGTTATGAATTTCAGTAAATGCACAGGTTGTGCTAGTGTAAGCACAGACCCAGAAATGAATACAATGCTTCAGCGTCCCGAATACTAAATCTGCAAGTATTGGGCCAGCTGATTTTCCATAAAGTTGTTGAACTGATTCCTAGCGTAAAAATGGAGTCATTTTGGGCTGGCAAGATAGCTCAGTGGACTAAGTGCATGCTTTGGCAAGCACAAGTGCCAGGATTCAATCCCTGGTCCCACGTGACATACTGGACACCCACCTATAATCCAGGCACTGGGGGAGTTGAAAACAGGAGGATCACAACGAGTGAGAACTGAGCAGTGAGACCCTGTTACCAAATACATAAACTTTTTTTTAATATAGTGAAGTAATTTCAATAGACATTTAGGTCACCTATATGCAGAAAAAAATGGAAATATGAATTTAAAATCATGACATGTTCAACATTATTGCAAATTATTTTTACAGTAAATACCTGTGAATCATTAAACTGTTTTATTTACAAAAAATTGAATAAAGTTTTACAAAGAAACACTTCTGAAAAAATACTGGTCCTTTGTGACTTTGAAAAGGCAAAGATTGTTTGTACAGTTTTGAAATATAAAATATACTGAACTTGATCAAAACTGTATATGAAGTGTATTTGTATAAGATGATTTTTTGAAAGAAATTAAACCTTTGATTGTATTGCAAATTACAAGACAAAATGAAAAAGAGAACTGAAGAAATTTAAATAGGGCCATGATGGATTATCCCTGTCAGAAGATCTGAAATCAGGCATAAACTACAAAGTAACCACCCAGCTGGAAAAAAGTAAAATAAAATGTTAACAGAAGCCAATAATACCTTTTAAAATACATGAGGTTAAAAATGTGAAACATTGATTTGTTTCATACATCTTGTTCAAAAAAAACAAAGCAAAGTCAAAACATGCAAGCCCGAAAATCTTGTGGAACTGAATCACCAAGAATGTTTTTTATAAGAAAGCAAAGCGTATGGTACTTGAAATCTATTCCCACAGTAGAAATTTGTGCAATGCAACCTCATTCTAAAAACAATGCATTAATTTTAGAGCTAATGAATGCTTTTTAGTTTAACACTGTGTTTATGACTGCAGTTATCTTTCCATTCATGACTTGTGGGTTCTTGCAGTTCTTTTGAGAGGAAGAACAAATGTACAAATTTGGATAGACAACAATATGATGATTTCCTAAGCAGTTTCTGCAACACTGGAAAACACACTTGGAGAACATACAATAGAAAAGTATATAAGTACTTTTGAGCGATAAAATTTTCCTAAAAGTCACTTTGGAATATTTTGAGATTATGATAAATTATTAATTTTGGACCAAAATGAATATTTCAAACCACAGAAAAATAATGAGTATTGGGTAGACAGAGTTGATAAAAGATAAGTGCTAGGAAAATTTGACATTGAATTTTAATTAAGTAACATTAATATATTTTTGCTTCAAATTTTAAAACTTTCATGGAGAATTGAATTAATAATTAATTCTCTTTTACAGCCATGTAAGAGGTTGCAGCACACCAAGACTTGTATCTATTCATCAAACACAGGCACAAATTTCTACAATGAGATTTTTGCAACTGTGTATTCATGGAAAATACATTAAAGAAAATCTCCATGGGAGCCACTAAGGAAAGGCTTTCTATTCTTGGCTAGAATAGCACTTTTATATATCATCTTCCAATATTGAGAAAAGCAAAATGTACTAACAATTTAGTGCTTTGAGCATCTTCTTTTCAACAAATTTTATCAAATTGGCATTTTATTTTTTTTACTAGTATATATTTTCTATCATCTCCTTATTTTCTACCTTAATTTATCTTTAAATTGCTTATATTTTGGGAATCTCATATAAAAGAAACCATGTGACTTTTTCTTTGTGCATTTGATTCATTTCCTTTAATATTTTAGCATCATGACCCATTGATTTTCCCATAAATGGCTCTGTTATTATGACTGAATAATATTCCACTGTGCATGTATGTCACATTTTCTCTTTCCATTTACGTGTTCTTGGAAAACTGGGCTACTTCCATAATTGAGCTATGATGAACAACAGTACTATAAACACATACTTGTGTGTCTATTATACGATGATTTTTGCTCTTCAGGGAAAATACCTAGATGGGGAATACACGGTCAAATATAATTCCAAGGTTTAGCTTTTTGAGAAATCTCCATACTGCTTTCAGTGGAGGTTGCAGTAATTTACACTTCCAGCAACAGTGTAGAAGGGTTCCTTTTACTCCACAGCCTCACTGTCATTTGTTATATGATTCCTTAGTCATGACCATTATTTCTAGAATGAAATGAAAACTTAATGGTGTTTTAATTTCCATTTCTTCAATAGCCCGAGACAATGAACATTTTTATCATATATTTATTGTCAATTTCTGCTTTTTTTCTGAGAAGTGTCTATTCATTTCTCTTGCACATTTTTGGACTGAGTCTTTAATAATGGAGGGACACTGATTTATTTTTAGTTCCGCATATGTTATATTTCTTGCCAACATTTTTGTTCTGTAGTTGTGTCTTCCTTTTCTGAATCGTTTCCTTGTTTTATAGAATCTTTTTCTATTTGATGTAATCTCATTAGTTGATTCTTGGAATTATTTCTTATGAAATTTAGGTTACATTGAAGAAGTATTTCCTTATGCCTCTCTCTGCAAGAGTTTTACTTATTTTATCTTTTAACAGAGTCCATGTTTGTGTCTTAATATTTAAGTTGCTGAATCATTTCCACTCTATTCTAGTGCCACACGAGGGGAATGTGTTTAGGTTCGTAGTTCAGAAAGTAGATGACCAGTGCTCCTGGGACTGTCTCTTCTCCAAAGGTCAGGGGCCTCAGTGTGCTTTGGATTATTTCTGGGTCTTCCACTCCATTGATCTAACTGGTTGTTTCTGTGCCACTACTATGCTGTTTTCTTACTGAAGCTTTACAATACAAATTGTATTTCAGGACTGTATTTCCCCTTACCTTGCCCTTTTGTGAAGAATTGCTTTTTCCATTCTGCCTCTTTTGGATTGAGATCAATTTTACAATTGTATTTTCTAATTCTGTGAAGAACATTTTTGGTATTGTTTTTGAAATGCTATTGAATTGGTATCATTCTGGGTAATATGGCCATTTGACATTACCGATCTGCCTGTCCAGGAATAGGAGATATCTTTGCATTTTTAAATGTCCTCAGTGTGTTTGTTTAGAGAGTTATACTTTGTATTATTGAATCTGCTTTTTTCTTTTTCGTGGCCTGCTCAGCCCACCCTGGGGTAGGGCTGTCATGGCATGTGGTGCCAGACATTGAACCTCGGTCCCTGCACTTTGCCTAAGTTGACCTAAGTGGGCTCTTTAGAATACTGAGCTATCTCACTGTCCCTTCCATCACTGAATCTTCTACCTTTCAGGTTAGATTGTTGATTTTTGTGTACTTAGTATCTCTCCCTCACTACATTTTCTTGAATTATTTTTTTCTTTAGAAAGGGTCTTGATATATAGTTTACTGGTCTTAAGCTTCATACATAGCCCAGGTTGGCTTTGAACTCCCAGCGATATTCTTGGTACAGGTGCCCATGTGCTAAGATAATAGATGTGTACTGCATTGCCAATTTTTTGTTTATTCTTTTTTCTTTTTGGTTTATCTTTTATGGGTGAACAGGAACACTTTTGATTTTTCTATGTGTTAATTTCATTGTCCGCTACTTTGCTGAATGAATTAGTTGTAATTAGTTGTAAGATTTTGTGTGAAAGCATGTGTGTGTGTGTGTGTGTGTGTGTGTGTGTGTGTGTTTTAACAAGGTTTTTCTCTGTAGTTTATGCTGCCTTGAACTCACAATGTGTGTAGCACAGGCTGGGATTTTATGGGGTAGCTAGAGAGGGTCTTCCATGAAATTGGCCTGAAATCTACAAGTCAAGATAGCTTGAAGTTTCCTTTTTCTAGTCAGACCTTTGTTATTTATTTTTTTTCTCCCAAATGCTTTGGTCAAATTTTAAGAACTATAATGAACAAGACTGATAACAACCGACTTTCTTGCCTTTTATTTATTTTAAAGCCCGTGTTGTTTTCCTCATTGCTGTGACATTGGCTTCAAGTTTATCATGATTGGATTTTATCTGTATGAGAGAAGATTTCCTATTTCTATTCTCATTGAGGTTTTCATCATGAATAGCTATTAGATTTTGTAAAAGGCCTTTTCTATATGCATGGAGAGGAGCATGTAATTTTCTTCTTTAGAGAAAATAAAAAAAAATAATTTTAAGAACTATTAGAAATGATACATAATTTCAAAAAACAAAATGATATAAATTCAATAATAGTTGTTATATTGCATATTGTTGTCTTCAAGTTACCAGATATAAGCTTGTAAAATTGGTCAAAAAATTTAGACCCTAACTTTTCCTTTCAATAAACCAA
>NW_004524719.1:3615086-3616140 GCF_000260255.1 Octodon degus | reverse complement strand
AGTTTCTTTCCATTTCACAATATCTACTAGAGACCATAGTCATAATTGAAATAAATCAGACATGCCTCTGTGAACATTATATTGTCTCTGTAGTTGAAGAACCTGAAAGAGTAGCTCATGTAATTTACCTAAATTGCTTCTATGAATTCCATTTTAATCTGAGAAATTTTCTGAAATATTAATTATCTTTAAATAAAGATAAAAATCAGCAGTACAGATGGCATATAAAAAATGCATAAATCTCTGTGTGTGAAATGGGTAGTACTCCAAAATATGCTATTTCTGTTATTTTTTTCTAAAATGTGATTATAAATTTTGAAGAATTTTATACAATTCATAATACTGATTTTAGTCATTTGTTTAAATCACATAGGCATTTTTGTCATGTTTCACCAAGATACTTATCAAATGTCAGGCACAAACAAATGCAAAAATTTTCAAAGATTTAATAAATATTATAGTTTGCAGTAATGTATTAAGAAAATTAGTATGCCTGATATAGCTATGAGTGTCAATATTTTTCAACTTTAAAGAGGACTTACTTTTACCTTCACTAATATTTAATACATTTTAAAAATTCAGAGTTATATTCAGTACATTCACATGCATATAGAAATTCAAAGAGAATGAAAAACATGCTAATGTTAAAGATAAATATTTTATAGATAAATTAGTATCAAGAATTTAGGATAAAACCTTTACATTTTTTTCTTAGTTTGATATTTGAGATCTCTGACCAGAGAGAAGTTACAAATTCCAACAGTATCCCTAATCTTAAGTGTATGTTTCCAGAGAGACTATCTTATCTGGCTTACAATCTAGCAGTGAAATGCTCACACTGCGACTAAGTGCCTTCACACATGAAGAATGTCTGTGGCGAACACTGCACTGCCCTGGCAAGCCAGTGTCTAAATGATTCTCCTAACAGCATCCTTCTCCAGGAGAGCTCTGATCTGCAGTTAAGTTCTGGTGCATCCATCAAGTGGAATGCAGAAAGAGAAGCTCAGCAGACACATGCAGTACAGAAGCAGGTTATTACAGTAAAATCCCAGAC
>NW_004524719.1:3602310-3614556 GCF_000260255.1 Octodon degus | reverse complement strand
TTCGCGGCCACATCACTTTCCTAGGAGGAGCTCTGGTCTTCTCAATCATTGTGGAAGGAAGTGAGAGAGGATTTCACAAAACCACAACTGTGTCTCCACCCTTTGCTCTTGCTCTTCCCTGCTTCCATGAACAGCTGCTCTATGCCATGTGCTACACTTCGCCTTGGAGCCAGCTGAGAATGGACTAAAACCTCCACAAACTGTGAGCTAAATAAACCTTTCCATCCTTCGTTTTGGGTGTGGGATATTTGTCCCAGCAAAGAGAGAAGAGTAACTGAGACTGAATTTGGTACCAGAAGTGTGGCCATCACTGTGATTAAACCTGACCATGTAGATTTTATTCTTCTGAGAATGGTTTATGAAAAGAGATAGGAAAAGTTTAGAGATGTTGCCCAGAAGAGAAGCATTAGAACAGCTTCAGCTGTACTATATGGAAGATTTGGTCAGAGCTCAGAAGACCATAATGCTGATAGAAATCCTGCCTAAGAAGACCAGGCTGGGGAGGTTTCTGCTGGAGAGGACTGTATTGGTTGTTGCACTCCAGATGACATGTATTGTGGCTTGAAAGAAAGTTCATCTGCACTTTGCTCATGTCCACAGACTTTGCCTGAGACTGAGATTAAGCACTGCAGAATGATTAATCCTTCAAAAGAAATTTCAAAGCAGTCACATATTGAGGCAGTGGCATGGATACTGTTGCAGGCTTTTAGTCAGATTTATGTAGAGAATAAAGAGCAGAAAGCCTGGCAAGATGATTTAAAATGTTGTGAATTTGACCAGAAAGGAAGTGCCAGTAAAACCGTAGAATGCAAATATAGAGCTGGGAGCATCTCCATTCTAGAGAATGGAAAGGATGGCCTGAGAGCATCACAGGAGGTAGAAGGTCTCCACCCTTTGTAGTCTTAGAATTGCAAGGGTGAGGGATTTTGCCACAGAGCCCTCTGTTCCAGAATGCTGGCAGTGACCACACCAGTTTCCAGAATGGCACTGGTATGGAGAATTTGTTCCTCAAAATCAGGGTCAGAATGCTAAGTGATCCAAGCACTTGACCTTTAAAGTCAAGAGAGGGGCCGGGGAGATGGCTCAGTGGAATAAGCGCTTCCCTGGCAAGTGCAAGGACCTGAGTTCAATTCCTGATTCCACAAAAAAAAAATAGATAAATAAATAAATAAAGTCAAGAGAGATGAAAGCCTGGCTACTGTTCCGCTGGCAGCAGACCTTGGCATCATCCGTGTGACAATGGTTTTAGATGCATGCAAACTACAGGAGTTCTGAGGTTAAGAAGCTTTCCAGCTAGATTTCAGAAGAACGTCTGGGAGACCAAGCAGTGTACCCTGGGTGGGCAGTATGTAAGTGGTGAGTGAGAAGCCTATTCAGTGGAAACTCAAGAATTTTGGAAAAGATAGGAATATGGATCATCTAAGGACAGCTGCAAAGAGGGAGCTAAGCATGCCTGAAAGAGAAGCCAGGGGAGCTGATCCCGAGAGTGCCATAGGGGTGGAGCCACAGTGAGCTACAGATTGCTTCAGATGTTCCACATGGAACTAAAGGATTCAGTGTTCTCCCTGCAGAAGTTTGGACTTGTGTTGGACCCAGTGCTTTGTATTCCAATGTTGTTTGCGCTTTTTGGAACAGTAATGCTTATCTTGCGGTTTTGAATATTAAAGTGTTCTACTTTTCATTTATATATGGGCTCACAGAAAAGTTTGCTTTTTATGTTGGAGGAGATTTGGGACTTGGACTTTTCAGCAATGCTGAAATTATGAGACTTTAGCAACTCTTAGAGATGGACTAAATTGAAAAATGGGATGTGAGTGAGACTTTGGGGTCCAGGGGCATATTGTTATGGTTTGTATCTAGTTGTCCCCTCAAAACCTCACGTTGTGTTGGGGCAGCTATTGGAGTTTGTGATTATTATGGGTGTGGATGCTGCACCTGCCCTGGGAAGGCAAGCTGTAATACAATGTAAGGAAGGGAGAGAGGCTGGCTAGCTGTCTGGGCTGCTGCCACTCCCTATTGCTTTCTGCTCTTTTGCCTCCTCCACGAAGTGTTGCTCTCTGCCATGTGCTGCTCTGCCTTGGAGCCCGCTGCGTATGGAGAGAAACCTCCTCTGTAAGCTAAATAAACCTTTCCTTCCTTGATTTTGGGCATCAGGTATTTGTCCCAGCACTGAGAGAAGAGTAACTAAGACATTACTGATCAGAGACCCTGTGAAGCACTGTCTCCAGTAGGTGCCTTTCACAGTGAGTTTTCTCTCCTTTCTAAAATGCTTTGTGGTTTTTCTTAGGAGAGAATTGATTTGTTTTTCTTTTTCTCTTCATAGTTACTGCTTCACCTTTTTGTTGTTATTTTGGAGGTAGTACGGTAACTTTTTCTATTCAAAGGCATAAATTTTTGCTCATTGGTATTCTTTCTTTTCATTTTTCTTTCTTTTTTCTTTCTTCCTGTTCGACTCTAGACATCTTCATTTATATTTTTCTTCATTTTTCACTTTAAAAATGGACTTGCACCCAGTGGGTTATTTCTCCTGTGTAAAATGTTACATTTGGCTGTTACTACTGAGGAATTTGACTATAGAAATGTTTCTTTTGATACCTTAGGGACTATATATAACTATGTTTCCATTGCTTGGAAAATTTTTTATTTTCATAAATTAATACTGAACATTTCTCAAGTCTGTGTTGCCTACCACCCCTCTTCCTCCTCTTTCTGTTCCTCTGCTACCCCTTTCTCTCTTCCGTCTCCCCGCTCTTTCTACCTCTGTATAAATTTCTGTTCATGTAAAATATTGTGCTTTTTAAAACTCTTATTCATGAGAGAACATAAAAGGATATTTGACAAATGGCAATAGATATATTATCTTGTACTACATATACAAATACTAGGAAATTTAACCAGCAAGTACACTCTAGGTTCCTAGGAAAACAACATTCCCTCTGATCCTGACCAACAACTGCCTCCAATTAATGTCAATGCATTGTCACATGTGAACACCATTGCCAACATTTATACAAGAAACCTTTCTGTGTCAGTTCTACTCACTCTCTAGGGTAAGGCTCCATGTGTATCATTTGATCAATAGATTATGCAGCTTGACCCAAAGAGTGCACTCTGTGAGGGTCATTGTGCAACAGTCAACCAAGAAGATTACTAAAATTCACTTCTGGGCATGTTGCAATGGGCGTTTCTTTCTTTCTTTCTTTCTTTCTTTCTTTCTTTCTTTCTTTCTTTCTTTCTTTCTTTCTTTCTTTCTTCTTTCTTCTTTCTTTTTGTGGAACCAGGAACTGAACTCAGGCCCTAACCATTGCCAGGGAAGCACTTATGCCACTGAGCCATTTCCCAGGCTCATGATGGGCCTTTCTGATGTGACCTTGAGTTTTAATCCGGTCCCTCACCTCTCTGGTGCTGTACTTGTGGTTAACATGAAATAAACATCTTTGCTCTGCCACAGTATTTTACAATGAGTCTTATGCTTGGAGCCAGCCTAGAGGAGACTCAATCCCCTGAAAATGTGAGCTGATAAACTTAAGAGTGCCAAATAGCACATGCTGCCTTACTCTCTGTCATGTCTTGCCTTTTTCTTTCTCTGCAGAGGGCAAAGGGCTTAGATTTCTTCCATCTGTGTGCACCATCTCCAGCAAAGTCATAGCTTTTTGTTCTGTCTCTCACCCCAAAACTTTACATGTCTGTTTCCAAAGAGTGATCTTAATGGGAGTCACTAGAAACTTTCTCTAAGCGATCAATCGTGATTGTACTATTGTGATAATCAGATCCACATATTTGGACGATAAGTAATGTCTTTGTCATGTCCTTGGTACCAGTTAGTTTTAATCAGCATAATTCCACAAGACTTGTCAGATCTGTGCCTAGCAAAATTTATGATCTGCTCTGTGCATTTTATACCAGACTCTGGGGGCTGTTCTCTCCCTCTAACCTTAGAAGCTTATGAAAGAGAAAATCCAGCTTCAGAGTCTCACTGTAACAGAAACAGATCTTTGAAATTATTCTTGAAATTGTACAAAAGTGACAAAGCAATCCAAAATACAACTCCCACTCTGTTTCTGTATTCTTTTTTATTCCCCTCAGAATTGCATTTGCAGAATCTCCTGGGTAGGTGCCAGTCCTATCCCAAGGCACTCTGAAACACTCTTGACAGTGCTGTTGTATGAATACAGAAACAATAAAAATGGAAGCTGGAAACTTAGCTCGCTGATAATTGCTTCTTTATATTTCTGAATGTTTTCACAAGCATAGCCAAATTTAACATCCTGCTTTTGCTTTAGCTGGTTACAGTCTAACTGTGCCCTGTCTTTCTAGCTAGACATGCAGCATGCTGATTCTGCCCATCTAGTTTTATTCTATCAGCCCTGCTATGCAGTTGTTTTCTTACTGGCATTATATAATTTTTGACATTTTGTTATATAATAAGAGACTTTAATGAAAATTTTTTTAGGGGTGAACCTTCACCAGCTCTGCATTTTTAAAATATATTTTAATTCTCATTAATTTTTAGTAAATTGTACATAATTTTTTGCTTCATTTATATTTTATACATAATTATTTTCATTGGGATATTAAAAGCTACAAGATTACTATCTTATTCTTCAATTAGTTATTCTACATCAAGTACTGACAGTTGTACTTAAGTTACTGAAGGCTTGCTCTTTCTTTATTTTTTTAAATGCATTTTGCACAGGGTCTCACTACGTAGTTAAGACTCGTAGTGATCTTCCTGTTTCTGGCCTCCGCAACGCTGGATCCACCATGCCCAGACTCAGTGGCTGTATCAGAGCACCTGGGGGTGGGGCCTGAGGTATGAGGGTGAGGGACAGCATGAGGCATCGTGCTGGCGCCAGGGATGGAAGCCCAGCCCCTGCACTTGCCTAAGCAGGGGCTTAGTCCAGTGAGCTAATTTTTATTTTCACTGAGCTATCTTACTAGCCCTCAGGTTTGTTTTTTAAATGTGGCTTCTATTAATGCTTATTAATAGAAAGTAAAAATATTTACATATTTAAAATTTGTAAAAATAGTGTAATATGTCAGTAGTTCCGAATAATAAGATATTTTCAAAAATCTTTTTAAAGCTTTTCATTCGTATTTGTTACTTCATGTGTCTATCTACTTTGTCCTAGACAACTGGACTACAACTACTCTCTGTAACTTGAACACCTTGCTACACACCAATTACCACCTGCCAGTTTTTAAGAATATTTTTTTTATGGGGCCAGCCAGATAGCTCAGCAGATTAAAGCACCTACTTAGGCAGACACAAGGACTGAGGTTCGATCCTTGATATACTGGGTTGCACTAAGTGGGGCAATGACACTGGGGCTGGGGGCATGCACCTGCCAGCCCAGAGCTTGGGATTTCATATGAAATCTTGCAAATAGGAGGATCACTATGAGTCCTATCTGTGTAGCGAGATACTGTAAATTGTGCTAAATACATAAAAAAGAATAAGGATATTCCTTTTATATACTTTTCTTTAATATTTATTTTTTTATTTTCAAGCTAAGTGTGCTTGCCCAATTAACTCATTATTGTTTAAGTTACTATATTTCTTGCATGTGTATTCTAGTGATTTATCTTACTATTCATGATAATGCTGTTTCCAGCAATATTTTTGAATATATTAGGTAAGTTTTAAAAGTAGTCATTGTTCTTAACTGTTACACAGCTATTAATATTAGCTGTTATATAGATATTATTTTTAACTATGACATAGCTATTTTTTCAGTAATAATCTTGAATTATTAATTTATTTATCTGAATATGTATCTAAGTTTTAATAACATTGAAAGTTTTATATATTTTGTTTTTGACATCCTCATAGTTATTTTAATTTTTCTTAATGTATTTGGTGTAGTGTCTCACTATGCAGCTTGGACTCATAGTGATCTTCCTGCTTTCACCCTCCCCAATACTAAGATTATAGATGTGTGCCACCACGCCCAACACAGGGTCAGCTCAGCACACCCAGGGTGTGGCCAGCAGGGTATATGGTGCAAGGAATCAAACCTCCTCGGTCCCTACACTTGCCTAAGCAGGTGCTTAGTCCTCTGAGCTATCTCACTGGCCCTTATCTTTATAGCTAGCAGAAGAAGAACTAAACCAATTACCACATTTCTATCAAATTGTAGCACATACATGTCCTTTGGGGTAGTATTTATATGTTAACTATTACTTGAAATTTGTGGCTGGGAACTTTTGGACTTACTACTAATAGTACACTTCATGTGTGTGGTTGGTTAAAGACTTTGTCTGAAAACAATAATGATCCTTGTATTTATTAAAGTTGCTATCTTTGCTTCTTTAATGTCCAAATGACATTAAAACTTTCTCATAATTAACATGCCATACACTTTTGGAGTCAATTTTAGAAAATACTTCCTCTGTCCCAAATAATTTTGTAGCATCACCTATATATTTCTTTATTCTTCTAAGAAAAATTGGATACGATTTCTCACTATATTTCCTCACACAAGATGTGAAAGTACTCTGGAATTTTTAACCCTGGAGAAATCTTGTACATCTTTAAATAAGAAAAAAAAAGAAAATCTGTAATCCTTAGGATGTAAGAGAACCTGTGTTGTAACATCCTCTAAGTCAGTGATGTCCCAAATTTTCTGATCAAGGAGGTTATGGGGCCACAGAGGAAAGTGGTTGACAATATAGAATGTGCCTAAGGAGAGTCACTTGGAGAGAAAACATTCTCTCAGGCTTTCACAGAAAGCAAATTGTTCAAGCAATGCCCGTGACTCATCCACATGGCTGACACTGACAAAGGATCTACAAACTGCTATACTGGTTTTAAGATAAGCCCTGAGGGGATTTGTCTGACCTTGTGAGATACAAAAGTTACATTTTCTGTCACTTATGTCTTGCTTTAACTTGATCTTAACTACCCAGCAAAAAAGTATAAAAATGAGGTATAAAAAGTAAAGCCATATTAATATGCTGAGCTCTAAAAGGCTCAAGTCAACAATTTCTAACATTGCCAGTCATGTGGATAACCCACTAGTACAAGAGAGTAATATACTATATTGGTTTACTCTCCTGAATCCATACTCCTACAATATATGAACAGCAAAAGAATACACATCTCTGACAAAAATAAACAAAAAAGGGGATATAAATGAAGGACCATTTTGTAGTGAAAACAATGTATCTGCATATACAAAATAGTTAGCATAGATGTACATCTACTTTCTATTAGTTCAATGAGAAGAAAGTTTTGAATTAATAGTGTTTAGACAAAATATCACGTCTGCATCTTGTACTATGAATAACTACTACAAAGATAACAATATGCAATGTATTAATTATTGTACTGCCCTACTAACCTGTTTCAAAACTATCTCATTGCCACTTCTTTCTCAATAAAATTATTTTAAAAAGAAAAAATAAATTGAAAAAAGAAAATTTGTAATGCTTGATAATATCCTTAAACTGTTTTTGTTCTGACCAAAGTTAAGCATACTTCTTATTATTTCTAGTTTTAAAAGAAAAAATCTTTCTTGTGACTTGAACAAAGGGAATGTAATTAATTATGTGCCTCATTGTCTATAATACCTGCCTCCAAGAAATTAATTAATAATAGAACACTTCTTTTATCTGAAGCTGTCATCACGCTTGGCTTCCTTGGCAAGAACAGGGATGTCTCTCCACCATACAGGAGAACTCAGCATCTCTAGGTGTATACAATGTTCATTCTGTCTGATTTTTTTCATAGTTTTTGGTCCCTTTTTACTTAGCTAGCCACTTAGCACTCCTATCTACCTTATTATAGCTAAGCTACTTTTTTCATATAAAACTTATTGTTTAATTCGTGCTGTAGTTTTACTCTCTTGATAGGGACTTTACTGATACAACACTTTCATGATTTATGGGAAACTACAGCTAGAATTAGAAATAATATTCAGTAATGATATTTTATACTGAAGTCAGTGATTTGCTACTATGATTGCTAACCAATTGCTGCACCTCAAGTAGATATGACACTCCTCCCACTGAGGTGAGCTTATCTTCTTTCTGACCTTATCTGCCTCTGATACTATGTCTACTTATGAAAGACAGAATGTGCAGCAGAGATCCACCACTGTAGAATGTTATAAGGCAACTAGGCTAGAATACTAAGTAACTAAAAAGCATATGTAGAGATACATCAAAAAATGAAAGATTGCTACCCAGGCTTTCAGCCATGGGTTGTCATGTTAAAGATCCCAAGCAAGATCCCTAGAAGTGCACAACTCAGCCCTAAACAACTTGAAACACAAGGAGAAACACTAATTTATCATAATACCAAAATAAGTAATGAGACTGTGGTTTAAGGTCACAGCAAGTTTGGTTGTTATTATTTTCAGAGACTTGAGTAAGCAGGAATACATCAGTTGTCATCCTCTCAGCTGAAATATTCACCTATCTCTTCTTACAGAAGCATATATACGAATGTTATGGCTATTTGGAGCCATAATAATTCTTGATGCACACCATGTCGGCAATATATGTTAAAATATAATATAAGTTTTCTGTATGCACAGCAGATGGCCAGCTATTCTTGTAGCTTTAAAATTCAACAAGATAAACAGACAGCCTGGATACCATGAATTAGGGGCATTGTGAAGCCTTAATGTGATGCCCCACAATGTCAACATAATTTTGTAGGTTCTTCATGTCAAGGATGATAATAAAGTAAAACAAAACATAAACATTGCACCATTTCAAGATATAAAGATGCCATTTAAGCTTCTAGAAAGTCTCAGAAAATCTCCGTGCTTATGTTTTGAACTAGAGCAGATGATTAAATGTTCAACAAGTTGTTTTTATTCCCTGAAATTCAAACAGATGTGTTTTACTAAACCTACTCCACCTCCTGGTTTGCTTTGAAGGAAGGTCAAGGCAAAGTTGTAAAAGCTCATACTCAGGGATGACTGAAGGTTTTCTCAACAAGTATGAATAATCACCTAGACTGCAGAGAGCCAAATATCTACTCATTGTTTCACGTTCGACAAACCTGAGGGTTCCAAATTTTGGAGTGAGTATGTGTGATCATTAATCCTTGCAATAGTAGCTGTAATAGAGGCCTGCAGTGGCTGCCTTACACACACAGGCATTCATTCTTTCCAAAGGTCAACTTTTTGGGGAAAAAGAAGTGGGGAGAAAGAGCGTGACATTGCTGATACAATTGTACCTCTAAAATATCAAGACCAAGTTCAAGTCGAAACCCTGAGTACTCCTAAATACTTAGAAATAGGTTTCTTTATTTAACCCATCACCTGAATTTCTAAGACACCATAATGAGATAGGTTGAGCCCCTATGTGTGTAAGACTGGTGTTTCTATAGAAAAACTAATGCCTCAGGGTCTGGTGAGATAGCTCAGTGGTCTAGAGAGGACTGCGGTTCAATCCCCAGCACCACACGCCACACCAGCCCTGCCCTTAGAGTGGGCTGAGTTGGCAAAAAAATAAAAATAAAAATAAATAAATAAGTGAAAATAAATAATTAATTATAAATATTTTACAAAAGAAAATCTAATGTCTCAAGTCAGAGATACAGGTCATGTGAACATTTTTTCCACAAAAGTCAAGATGAGTGTTAATATTATCTAAAGAACATAAATAGATCTATTTGTAGGTGACAAATTTCAGCAATTGGGAGAGAACTCTGGCTGACCATATTTCTACAGTGAAAGATAATTTTAATTACTGTTGATTGGTGTGCAGCCATTGATGTGGATTATGAGGTCTACCGAGTCACTGCTAATGTGACTATGCAGACAATTTGCCTTTTTCTTTTAGGACCAGCAATTTGTGTGCCCACCTGGATACTTAAGTGATTTGAGATGATACTGGAACTTCAAAAAGGCGCCATAAAATGCAAATGTTAAATACAGTTATTACCTTGGTACCTGTCATCAGAAAATAATAGTGAAAAATGTGTGATGTTTCTGGTTGGTTATTGATTTTGGAAATAAAGCTCAGCTTCTTCAATAGAAAAATGAGTTGCAGAGATTCCAACATAGTTGCAGCTCCAGTTATGTGGAGGAATCTGTTCACAACTACTTTCACTTGCATAAGGAATTTAAAGTACACAAAATAGTAAGCACAGATGTTAAATATAAAAAGTTTAAATTATCTCATATATTGGAATAGCATTCTTTTATAGAATTTTTAAAAAATAGTAATTAAAAATATTGGTTCTTGGGCCGGTTAGATAGCTCAGTGGATTAAAGTGCCTGCTGAGGCAGATGCAGGGACCTAAGTTAGATCCCCAGCCTGCTGTACCAGTCCCACCCCCAGGGTGCACTGTGATGCTGATGGAGACTGGGCGTGGTGGCGCACACCTGTAATCCCAGCACTTGGGAGGCTGAACACAGGACAATCACGAAGAATCGGATCTGTATTGTGAGACCTTGTAGACGTTGTACTAAATACACTAAAAACAATCAAAATCAAAATAAATTAATGAATAAATAAAAATATTTTTTTCTTATAAGGATCCATTGGTCTCAGACAGGTTCTACCTGTGGATAAACAATGGTAGGAATGAGAAAAGATAGGCAAAAAGACAAAAGCTGGGCTACAACAAAACCAGCTTTTATTTATACCTTGGCAAAGTTAGTAACATGTGACACAAGGTTGCCTAGTGACCAATAGCTGAACTTTAGCAGACAGGTTGTTTATCTCAGGACTGAGGTAGCTTGCTTGCTTTAGACACTGAGGCCTAGCCCTGTCTACACACATCTGATCAATTTCCTAGGTTCTGAGTCTCCCAACAGGTTTTAAAAGTCAATTTATGTTATGTCTTATTAAAAATGGAAATTAAATAGAAAAAGTCACAAAAATATAAGATAACATATTATCACTTAAAATAGTAAGAAAGTTTGCTTATATATGAAGCCATAAAATTGAACACTTCAAATATTGTATGTTTGAAAAATCTTTATTCCAAGGCTTGGGTAGCTATATAGGAATATGTGGTAATTTTTGAGGCCAAAGACAACATAAGCTCAAAATAACATGCTAAAATGACATTTGAGATAAAGAGAAATGATTAAAAATACATTATATTATAAAAATAAAATATTTATTATTATAACAACTTGATACACTTTATTTATTTTTTAATTTTATTGTAGTGAAAAACAACTATAAATGAGATCTTTTCAAAACTGAAATAGGACAGTTTCAATAAATAATACATGTATTATACCTTGTTATCTTCTTAGCGGTTATCCATAGTACAAGATGCAAACAGAATATCCTGTCCAAACACTTGATACATTTTAGAGGAGGTAAATTATATTATTACTACACATTTGATAAACTAGACTTGAAGAACCCAAATGATTGTACATGAAGAAAGAGAAAAACACTAAGGCAGGAGAAATGATTACAACTTTGACAACAAGCCTGTTGAGTTGCAGATTCTATCAGGCCTAAGGTCATAGCTGGAAAACCTGCATGTCAGAAATCAGATCTGATGTATAGGATACAGACAGAGCACTGATGGGGGTGAGCCCTTACTGTTGTTCAGATATCATTCAACACCAATTGTTTTACATTGTTGTTTTGCATTTTTAATACAAGTGTGCAGTACATAGACTGTTCCATGTATATAACGCACCTTAAGTCTTTTTCTAATCCCATTTCTCAGGGTTGTGGATATTGCTCAGTGACACAGCACCTACCCGGCAAGCTTGATGCCATGAGTTTGAGTTCAGGTACCACAATTCAAACAAACAAAGCTCATTCCTCTCTCATCCCTCATCTCTTGATCTCCCTTCGAGGCAGACCCACCTCCCTTGATTCTATTATCAGCCTTTGATTTTGATTCTTATTTATTTTGGGGGGCTCGTCTTGTAAGAAAAACTATAGAATATTTAAGCTTGTGTGTTTGATTTATCTCATTTAACATCAGGGTCTCATGATACATCCATTTTTGCTCAAATAAATTTATCTTTATGCAGTAGAGTACTCCATCCTATATAAATACCACGTTTTCTTTCCATTCACCTGGTTTTTTCAATTTATTTCTTTTTTTTTTCAACAAATAATACACTGCATATATTCTTCTTAGTGGTTAATTGCTGTACAAGATGCGGACTTGTGATCCTATTTACAAACACCATTAGAACAAATCATTCTATTCATTAAGACAATGCAACTATATATCTACCCCAACCACTTTGAATACACAGATACAGAATGGACATTCATCGGTGTACCCCATTTTTCCTAAGTTCC
>NW_004524719.1:3589676-3599219 GCF_000260255.1 Octodon degus | reverse complement strand
TGCTTTCAAATTTTAGCTGTCATGAATTGTGCTATTATAAAAGTGAGAATGCAGATAACACTGTAAGACCGTGTTTCTAAGTCTTTTGGGAAGGTAAATCGAGGAAGGGAATAGCTGAGTCAAATGGAATTTCTAGTTTCATTTTTTTGAGGAATCTCCACACTGGTTTCCAAAGCCATTAAACTAGTTAACATTTCACCAGCAGTATAGAATATTTCCTTTTTCCCTACCTTGGTTATTATTTGATTTCTTGAGGATGGCCATTCCTTCTGGGGTGAGATGGAATCTCAGTGCTGTTTCTACTATGCATTTCTCTAATGGCAACTGATGTTGAGGATTTCTTTATGTATTTAATAGTCCATTGCACTTCATTTCCTACAAGGAACCTCCTCATCTCAGTTGTTAACTTTTTGATTTAAACTTTCATTTTGAGGAGTCTATTTTTTTAAAACTCTTTCTGTGTTCTAGGTATGACTCCTCTGAAGTATCATTGGCAATGTTTCTTTTCTTTTTACATTCTGTAGTTGGTCTTTTCACTCTGCTGGTTGTGTCTTTTGCTCTGCAAAAGTCTTTTCATTTGATGTGATTCTATTTGTTGATTCTCAGTATTATTTCCTCTGCAACAAGATGCAAGATCTAGAGATTGGAGAACTCACACTGATGATGTTTCAGACCTCAGAGGTCACAAAAAGGCTGCAAAGCCAGTGTCTGTACCATGGACACCCAGTGTGAGAGGACTCTGAGTGTCCTTGTCAGCAGAGACTCCTCTTTTTGAAGCACAGGTGTGCCCAGTTTGGCAACAGCTGTGGCTGATGGGGCAAGGGGAGAGTGGCTACAGAGCTGAGGTCTGTGATGTTGGAGTCCACAGAGCAGCTGCGGCCCAGGTTGGAGGGCACAGGGCCCTGTGGAGGTCCTCTCCTAGGGAAACACAATGGCAGCTACCTTGTAGGAGGTGTGGTATGTCTGTGTGGCACTGGCTCCTTCTCTGTGGGGCCTACATGGAAATAGCTATGGGATAAGGATGGAAGACTGTCAATGTCCTCTGAAGAGCTGGCTGCAGGGGACAGCAGGGACATCTGCACCATGACTACTACTGATAATACCAACCGTATTTCTTAACTCCTCAGCAACTCCAGATATCTAAGTATCTTAGGTGTTTCAGTTTCTGCAGTGATTATATTTGAGCAATTATTTTCTATTTTCATATCATAGATTCTTAAACTGAGTCTTCATCCTTCTTGAGGATGTTATTGTGCAAAGACAATGTCAGCTTGCTTTGTGTTGTGCTGCGCATGTGTACATGCACGAAAGAAGGTTTGTGTTTGTCATCCTGACATCTTTCTGATGTCACAACCTATTTAACCACTTTTATAATGTCTTTATATATCTGACTACTTAATTATGCCTTTTAAAATCTCTGTAATTCAGAACAGCAGAAACTCCAAAGTTTTCTCAGCCTAGATAAGCATTTCAAAGTGTGATTTTCTTAAAAGAATTTTTAAAAACTCAGAATAGAAAATGTGAATCACAGTATTCCAATTTAGAGTAAGAACTGCTTTATCCAGGATTCCACGTTAAATGCCACATTTCTATACAGGGCAGTGGCCCTCGGAAGTAGCCACGTCTCCATGACCTGAGCCTGTGGCCAAGTGAGCCTCACTGACAAAGGAGCTTTGCACATGTAATTAAGGTGATAAATATCAAGATCAAGAGGTTATTCTGAGTTACTGTACTCAGGCAGCCCTGATGTAATCAGAGCCCTTTAAACCACCATTCTTAACTCTGTCCTGAGAAAGCCATAGAACCATGAAACCATGCTGAGAGAGACTATGCACTGCTGAATTTCTGGGTTTTTTTTTTAAATTTAAAAAAGTCTTTTATTTATTTATATATTGGTACTGTGTCTCACTATGCAGCTTGGAGTCAAAGTGATCTTCCTGTTTTCAGCCTCCCCAGTGCTAGGATTACAGGTGTACTTGACCATACCCAGCTTCAGTGCGGTAGCAGGGATTGAACCCAAATCCTTGCTCTGGCCAGGCAGGTGCTTTAACCATTGAGCTGTCTCCCCAGCCCTGCACTGCTGGATTTCAAGGACACTAAAGTGAGCCAGGTGTGAGGGATGCGTGGATGCCCTTGGGAGCTGAATGCTGCCATAAATCACATTCACTCAACAGCCCCAAGGGAGCAGTGAGGTCCTACCACTCCTTTCTTTCTGGCAGCAGGATCTGTTCATGCATTGGACTCTAAGAACAGGCCTTGTTTTACATTTCTAAGATCTATATCTTCTCTTTTAATTCACTTTGGGGCCAGAATTCTGAATTAAGTATACAGGACACTGGGTAATATAACATGGTGTCTCTTCAATAAGAAATTTCAAAATGTCAATAATTTAAAGAGAAAATAAAAGAGATGGTGAGAAACAGGGAGGTAGACTTTGAAGAGAAAGGAAGAGGCACCAAGGCAGGGAGGTGAGGACCTGGAAAGTAGAAAGGGAAAGAAAAAAATCAAATAGCTAAAGTGCAAAATGTGTATGCATTAATTCCCAACGACAAATATAATTCTTATGCTTTTTGAAAGTATAGCAATAGAAATAAACTCTATAAAGAATCATACTGAAGTTGAATAAGAAGCACGTGCTGCTGCTGCTGCTGCTGCTGCTGCTGCTGCTGCTGCTGCTGCCGCCGCCGCCAGGCGCAGCCTCACACACGGGCGCTGCGGGTCCACAACCTCCACGGCCAGGCTGCCGTCCACCTCCTGGATGCAGGAATGCACAGTGTATGCATCTAGAGCCTGCATTGCTAAGCAAAGCAGGTGGAGATTGTAAAAGCATATATGGGCTCTCCTATGTGAGAATGAAAATGTGAACACTTTACGGGGCAAAGTAAAGAAATTGATAGGAAACTGGCAAGTTTTGGTGAGGATGGAAAAAGGGCTGGCGGGGCGAGATAAGGAGGGAGGAAAGGAGAAAGGGGAGAGGAATGATTAGGATTACTTTGCCCCGAGGAAGGATACACTCCAGTCATTTGTAGGAAATGCATGGGCCTCATGTTCGTAATGCTGGGCAAAATAAATCAGACACAGAAACTAAATATTGCATGGTTTTTCTTGTATGAGAAATGCTAATTATAAATAAATTAAAGAGCAAAATAAAGGAGATATAATAGGAGGCAGGAAAATGGCTATTTGGCAAAAGTGACTGGGACTGAGAAATGGAGAAAATAGGAATGGACTGAGAAATGGGAAATGAGAGGCAGGGAATGAAAAGTATGTTGTAAACATGGGCCAAATCCCCACAAGGAATGTGGTCACCATATGAAATTGTTATATGCTGCAAACGTGCACTACTAAAGCATTTACAAAGATGTGATCTGTATATCTGTCTGTCTATCCATTTCTCTCTCTGGGTCTCTCTCTCTCTCTCTCTCTCTCTCTCTCTCTCTCTCTCTCTCTCTCATATCTGACTCCAATTGCCAAGATTGTGTGGCACAAATATACAACGATAACTGTATTCACAATTGTGTCTTCATTATTATTTTTTTTTGGTGGGGGGACACTCAGGATGCTTTCAGGGAAGGTCTGGATTGGCTTGAGGATGAGAGGATCGAACCACAGAATCCTGAGCCTGACTGCTTTGTTTCAGCAGGCACTTAAGCACCTGAGCTAATGGGCAAGCCCCTGGCTTCATTATTTTTTCCAGATAATTAGCCTGCATATGCAGACTCCTAAGCAGTTCTTATTGAGATATGTGTTCTTAACTTTACTCTCCTGTCATTTCTAAATTTCTATCACTCTGAAAATTTTGTATTGTATTCATGACTTGTACTTAAGTTTTGTAAAAAGTGTCAAAAAAAGTTTATTAAAGACCCAGATTAATCAACCATTTCTAAGAACCCTCAACCATCTCATATTGTAAGATTCACACCAAATAACATTCTTGTGCTTTCTAGTTCAGTACCATACATACTCATCAACTTATTCTACATATTTGCCCATTCAGTAGAAACCCATTTATTTGCCTTTCTGGTCTGTATACTTGAATTTTAGTACACCAGCTAACCGTCTTTCCAGATCAGAAGTTTTCTATTCCATTGTACATAAAGGCAAAGAATAAAGTATTAGAAATGTTGTAACTTCATTGTTCCTAACCAAGTTACAAGTACCACACTTTAGCCAATATGTGCTCAATAGTGTGACAGTTGATAAGGGAATGTATGTGTATTTTTCCTTTTCTGAAAATTTCCCTAAGTCTGAATTTCTCAGTTTTTTTTTTTTTCTTTGTTACAACAGAGCAGCAAAACCTACAGGAATGCTTTGAAACTAAATGGGAAAATGATTGGTGCTCAGAAATACATTTCTTTCTCATTTTCCTTTTTCTTCACTTCTCACAGCTTGCAAGTGTCGCCTTTGATGATTTTTTTACTTGCACATTTTAACCAGAGTGAGGTACGTGATAACTTACAAGCAGTGACAGAGTTTCAGGATGAAACTAAGATTTGCAGCCCTAGAGCTCTTTTGCTGAAGGCGAATGGGACATTTCTGAACCCAAGATCCAGTCACTTCCAGGTCACTAAAAAATAGAAATGTTCTCATGCCTATTTTGCTACTTAAAGTTATCTATGGGTAAAAATGGAGCCCAAAATAGCAAGCAAATAGTTGTTAATATATTTCAGAATAACATGTCTTTCTCATTAGGCTGAAGTTGTAGAAGTTTTTTTAAAGGAAATCAATCAAACATCTATGTTCGATTTAATATTTGAAAATGAAGGATAAAAGATGCAAGTGTGACAACAGGAATGAGGGATGCAATGACAAGCAACCTTTATGTGAGAGATACAGTCATGTTCCAAATTCACGGAAAATCCCTTTTCCTCAGAAAATTATGTAAAATCCATCTTCCTCAGATTATTCTTAACTTTCATTGTTCTGGAAGGAAGACACAATGGGCCATGTCTCTTTCTGCCTTGCAATTCTCCACTTAAACTTTGGAGCTTTCTTTGGCAAATGCTGTGGAAAATATTTTTATTCGTCAAATATAATATTTCCTTTATTACCCAGGTTCCCCGTTCATTAAGACATGATCATTGCATTATGGAAGTGTTGCAACCCTCAATTTTTCTAACCTTCCACTCTCTTTAAATTTTGAAAAATAATCCTTCATTTTCCTTCTTGCTTCTACCCACAAGTGTGGGAATTCTTAACCATCATCTCTTTTTGGATTAAATATCTTCCTCTGGGTTCTTGTGTAAAACTGATAATACTGAATGTAAAATTCAACAGTTTCAAAATTAATCCCCCACTGGTGTAGTACTTTCTGTATCTACATCTTTGTATAATATGTTCTACTTGACTTCTCGTTGCCCAAAACCTGACGCTTGGTTCACAGATGCATAACCCACCTACTTTCCTGCCTCTGTCTTTCAAACTGTCATCTAGCCAGATAGGTCACCACATAGACACATCTGTCTGTAAATATATTTAACTTCCTTGAAAATTTTTATTTTTCTCATAGAATTTGGATAACACAGCATTAGTTATTGTAATTTGATATTAACATGATATCAAATATAAAGTAGATGTCTAAGCCTGCCCTGCTCAGTTAAGTGCGCCCATCGTTCACACATCACTGTTACTGACTTTATGTATCCTGTTAGTAATGGGGGAAACGAATTAGAAGAGGCTCTGTTACAGCTCACAATACATCCTATAAAACACTGGCTGCATTTATTCATTGATTTTGCATGTGATCAAACTTTATTTATTTATTGGTTTATTGATTTTTAATGTATTTGGTTGTTACAGGGTCTCACTTTGCAGCTCAAACTTGTGTTAATCCTCCTGCTTTCAGCCTCCCCACAAGCACTGGGATTACAGGCATCCACCACTATGCCTGGAATCTGGGTAGCTCAGCCCTCTCTGGGGGGTGGTGAGTGCTGGCATGGCCTGTGGTACTGGGCATTGAACCACAGTCTCTGCACTTGCCTAAGCTCACCTGTGTCTACTGAGTTATCTCTTCAGGTGAATGACGAAGCTTTAGAGGCTAACAGCTAGGAAGTACATTGAATTTTGCCAGTTTTAATCAGTTTACCCTTAACTTTGTCAGAGAATATCAAATAAAAATAGTTATTTCTTTTTTCTTCATCCTGAAGATTTTTATCTTCTGAAACAATATCCTTAAAAACAACCAAAATATATATGCTATTATATATAAATGTATTATATCATATTTTGTACACATATATGGTAAAGATGATTGTCAGTAATTTATCAAAAGTAAGAGTTTTATTCACATCTGTGGAAGTTTCTATTAATGTACTTTAAATTATCTCATCCATACTAAATCTATTAAAAGCACATATAACTAAATAAATGTTTCCCAAATGAGTTCTGAAGCCAGTATTGCTTTACATTTTAAAAATCTATTGAAATCATTCAGGCATTCTATTTCTAGGGCTTACCTTAACAGTCTAAATTTTCATGTCTGTCATCAAAATGAATCTGTGTACCTCAGGTTGTAGAACCTTTGTCAGTGTCAGCCATATGGATGAGTCACAGTCATTGCTTGGCCAATGTGCTCTCTGTGAAAGCCTGAGAGAATGTTTTCTCTCCATGTGACTCTCCTTAGGCACACTCTACATCACTGATCACTTTCCTCTTTGGAAATAACCCATAATCTCCTTGATCAGAAAATTTGGGACACTACCGAGTTACATGACATTACAGTACAGGTTCTCATAGGTCCTAAGACTTAATTGACCTTGGAAGGCTAGGAACAAAATGTAGGCTTTCCATGTGGCCCTCTTTTTTCTCTAATTTTGGTCTGCAAACTTAGGTAGTTAACTATCCGGAAGAGAAATTTATTGTTATTACCATACAATCTAGGCTGTTAGCTTAACCTCACTATCTGTCTAAATATCAAACATCTTAGACATAACATGGAACAGGTATTTTTCATCAAGTATTAATATGTTGAACTTTAAGTCCTTACAGAATATGACAAAAAACATTTAAAAATTAGAACATATTTTTAAAAAATAGGCATAAAGAATTATATACTCCTTATGTTTACACATAAGTCCAAAAATCTAACCATATATAACCTTGAAGCAGGACAGTTCCACAACATTCCTTTTCCTGTCTCTTGCCTTCATTCACCACCCCCTTTTTTTGAACAATCATCTACCCAAGACACAGCACAGCAGCAACTGGCATGTCATGACAAGCAGCCCGTATTCAGAAGACCAGAATGACAGGCACTCCAAGCATGAAACTACTATTACAGATTACCATCTTCAGTGCAGTTGCTTAGCTTACAGGTATCAGTATATATAGTTTGACAGGGTGAGAATGTTTCCAATTAACTCCTAGATTCAAAAATCTTCTAAAGATTATCAGGATCATTGCCTTGCCCATCTTGTACATTTAACTGTATGGCTTGTCACTGTCATGTTCCCTAGCTCTTTTCCTTTCCCTCTCTTCATTAGTTAGTCCTCAAGTTCCTGCTTTCCTTTTGATTGTATTATACCTTTCTATTTGTATTTCTTCTCAGGATCAATTCTGAGGAGATTTCACTGACCTTATCAGACCCAAAAGCTACAACTCTTGTTGCATAGGTCCTGCTTTACCTTGGTTTTAACCATCCACCAGAAAAGTATAAAAACGAAGTATAAGAAGCAAAGCCATGCTGTTATGTTGAGCTGTAGGGGACTCAGGTCAACAATTTCTGGCATTGCCAGTGAAGAGGAAGACCCAATACTATTATAGGCTACTGGACTCTTTTAGAATATTTTGCTGAGTTAACACACCTATAATATTCAAATAACAGAAACAAAAAAAGGGGATACAGATGAATGTCCATTTTGTATCTGTGTATTCAAAATTGTTAGGATAGATATATAGCTACATTCTCTTAATGAACAGAGGGATTTATTCTAATAGTGTTTGTAAATAGGATATCATGTCTGCATCTTGTTCAGCAATTAACCACTAGGAAGAATGTATGGAATGTGCTAGTTATTGAATCTATCTTACCAATTTGGTTTGAAACTGTCTCATTTCTACTTGTTTCTCAATAAAATTATAGAAAAAAAAGAATCTGTGTAGTTTGAAATTGAAAGTCATAAAACATGAACTCTGTCACTGACTGGATTGTGTGTGCTCTCTCATTTGTGGAAGTGTACTGGAGTCCAGAGCTTGCAGAATTTGATGGCACTCTTAGATACCTCCCTTGAGAAGAGCTGAGTGAGGAAATTGAGTGCTCACACAAATAAAACTAAAAATAAGAGAAATATTTCCCTTTCCTTATCCACTAAACGATTGCATGGCTGAAAATCGTCAATTTTATTGATTCAAATTTCCTAACCAAAGACTCCCAGGCCTTGCAATATGATGTAAAAGTAGAACCTGCTCAAATAGGAAAACTCAGACTTTTCCTTACAAGCTGCATCCCTTGCTGGGAGAGACGGCCTGTACTCCAGAGATTACATTCACAAGCCTCTGTGTTTTTTGCTTTGCTTTGCAACAGTAATCGGAGAATATTCTGTTAAACTTCAGTGTTAATACACCTTGTATTATATAATTTTAATGAAATGATCCTCAATTTAGAAATGCTAAGATCATTTCCAAATCAACCCTGCTTTATTATACATGCATTTGAAAGACATTAGAAATTTACATGTGTTGATAAGCTATTGATACAATATAATGCATTTATTTTTTTATATTTTATTTTTATGTAGTTGGTACAGGATTACACTATGCAGCTTGGTTTCAGAGGGATCTTCCTGTTTTCAGGCTCCCCAGTGCTGGGATTATAGGCATGCTCCACCAGCTCATTGGCTGCTCAGTGTGCTGGGGTCAGAGCCAGTGTTGCATGTAGTGCCAGGTATAGAAACTTGGTCTTGCACTTTCCTAAGCAGACACTTATTCCGCTCAGTTGTTTTTAAAGTATTTGATCTGATGTCCAAGAATAAAGCCATTGTCAAAACATCAGTCTTTATTTTCTTTTATAATTAAAGGATTATACTAAAATCAATTTTTAAATAAAATTTTTCAGTTTTGTTTGTAGTCTGAAGAAAGAAGAAGTGGTTAATCACTTGTTCTAGGTTCGCTCACATGCTTTGTTTAATCTGAGGTTACCCCTCTTTTTCTATGTTGAAAATCTGAGAGCTAAATAAGTCAACCAAGATTATCAACCAAACTCACTCCTGACATAGCACCTAAAGCAAATATTAGTATTTTCTATATTTCTTCACAGCTATTCTTATATTATAATTTTAATTAATTAATTGTGATTTACATACAACTATAGGACTACTTTTTTCATGGAATATTATACACAAGGATTCTCTTTTGTAAATACAGTTCATTGTACTGACCAAAACATAATTAATAGAAGAGTCACTGCTGAAAAGTCTTTGAACACAAAGGAGTGTTTACATTGCAACATGCAGGGTTGGTGAGATGGCTCAGTGGTCTAAAGCACCTACTTAGAACAAGCTTAGCAAAGCACAGGGACCGCGGTTCAATCCCCCAGCACCACATGCC
>NW_004524719.1:3587202-3588711 GCF_000260255.1 Octodon degus | reverse complement strand
AAATGAAGTATAAGAAGTAAAGCCATGCTGTTATGTTGAGCTGTGGGGGACTCAGGTCAACAATTTCTGACATTGCCAGTCAAGCAGAAGACCCAATACTATTATGGACTACTGGACTCTTGTAGAATATTTTGCTGAGTTTACACACCTATAATATTCAAATAACGGAACTTAACAAAAAAGGGGATACAGATGAATGCCCATTTTGTATCTTTATATTCAAAGTGGTTAGGATAGATATATAGTTACATTCTCTTAATGAATAGAGAGATTTGTTCTAATAGTGTTTGTAAATAGGATACCATGTCCACATCTTGTACAGCAATTAACCACTAGAAAGAATGTATTCAATGTGTTAATTATTGAAACTGTCCTACCAATTTGATTTGAAACTGTCTCATTGCTATTTGTTTCTCAATAAAATTATGAAAAAAATGTTTTTTGTAAGTTTTATGCAATATAAATTTTATAAATGAACCATAAAATTCTAATTTGAGTTATTTGGTAAATAGAGCAGTTGAATAGTTTCCATCTTTGATATACTAAAATGGATGCTTATAATAAAAATATATGACTCTATATGTAAAAAATAGACCTGTTGTGATCTGCCATGCTTATTAAGTATTTGAAATAATTCTGAGATTTAAAATTTTCCTAAGATGAATTCTAGCACAAAGTGTGCAATTTCTTAGCACTTAAATGCACAAAAACATTTTAAAAACAAGAAAATAGAACTTTAATACTAATGAGAAGACTGAGCATTGAATTTTTTTTTCTGTTTACTTCAATGCTCTAAAATACCTGAGGATTCCTTAAATTCGGCAATAATGCAATGCAAGGATTCTAAGCAACAAGGGGTCTCTATTTGTATTGTTCAAACAATTCATGAAAAACAGCAAAAACATGTAAAACACATTCAATGATCTGTTATAATTTTTCTTTGTGTACAAAAATTGTTGCTTATTTTCAATAATTCTATCTGTGCTCTATAGAGAATTTATTGTTTTCAATTAAGAGATATATGAATTATTTCATAAGTTTTTTAAAAAGTTATTTTTTGATATATTAAATAACTGTTATAGTTTCATGCAGTATTTTATATGTGTTTCCTTCAGTGTTATGGTTTGAGTAGAGGTGGCCCCCAAAACCTCAGGCAGACATGGTAGAGCTCCTGGAGTTTGTGATTGATTGTTGTGGGTGTGGATGCTGCACCTGCTCTGGAGCAGTCAATTTGCATTACAATGTGAGGAGGGAAGAGAAGCTAGCTAGCTGCCTGAGCTGCTGCCACTCCCAGCGCTCTCTGCTCTTTGCCATCACCATGAAATGTTCTTCTGTGCCATGTGCCACTCTGCCCTGGAACCAGCCTAGTACAGACTGAAACCTCCAGTAACTGGGATCAAATTAATCCTTTTCTTCCTTCATTTTGGGAGTCAGGTATTTATCCCAGCAAGGAGAGAAGAGTAACTAAGACATTCAAGAATTAAGTGAAAATTTCTGCTTTATTCACAA
>NW_004524719.1:3574143-3586961 GCF_000260255.1 Octodon degus | reverse complement strand
AAAAAAAAAAACAAACAAACAAAAAAAAAAACTGGTATAAGATGCAACAGATTTTATATCAAAAGCAATAAAATGATATAATAACTCTGATTATATAATGATAAAAGGATCAGTTCAACAAAATGGAAGACCAATTCTAAATTCATTTACACCTAACTTAAGGACAACCAAACATCCAAATTATATGTTTATAGATCAAGAAGAAAATGAGGTTCAAGTACTCACATATGTACAATTTTATGTGTATATATCACAATTAAAATGTACTTTAAAAATTCAGAGTAATAATCTTACAATTTTATAAGGCACGATGAGCAAGTCATTGGTGTCCAGGAAAGAAGCTGATTTACACAGAGTAGAATGAAAGATGAAAGCCACGTTAGAGATGAAATCACATTTCTTACTGTACCATAGAGAAAACTGAAGCAAGCACAAGAAAGCAGCTTTTGGGATTTTCTGTTTCTATTCCTTTTTCTATTTTTAAGCCTTCCAAGATGTCACATGCGCTTTCTGTGATAGTTCACAGTGTTGCTGGTGACTCACACATTGACGTCTCGTTCCCCCGATTGACTTGGCTCCTGCTTTACTGAGACACAATACCCGACACCCACACGCAAAAATGAAAGGTTAAACATAGTCAGCTCATAGTTTCCAGTCTCCAAGAAAAAAAAAATCGCAGCGCAAGATGTGTCTGGCAGATCAAAGATATTTAATTCGTGAAAGCTAAAAAGTGAGCCAGGCAAGGGAGTCAGGAAAGAACTGCTGTGGGATCAAGACAAGGTCAGAGCTACAGGACCCCCCGGACACAGCAGGGGCAAGTCTGACTTCTCCAGCAGGCATTTCTTAATCCAATGAAGTTGTCGACTCAGGATTAGCATTTCTATAGCCTAGGCATAAATCCAACATGGGGCCTAAGTATGGGTAGACTGAGAGTTATAACAAAGTGAGCGCAGCATGACCCGATGTGATGAATTCACAACACAGTAGACTTATTCAGAAGTAGGTCCTAATCGAATGAGAACTAATCACCACAAGTTTGCAGGGACTTCCAGGGTGTCTTTTCTTTCCTGCTAGCTCTTGACTCTTTTTCTCTGTCTCTGTCCAGAGATGAAGTATTCATCTTTTCTACCAACCTGTACAATGTGATTGTGCCTTAAAGGGAGCTTTTTCTGTACTGAAACTCTGAAACCCTGAGCTGTAATAAACCTGTCCCCCACTGAATTGCTATTCTCAGGGAGCTGTCACAGGGATGGGCAGCTAACTAAGCATCCCTCATCCACTAGATTAATATACATTAAGGGATAAGGCTAAAAAGTACATATTTTGATGCAACAAGTCACACATATTACTTTTTCATCATGACCTTTATTCTTAGGTCTTGTAGTGAGAATTAACAAATTTACCCAGTAAAACCTAGGAGAATCTTTAAATTACAAAGTTTGACATATTTTAGGTATCTCTCAAGTATTTGAACAATTATGTCAATAAGACATGTAATTCATTAGCGCAAAGTATCCCAAGTAATAACTTCTGTATCTAATTATGCACAATTTTATATGGTCATATATCACAATTAAAATGTATTTTAAAACTTCAGGGCAATATTACAACTTACAGGGGCCAGGGAGATGGCTTAGTAGAATAAGTGTTTCCCTGGCAAGTGCAAGGGTCTGATTTCAATCCCTAGTTCCACAAAAAAAAAAAAAAAAAAAAAAAAAAACCTTACAATTTTCTAAGGCATAGCTAAGTTGCTTTTGTAGGTGTCTATATATTCAATCAAACACTATATTTTATTAATAAATACTATGATTTTTCAAACAACTTCTTTCTTTCTTTTTTTGTTTTTCATTTCTGGGGATTAAACTCAGGACCCTGAACTTGCTAGGCAGGTGCTTATTCTACTGAGCTATCTCCCTGGCCTTACAAACAGTTTCTAATAGGCTCTATTTCATTTTATTTTTTTAAGTTAATTAATTAGTTATTTGGTATAGGGTCTTGTTATGCAGCTCATATTCATAGTAACCCTCCTGTCTCAGCCTTCCTAGTTCTGGGATTGCAGGTGTGTGCCACCATGCTTGGTTTCAGGGCCAGCATGGTTCTGAAGTTGGCATGACATGCAGTACCTGGGATTGAACCTGGGTCATTGAGCTTGACAGGTAGGCACATAGACAGCTAAGCTATGTCCCCAGCTTAGGCTCAATTTTAGATAATTGTTTAAACAATGAGTTTGAATGATTAAAAGGTATAATTTTTCAACTGTTCTTCAAACTGGCATCTATTATGGATTTTCATGGTTTTATTTTAAAACTTCCTGAACATCTGATTTTATTACAGAATTATCTTTCCTATCAAGTTTACATTGATTTGTTTTTGATACTTGCTTGTCAAAATTAAAACCCACAGTGCTGATATGGTAGTTGGTGTTCTCCAGAAAAATAGAAGAAAGAAGGAGAAAGGGAGAAGTAAAGGGAGAAGGAAGGGTAGAAAAGGAGGGAGAAGGAAAAGGGGAAGGAGAGAGAAAAGGAAATAACTTTTATTGTTATAAGTGGCTTAAAAATTAGACAGAGGAGTCCAGTGACCTGCCACCCTCAGGCTAGACACCAAGAAGTTCATAGTGTAATTTATTCCAATGTCATCACCAAAAACCTGGAGCTCTGCTTTCCAGGGCAGTAGATGTCATCAAATACAGAATGTAGGTGACTTGTTAATGGCCTAGTGTGTAAGCAGATGTTCAGCAAATGGATGTCAGTGTGAAAGGACAAGGGAGCTTTCCTTCCATACATCTACTAATCCAATTGTGGATCTCATCTAGAAAGATGCACATAAATGCAGTATAAATAATATTTTACTAAGATTTAATGAGCATCCCTTAGTCCATTCAACATGACACCTGAAAGTAAGCATCACACCCAGAATCTCAGTCTAAATTTGAATGTCTGTTCACTCATAAGTAAAGGCAAATGTGTTACTACTGTATATGAAAGAAGAAGAGATGGCCAACGATTACTTGGATCCACTAATTGAGTAAATCCATCATTAATATATAGCTATTAGCTATTAGTGACCATTTAATTTTACAATTGTGCCAATGTTTCATTCTTTCTGCGTGAAATGCTTTACTATAGCTGTACAAAATGTTACCCACAATTGGAATGCCTAGGATGCATACAAGCAAAGTTTTCTCCATTAATCACATTGTATTCATAAAAATTATTGGCTTGGCTACATTTTGTTAAAAATATATAGAAAAATGATAAGATATACTTGGCCTCAAAGAAATAGATCTCGCTAAGACATTAAACATGGAAGAATTTGATGTAGAGAATTAACATTATTAAAGAAAAGGAATATAAATTATTTACATAGAATTTGATATAATATAGTATTTATTTATGAAATATTTATTGTTCTCCTTGTAAATTTTTAATAATTTCAAATATAGAAACAATTTTCTTGACCATGGAGCAAGATCTTCAAGCAGCATTTAACATTTTGAAGAATGTACAAAGGCAGGGCAAATAGCTTAGCGAATTAAAGATCTGAGAGCAGGTGCAGGGGCCGGGGGTTCAATCCCCGGTCTGCCGTGCCCACTCCACCCCTGGGGCGCGTTGGGACAGCAAATGAGACTGGGCATGGTGGCGCGCGCCTGTAATCCCAGCTCTTGGGAGGCTGTAACCAGGCGGATTACTATTAGTCCGATCTAGTAGTGAGACCTTGAACATCCTGTAGACCCTTCCCTAAAATACCAAAAAAAAAAAAAAAAAGAGAGAAATGTAGAAGAACTTATACAAACTACCAAATTTTTCACACTGTTAAGGTAATATTGCTGAAATGAAATAAAAGGAAAAAGTTATTTTATTAGTGATAAAAATTAACTAAGAAGTTAAAAATTTTTAACAAATTTAGTTAGATAGGTCTAGTGCCCTAATGTATCACATAATATTTTTTTTTCAGTGTATTTAGTACAAGGTCTACAGGGTCTCACTACACAAATCGGACTCCCGTGATCCTCCCGTTTGCAGTCTCACAAGCGCTGGGATTACAGGTGCGCGCCACCATGCCCAGGCTCAATCAGCATCTCAGCCTGCCCCGAGGGCGGTTCTGGATCAATATGAGGGGGATCAAACCCCACTCCCTGCATCTGCCTAAGCAGGCACTTTAGTCTGCTGAGCTATGTGACCAGCCCCTGAAACTATTTTTTTAAACAGACAAAAACCAACAAATAATATCTTAAAAGGTATAGACATTTGTGACAATTAACTCTGAAGAAATAATTAAAAGTAGTAGAAACAACAAGTGAATTAAAGGTTTACTTGCCTGTGTTTAAAATTTTATTTTGAGTGGCTGGATAGATAGCTCAGTAGAATAAGTGCTTGCCTGGCAAGTGCAAGGCCCTGAGTTCAATCACTGGTTCTGCCCACCCTCCCACAAAAAATTCTTTTGATAATTCTGTGTCCAAATTATTGATGCTTAAATACACTTTCTTTCTAGATATTTCAAAGTCAGACATGAGTTTAATGAATAGCAAAGTGACAAATAAAATATCAATCTTTCTTTAGAACATGAGTTAGTTTTCAAATTTCTTCTTTTTTATAAATTGACCATAAAGTTTTGTATCTACCAGACCCAGAGGGATTCTGGGAAGTACTCAATGCATTCCTGTTGGATAGGATTTTCTTATGTGTGAATAATGGCTGAAGAAAATTTAATAATGTTGCTTGTATTACTTATCAATAGGAACAAATTTAAAGTCATTTCGGCTGATAGCTCAGACGTTTTGCTTATCAGATATGAAATGTGATTTTAACTGTCATCACTCATTTTGTTCATGTGCCTCAGTAATTAAAGCAATTACTCAATTAATTATGTCAAAGCATTATTAGTGCTGCCTTTGCAGGGTCTGGGTTGAGTATAACTTCACGAGCTTGTGCAATGAAGTACCTAATGTCTCATCTACATTCTCCATCCGAGGTAATGTAGTCCTCACCCAGTAATTGTCATCAGGGAGTTTATCATCTAAGAAAAATGACCACCTAAAACCTGGAACATTACCAATTCTATCGTAGCAATGACATGCAGAGCAAATTCAATCGTTGCCCTTATTAATTAAATGCAGTTCATTAGCAGTTACATTGAGAGAAGAAAGCACTCAGCAAGCCATTTTGATGTTGAATCAACATAATTCTTTTATGTCTTTCTTGTCCCCCATATGAGGGAATTTCCAGAGGCAGAAAAATGGAGTCTCATGAAAAAAGCTATATATTTCCTGATCATTGTCAAGATTATACTACTTTTATGAAATTCAAATGCATGTAATTCTATATGGTGTAATCATTATCAGATTTTATGCTTACTTTTAGGACATACTTCGATTTAAAAGTCAAAAAACACTCCAATGTTGAGGTTTGTATGCAGAGTCACATAAGCACGTAACTGCAGAAGATTATTACTCAAGTATGATAATAGAGTCTGACCTTTAATATTATCAACATAATGAAAAATTAACTATTAGGAAAAACACTATGCTGTAAATATAATCTTTTTGCATGAACACATATCTAACTCATCCAACATTTCTATTTCTGTGTGAGGAATATATTCAAAAACCTTTCTTGGACTTTATATTTGGTTTCATTCTTTTCAAATTTTGTTTTTATTAGTCCATGTTTGAATACATAATGATCACACTCCATGGCATGTTGGTATTTATATAAATCATTTTAGTCATTTTTTAAAAAACATATTGGTATGATTTGGATATACACATTGATCAAATTCATCATAGAGAATTTGTACCTTATATGATATTCCTTGGCTCTTTGAATTTTTGATAAGTAGAATTTATTATTGTAATTACCTTGCCATACATAAATTATTTCTTCAGTCTGATCATAATTTTGTTGACAATGATTAAATTTGTGATCTTTATTTTTATATTATTTAATTTTTATTCATTTTAATGAGAAAAAAGATATAACAATGAAACAGTTTCAAAACAGGTTAGTAGAACAATTACAATAATTAGTACATTGCATATTGTCTTCACAGTAGTTACTCAGAGGACAAGATGCAGGCATGATCTCTTATCTAAACCATTTTTGTTTTTTTAAAATAATTTTATTGAGAAACAAATAGAAATGAGAGTTTCAAAATCAATTACTAGCACAATTTCAATACTTAGTACATTGTATATTGTTGTCTTAGTGGTTATTCACTGTACAAGATGCAGACATGATATCCTGTCCACAAGTACTATTAGAACAAATCTCTCTATTCATTGAATTAAGAGAATGCAGCTGTATGTCTATCCTAACTATTTTGAGTATAAATATACAGAATGGTCACTCATTTGTGTCCCCTTTATTGGTTAGTTTTTTTTCTTTTTTTTTTCTTTTCAAAGTTTTATTGATAAACATATAACAATGAGACAGTTTCAAATCAAATCGAAAGTACAGTTTCAAGAAATAATACACTGCATATATTCTTCTTAGTGGTTAATTGCTGTACAAGATGCAGACTTGTGATCCTACTTACAAACACCATTAGAACAAATCGTTCTATTCATTAAGAGAATGCAACTATATATCTATCCCAACCACTTTGAATACACAGATACAAAATGGACATTCATAGTTATATCCCAATTCTTTTAAGTTCCGTCATTGAATATTATAGGTGTGTAAACTCAGCAAAATATTCTAAAAGAGTCCAGTAGCCCATAATAGCATTGGGTCTTCTGTTTAACTGGCAATGTCAGAAATTATTGACCTGAGTCCCCCACTGGTTTCTCTTCAGATCGTATAAATCTTTCGCCTTTTATTGGTTAGTTTTGTCAGAGAAGGGCATTCCATTGTCATTTAAATACTGTAGGTACATGAATTCAGCAAAATATCCCAATATAGTCCACTAGTCCATAATAGTTGTGGGTTTTCCGTAAGACTGTCAATGTCAGAAGTTGTTGACTTGAGCCTTTTACAGCTTATCATATTAATATGGCTTTACTTTTTATACTTCATTTTCATATTTTTGTGCTGGATGGTTAAGACCAAGAAAAAGCAACACCTATATAAAAAGAAATGCAGCTTCTGTATCTGATTAGGTCAGCCAAATCCCCTCAGGATTTAATCTCAACCCCGTACCTCAGTTTGTAGATCCTTTCTCAATGTCAGCCATGTGGATGAGTCTCAGCCATTGCTTGACAAATTTGCTCTCTGTGAAAACTTGAGGGGATGTTTTCTCTCCAAGTGACTCTCCCTAGGCACACTCTACATCAAAAATCACTTTCCTTTGTGGACCCATAATCTCCTTGATCAGAAATTTGGGACACAATTGAGGTATAGGATGTTACAGTACAGGTTCTCCTATTTCCTGAGTCCTTACTGACCTTGAAAGGCTAGGGCTAAAATGTTGGATGTCCTTGTGGCCCTTCTTTTTCTTTAATTTTTAATCTTCAAACTTAAGTTGTTAACCCTTCAGAAGAGAAATGTAATGACATTATTACCCTATAACATAAGCAGTTGAGTTTAACCTCACTATCTGTCTGATTAACAAACATCTTAGATCTAACATGGAGCAAGTATTTTCCATCAAAGCATTAATATGTTAAACTTCTAGTCTCTCCAGAACATTAAGAAAAAAAGATTAAAAAGATAAAACAATAGTTTAAAAAATAAGAATAAGCACTTACATATTTTCACACAGAAATTTGGAAATCTAACAGTATACAGACTTGTAACAGGACAGTCCTATGACCTTTTTTTGACTCATATTTTCATTTATTACCCCTTTTTTTAAACAAACCTTTACTTGAGATACAGTATGGCCATAATTGGTATGTCATGTCAAGCATGACATACCAATTACATACCATGGTAAGTAGAAGACCAGAATGACAGAAATTCCAAGCAAGACTCTACCATTACACATTGCTTTCTTCAGTGCAGTTGTTTAGTTCACAGGTATTAGCATATATAGTCAGGGTGAGAAACTTATCAATTAACTGCTATCTTCAAAAACATGCTGAAGATTCTCAGGATCATTGCCTTTCCCATCTTGTACATATAAATGTATGACTTTGCCCCTGTCGTGTTTTCTAGCTTTTCTTCTGGCCTTCTCTTCATTAACTAATCCTCAAGTTTTTTCTTTGCTATTAATTGTGTTATGCCTTTCTATTTTTATTTCTTCCTTGGAGTTGTTATACTAGGGAGATTATACTCTATTAACACAAGTTGGTCTGGTTTATTTCACTTATGAGTATATCTTCAAGTGGCATGCACTTATATATAAATGCTTTGAGTGTATCATTCTTTATAGCTGAGTAGTACTCCATTGAATAAAAATACCACAACTTTTTCCTCAGGTGATGGGCATCTTAGTTGTTTCCAAGATTTGGCTATCACAAATTGTTTTGCTATGTATATAGGTACACATATATCACTGTGATACAATGTTTTCAGCTCGTCTGGGAAAATTCCCAATAAGAGGATAGCTGGTTTGAATGGAATTCCAGTCTTAGTTTTTTAAGGTGTCTCCACACTGATTTCCATAATGGTTGCACCAGGCTATGTTCCCACCAACAGTGAAGAAGTGTTTCTTTTTAACCACAGCCTCTCTAACATTTGTTGTTGGGTGATTTCTTTATGATAGCCATTCTTTCTGGGGTGAAATGGTATCTCGGTGTTGTTTTAATTTGCATTTCATGGATGGCTAGTGATGTGGAGCATTTTTTCATATATTTATTCACTTTTATAATTTCATCCTCCAAGAAGTGTATGTTTATCTCGGATGCCCATTTCTGGATTGGGTCTTTAAATTTTGGGGCCAAAATATTTCTTAGTTCTTTATTAATTCTAGAGAGCTGACCTTTGTCTGAGTGCTTATTAGTCAAGATTTTTTTCCAAATTTGTGGGTATTCTTTTCACTTTGTTGGTAGTTTCTTATGATGTGCAAAAACTTCTCAACAAGAGGAGATCCCAGTTGTTAATTCTTTCAAGTGTTACATGTGCGATTTGATTTCTTTCATGAACTGTTTGCCTACCCCTATGTCTTCAAGAGTTTCTCCTACTTTCTCTTCCAGAAGATTTAGTGTCTCTGCTTTAATGTTTAGATCTTTAATCCATTTTGACTTTAGTTTAGTGCATGGTGATAGACTGGGTCAAGTTTTAGTTTTCAGCATGTAGAGAACCAGCTTTTTCAGCACCATTTGTTAAAGAGGCTATCTTTCGTCCAGTAAGCGTGTTTGGTCCCTTTTCTTATCTAAACAGTATTTGTACAAACCTTTCTTCTCAATGAACTAAAAGAATGTAACTGTATGTCGATCCTTTTTTTTTTTTTTTTTGGTGGAACCAGGGATTGAACTCAGGCCCTTGCACTTGTCAGGCAAGTGCTTATTCCACTGAGCCATCTCCCCGGCCCCCGATCCTTTTTTTTTTGAAACATAAAGATGAAAATAAAATATTTATTGTTCATCAATCAAATGAAGATTTTTTTTAATGATAATAACATCTTTATTGAGAATTCTGACATCTGAACACACTTTCACAAGCCTTACACATCACAATCATGTTCTGCCCCCTTCTTTCTTTTGTGTTGGCTTACACTGGCCCCTCAATTATCACAGAAGTTACATTCCAGACACCCCCATGATAAGTGAAAATCAACAAAATAGTGTTGATTTTCACATATGTACATATATATATATATATATATATATATATACACACACACACACATATATATACATATTCATTATTTTATTCAGAAACAAATAGCAATGCGCTTGTCCTACTAACCTGCTTTGAATCTGTATCCCTAGTCTATCTTGTATATACATATTTTTTCACTACAAAATGGTCCTTTATTTATATCCCCCTTTTTGTTTTGTTTTGTTAGAGATGGGTGTTGCAGGGCTGTTAGAGAAGCTGAATTTGCAATCTTTGAGGCCCTCAGAAACTGAACAACATGTACTATTTTGTTGTGTTATGCTACTGATATTCAGGGCAAATCTCTTATCAGAGCAGATAGACTGAGCCTTAGGAAAGGAGAAGAAATTGTGTAGCCTTAGAGTTCTCCTCAAAGTGATCTCATGTGGCGTAAACTACAGGCAAGATACAAAGAGCACCATACTGGAGTTTGCAATGTATTTTATTTTTTATGTCTACCAAATGAAACCTCTTAAATCACATAAATTAAATGCTTTTTTAAGTTGTATCAAGAATTCTATGAATAGTTGGGATGCTATCACCCACTCCCAATAAATGTGTTATGATTCATCCTTCGTGATGCAGTCTGTGCATGTGGACAAGCATATGACACGGGCGTCCACATGATCGTGTCACGGTGATCAACTACAGCGTCAGGACCGCGCAGTGCTCTAGCTGCTCGTCCTTTTCTCTTCCCTGGAACATGCCGAGCACTGATTTTTCTCCACCTGGCTCCATAATCTGTCTTTGTGGAAGTGCAACAGGGTCTTTGGAAGGAAGTCACATTCTCATATTTTATTAAAAGGACTTGGAATGTGTGTTGCAGTAAAAGCTGGGTTTGTTTTATCTTTTATGAAATACAGTTAAAACTCACATAATGAGCTGTGGATAAATTGAGTTAATGTTTACTAAATATTTAATGGAGGACACACCTGTTCATACAGTTTTTGCTGGCAAGTGAAAATGCATTGAGAAAAAAATCCTGGCTCTTGGAAAAGAAACAGAGACCTAGGAGAAATTTCACATCTGTCTTGCCATGTTCCTCAATATTTTCCCCATGTGGCTCCTCTGTGGCCTACTCTTCTGCTATTTAGCTACAATTAGGAATTTATGCTGAACAGAAGACAACCCAGCTTTTTTATCACAGTTAATTTAAAGGACTTCCTGTGAGCCTCTATTCTTTTATTAAACATTCTTAAATTTACTCATTTTAGAGCCAAATATAAGTTGCAGAGGAGGAGGTAAAGAGTCTGTCTGGCCAAGATGTGAAGGTAAGAAGAATATCTGGACACCACCAAGTTCTGCTGAGATGCAGCGACTGGGAAATCGATTTATAGTAGCCAGCCAGTAACTCTAGTGGAATGAAAATTGTGTACCAACACTAAAGAGTTGTGTAGAAACTGGAAGATGTGAAAGCAAGGAGGACCACAGTGATGATGGATTAGAAAAGCAGCATCAAAGGAATGACAGAGACCTAAAGGCATGTTAAATCAGACTTATACCATAGGACATCTGGAACTCTTGGTAAATACCCAAGGTTTGAAGAAATATTACTAAGCTTAGATTTCCTGTAGAAAAAACCATGATGATGCATATAATTCCAAGATGTAGGTCAACCTCAATAAATGTCAAAAAGGAACACAGAATAAGAGGCACAGGTTTATAAAAATATAACAATTAGACTATAGAATCCATGCAGAAATAAATGTGTGAGGAAGTCAAAATTCTTAAATTATTTTTCTGACCAGATATTTTAAATCTCTGAAGAGCCTAGGAATTCTAAATTATATACTTGATTATACTCTATCTATCTATCTATCTATCTATCTATCTATCTATCTATCTATCTTCTATCTATAGACATGTAATTAGTCATATAATGTTTTTAAGAAATCACATAGTAATTAGGAATAGAGAGGAAGACACATCACATTTCACAAAGGATCGATTGAAAACAATCTTGTATCTCCTTTTCTGAAGAGTTCATAAAGACCAGATACCTTGCAACTATGAGAGAGATAGGTATTTCTGCTCTGGGCCAGATTTTAAGACAAAAGATTAAACAAAGGCAGCCACATGCCTCCCTAGGGATAGACATCAAGGACTGATACTCTAAATTGGTATAAATCATCTTGAAAGCAAAGGAAAAGCCACTAACACAATCTCCTGAAGGCAAAACTCCTGTTCTGTATTTATGTCCACTTGTTACATGATTAGCTTCTCCACTTGATCCCTGTTTAATAAATTTTACCTGAGGAATTATGCTTGTGATTTTATTGGCTGAAGGAGCCTGGGAGATGCCTCAGCATAATAAGCGCTTGCTTGGCAAGTGCAAGGGTCTGAGTTCAATCGCCGGTTCTACAAAAAAAAATCTTTTTCGATGGCCATAGTTTTCATATGTTTCCAGCCTTAGACTTGCCTCATCTCATTGTTTTGCTCTTTAAAAATACCTGGAAAAAGCACATTTCTTGACAACCCATTGGGTCCCCTTCTGGACTATTTCTTTCCTCTGACTGAAGTTTTCCTCCAACAAATATTCTGCTTTTATCCTATGCTATTCATAAAATTCATTATTCAGTTTTAGAGAACATTAACTAGCCCAGAAATCTTTTGCATTGGGGGTTTCCTACCCCTGTATCAATAGCATGGTCAGAGAGCATGGTAGAAGGTAGGTATTCCATGGTGGCAGCCAGGAAACAGAGACTACAATTCCTGCAACACAAATACACCACTTCAGGTCCCTTCTCTAGTGACCTGGCTCTGTAGATGAGGTCCCCAGCTCCAAAGAGCACATTCAGCAATGAATATATTACTTCAGATTAGTCCACCGCTTCGTCTGATTGCTTCATCCACAAAAAAGTATAGCACACCTTAATCAAATCTTCCACACATGAGACTTTGGAGGATATTTTATACCTAATGGAGAATCCTGGACTTAGCAAAAAATCCACCTCCTTTCCACTATGTATGTGATCATTGGGATTCCAAAACTGACTATTCATTTTTTTTTAATTTTTATTTATTTCTGTGTGTGTGTGTGTGTGTGTGTGTGTGTGGCCAGCTCAGCCCACCAGGGGGCGGGGCTGGCTGGCATGTGGTGCTGGGGGATTGAACCGC
>NW_004524719.1:3567955-3572195 GCF_000260255.1 Octodon degus | reverse complement strand
AAAAAAAAAAAAAGCTGAAAACTAACATAAGATTCTTGCATCAGAATAAATGCCAAAGACCATGCCAAAAGTTTAGTTTTGGTAGTAGCTGCACTGCTAATGAGACTGAATTCTTTCAACTGCTAAAATTATTTTTGTATTCATGCTAACTAATCTTGTTTAATGCATATTTAATAAACAACTTGCATAACTCCTATGATAAGAACATATCACTGTTATTAAACCTGGAACAGTGTATACATTCTGAAATGGCCACATTACATTTTTTTTCAAGACCTCTAAGTATTTTGGACAACGTACCTGGGAGATGTGATGTGGGGTTGACACAAATTTAAGCAATATGAAACCAGCCACTATTTCAGGAAGAGAAAATACTTCAGAAAGTAAATACATCAGTCATACAGAAGTGCAGAAATTCACTCTGTTATGGGAGCACCATGAAATAAACTTGATTAGTTTTTAAAAAAAACTTGTAAATCAAATACTTTGTTATTTGCAATAAAATGAAATAAAAACCAAAATATACTTATAGCCTGACTTACAATAATTTAAATTAAATCTTATCTATTCATTATCAGTAATTATAGATCAGTATGAGTTAGATGACCTACTGGTAAAATTCAAGGCACTGATAGATGTTAATTCTTTGTCAGTTTTTCCATTTGTTTGGTGAAAAATGTCAAATAGCAATTTATGTTTATACACACAAACTTACAATTTGAATATAATTCAATTTACATTGCAATGCAGAAAATCGCCTACTTATTTGGTTGCTAGAGGAATCTGTACAACACATAACAAAATAAAATTGCACTAATAATTTTCTTTTATAGGACATTTTTTAGTTGATACAAGGTATTTGTAATTGTCATATTGTACTGAAGATTAATTCACTTAGTACCAACTTTAAAATAAGGTTAGTGAGACATCTCTTCACTTACTTGATATTTAAACCGAGTGTCTTGATCTTCAGTGCAGTACCACTGCACTCATAAACGTCACAATACATGTGGGAAAATAAATTAGATAAAAGTAGATGCATGATATCATGAAAGTCATAAAAGTACCATTAATTCAGTGTGAGGGTCCTGTAGAGTGCCTGTGTGTTCCCTCAGATGGGCTTGTGAAGTGAGATGAAAGACGTGTTAGAATTAGCCTATGGAAAGGCTCATGGCTCTTTCCAAGAAAACAATTTTAATATAATCATGCAATTACAGTAAAAACTGCCCGGTATGTTACAGAGACTGACTAAATTTTTTAGATGTTAGAAAGCAGTTAAAGTAAACCTTCAAAAATTTTTTTTTAAAAAGCAAACCCCATAAGCTATTTACTAGGATAAAAATGTTATACTATGAAAGATCAAAGAAGCTATTACATATAGGCATATATATGTGCATATACATATGAGTAGGTATGTACTTCTCATACATACAAAAGGAGAGAAGGAGATATAAATATACATTATTTTTAAGATAAAATGATGTTATTTGAAAATATTGGACCATGAGAGTTAACGAAATTATATAAGAAGTTAAGCAAGTTGCTTGAAATTGAAATTTCAGAAAATACCAAAATAAAAATAGTATTTTCTTTTTTATTTTTATGTATTTAGTACAGAATCTACAGGGTCTCACTACACAGATTGGACTTGCAGTGATCCTCCTGTTCAAGCACCGGGATTACAGACATGTGCCACCACTCCCAGTCTCAATCACCATCTCAGCAAGCCCCAGTGGCAGGGCCAGCACGGCACACCAGGGATCAAACCCCAGTTTCTACATTTGCCCAAACAGGAGCTTCAATCCACTGAGCTATCTGGCCAGGCCTTTATTTTCTTAATTTACAATTGTTTTCAAAAATATATTTTAGATCAGAAATGAGAAACTATTTGATTACAGTAAAGGAGTTGACATCAAACTTTTAAAATTCTATATATGCATATTTTTTTCTTAGTAAAACTGACACTTAAAATCTGTGAAAGAATAGGCATACTATGTCTGAGATAAGATATCTGCCCCTTAATTTTGAAGAGTGAAAATTTAATAAAATTAATCATAATGAATAAAAATTTATCATAGATGGTTCAAATATTATATAACATGACAATAAACTAAGGATCTTATCCCTATACTTTTGGTTTTTGTAGTTGGCTTTCAGGTAAGATAAACGGATGTTGTGTGAAATCACTTGTTTAGAACTCCATCTGCTTTGCAATGGGCAGAATGAAATTTCTTTTAAGAAAAGACCTTTCAAGATTGACTTAACTGCAGTGGCAGAATGACCTGTCTCTCTATCAAGTTATTTGGCTGTGTTATGAGACGCTGTACCAAATACACAAAAAATTGAAAAATAATACAATTTTTAAAAATGTTGTAACTTATTTTTAGATAATACATCAATCTAGATGAGTATTACTTGAAAATATAGAATTTTCAAAACTTTTTGCTGTAGATTGACTCTGCATTGAAATCTTATGATATTAATGCAAACATATGTGTTTGCTCCTTGCAAATACATGTGTACAATTTTTTACATTTTTAGGCTTATATCCAAATATGAATATTTAACAGAATAATTTATACACTGTAACATTCTTTATTAAATGCCGCTACAAATTTTAACTAAACAGCGTTCTCCGCTCAATGTTTCGTGAACATACTTCATTAGAAATATCAAGTCCTTCTGATCTTCTGAGATCACTGCTCAAAGTCCCCACACTGAGCTTGCTCAATATTTGCAGTGACTACAAAAGCAAAGGAAGCTTTTAATAAAATCAATTTAGTGCTTCTGAATGGGAAGATTAACTTCAGGAAATGATAGTGATAGGATTAAATATCCAAAGCTGTGTCTCAGTATAATGACTCTCCTAGACCACTATTTCATAAATTCCCATCCATCTAGTTTTAAAGAGTTTAACATCATTGCTTTAATTTAGATGACTGGTGTAACTTAGATCCTTTAGGAAGCTAATTCAGAGGCAAAGAGCTTTGGAGCTAATTATTCTTCATGGAGGTCAATTTCAGTTTGCAGGAATGAAACATGAGGGCAGTGTATCAAAGGAAGGGAAAAGAAAACCCGAGGATGTTTTATTGAAATTAACTGTGAATGTTAGGTCCAATGAATTATAATTCATGATTGCTTAAGATGAAACGAAAGAAGAAACAATTTATCTCTGGTTTTCATCTTCACAGGGACTGAAGCATTTCCAATGTGGTAACAAATCTCCACTTGGAAAAGGAAAATACTACAGTTACAAGAAAGAAAGACAAATAAATAATAGCTAAGGCAGAGCCATGGTCTGGACTGAGGTGAGGTGCTATGGGTGAGAGCTTCATAATGTTGGTTGGAGCCTCTGGGAGACAGGTGAGGTGGACAGGATACACTGTAGGACGTGATGAGTTCCTGGTCCAGGGACACAACCAACCTGTGAGTCATCAGAGTTTACAAGTGTCTCAGTTGCTTATCTCCCATTGCTGGGACAAAATACCAACACCCAAAATTAAGAGAGGAAAGGTTTATTTAGTTCACAGTGGAGGTTGCAGTCCATACTCTGCTGGCTCCAACGCAGCAGTTCATGGCAGCAGAAAAACTATGTGGCAACTGTCAAGACTGTCTCTCTCTCTCTTCCGCACTGACTGCAAAGACCAGAGCACCTCCAAGGAAGTCTCACTGTGAAGATCAGAGCTCCTCCAAGAAATTGAGGCACACAGAAGCCCTCCTCTACCCTCTATGTAACCTTTAATGCTGAGTCGCTCTAGGATTGGTCCTCCACACTCAGGGTGTGGAATGGCCAAGGCCATCCAGCTGAGCTTGGACAACATACTGACACATTGTATCAACCACAAGAAGAAGCAATAGGATACATTCACTCTGCATCTTATTTTGAATAGTGCCTGGAGAACAACCATTCCAAGCATAAATATGATTTGAGCTGTCGTGCACTGTGTTCTTTCTACCTCAAAATAGCTGTGTTATTATCTCAAGAATTGTGTCAAACTCTCAGAGCCTGAAACTGAAAGGATAAGGCAGACCCTTCATGAAGTATTCCTGAGTGTCTTCGCATGGTGCAGGATGCCCTACAGAAAGCGAGCACAGGCAGTTATCGAGCTGCCCCACCTTACTCAGGCCTGGTTCTCTAGACATATTTCTGGATTACAATGGGCACCCGTCATCCGTGGAGCCTGAACCAATGAAACCATGCCTTGGGAGAATGTGCCTTCAAGATTACTTAGACAGGGCT
>NW_004524719.1:3564889-3567415 GCF_000260255.1 Octodon degus | reverse complement strand
TGTGTAGCTGGGTAAACAAGGCTCAAGATGCCAACGTAAAATATGTAGAAAAGGGCTGGAGAAGTAGTTTGGGGACCTAAGTGCTTGCCTGGCATGCACCGGGAGAGGGTTCAATCCCCAGTACCACATGCCATGCTGCCCCAAAACCAGGCGTGGTGGTGCATGCCTGTAATCCCTGTCTCGGCCACTGGAGAGGCTGAGACAGAAGGATCACTACAACTCTGAACTGTGTAGAAGATCCTGCATCAACTGAAAACATACAATAAAATAAAATTTTAAAAATATGTAGAAAATTTGTATCAATAGCTACCATGGTGTTATTTAACTATAAACTGTAAGTCTTGTATATTCAGTTGGGCTCTCTCATCCTTTCATTAGACATTTCACAGATTTTAAATTACAAGTTCTCACTGCTCAACACTAAGGACACTTATGTACACACACACACACACACACACACACACATATATATATACACATATATATATATGTATATACACACATTTATGTCCAGAAACATACAAATTATGTATACATATAAGTACCTGAATATATGTATGCACATACATATTCACAAGTGTGTTTGAGGAATTGTGTTTATATATGTATATATGTATATACATACACATGTATATGCCATTTATATACATATACATATATTATTTGAAAGGAATAAAATATGACATATTACCAAATGATAGTAAAGCAGATACATCTGCAAGTAAGCTCAAGAAAATTATTATTATTATTATTTTTTTGTGGTGGATCTGGGAATTGAACTCAGGCCCTTGCACTTGCCAGGCAAGTGCTTATTCTACTGAACCTTCTCCCTGGCCCCTTCATTTCTTTATAAGTATTCAACCTCATATATTTCATTATAGAAATAAAACAGCCTAACCCAATAATCATTTTTTACAAAAAGATGCTCTCTAACTTATTTAAAAAGTTGGCACAAATAACAAGCTAATAAAGCTGTGAACATGCATATTAAATGCGTACAGATGAGAGGATGTGTTGCTGAATGAGCAGCCAAACAGAGGCAGGAGGCAAGCGAAAGGTGAACAGGCATGATATAGTAGAAAAAATAAAATTTGAAGGGAATCAAACCCAGTGAATTATATAAGTATTTCTGGAAATAAAGTTAGAGAAGCAGATAGTTTCAAGAAGATGAATGGAGGATAAATCAGAAGATTGAAGGCTGATTATCTGATAACCTTAAAGAATCAGAGAAGTTGGAACAAATACATTTATAAAAAAAGGTAACAGATTCTACTTCTAGCAACACACACCAAAGAGAGGAAAACAATGCATATTTTTTTCTGAACTGGAAATATATCCAAATATATGGAAAAACAACACTGAAGCCATAGCTAACATAAATAATTTCAAAATTTGGAAGACAAAATCCTTACAACTATCTAACTTCTAAATTTTTCTGGAAAAATAAGAGCATTTTAATAAATACAAAGTAGTCTCTACTGAGAAAATTTTAAGTGCATTGCACACAGATAGTATTAAACATAGGAAATAAGTGACTATCTAATTAAGGAGCTTGAAAATTATGCCCACGAGGGCCAGCCAAATAGCTCAGCTGATTAAAGCTCCTACAAGCAGGTGCAGGGACCGAGGGTTTGATCTCCTGGTCTACTTTGCCGGATCCACCCCCAGGGTGCTTGGAGACTGCGATTGAGACTGGGTGCGGTGGCCCGTGCCTGTAATCCCAGCTCTTGGGAAGCTTTAAACAGGCAGATCACTACTAGTGGGATCTAGTAGTGAGAACCTGAAAACCCTATAGAACCTTCCCTAAAATACAAAAAAGAAAATGATGCCCAAAATATCAGCATCCAAGTCTCACTCATCATAAGAACATTCTTCAAAACACAGTAATTTCATTTCTATTGTTTCTTGTTTTCTTACCCTAAATTAACTGTAATCCTTGGTTTTTGTAATAGTGAAAACTAAAATTTATTTTTGTCTGTCTTTGACCATACATATTGATTTTTAAGAATCTGGCTTGTTATGGTTTGTGACTAGATAGGTCCCCCAAAACCACAAGCTGTCATGGGGGGGAGGGAGGCTTCCCAGAGGAGGCTGACTCTAGATTTTGTGATTGGTTCATTCTCTAGGGCTGGGATTTTGGGTGTGAGTGCTATTCCTGCCCAAAGGCAGGTAATCTGCATATAATACAAGGGAAGGAAAAGAGGCTTATTTCTCCCAATTTGCTCTTGTTGCTTTTGCTGTCTTCTGCCACCACACACCATTGCCTCTCTGCCATGCTGCCATGCCTTGGGGCCAGATGATTGTGGACCGAAACCTCTACAAACTGTCAGCTAAGCAAGCCTTTCTTCCTTTAACTCTAGGCATAAGCTATTTTTGTCTCAGCAACTAGAGGAAAGTAACCAAGGTATAGCTTTTTGACAAATTTTATTTGTGTGATATTCACTTAGGCTTTGGATTTAGTTGTCATTTATTTTGATTTGTTATGTTGCATTCCATTCATGAAAACACCACGATTCATGATGTCTT
>NW_004524719.1:3563420-3564359 GCF_000260255.1 Octodon degus | reverse complement strand
CATAGTCAAGACATTTTTAGTTTTCCATCTTAGTAGCTTTCTTTATCAAAGGCCTGTTCCTGTCTTTGGTCTACAAAGAGAAAAGCATTCATTTTATTATTCTCTTCAGCAGTCATTACAGATCCCCTGAAACATCTTGTTTCTTTGCTCTGTCTTCCAAACCCAACTAATTGTTCATTTACAATGTTCAATGCATAAATTTGTTTACTGTACTATGAAATATTTCCCTAGTAAAGTGACATATATTCTCTCTCATATTAATATCTTTCTAAAAGCTTATTTTGCCTCTCAAAATGCTTGAAACAATTCATGTGTGAATTCACATGCATGATCTATGTAAGGAAAATTTACTTGTTCTTTCCTCAAAAAGAACCAATTATCCAAACAAGATTCATTTAAGCAAAATACAATTTTGTATTGCTTTCAAATGCTATTTTTATGGTTAATTCACAAATGTTCACATTATGACTATTTCTATACTCTTTGCCCTATTATATTGATATATTTGTCTGTTCTTAATCATTTTCATATTGTTTTAATATCTGTAAATTTAATCCTTGACATTTAATAAAATAAATTGTTTCTGTTTCCTAATTCTCTGTTTTATTGTTGAATGTTTTTTGAATCTTTCCATGATTACACAGAATTATCAATAGTTATTATACCTGCATTTATTTTCAATCACTTGAGAATATTAGAAAATGATTCCTTCTTAAAATTAATTTTATTGAGAAAGAACTGTTTTAAAACAGTTTGGTAAGACAGTTACAATAATCAATACATTGCATATTATTGTCTTTGTCATAATTATTTATACTACAAGATGCAGACATATACCTTGTCTAATAAATAGCACAAATATTTCTTCTCATTGAACTAAGAAAAAGTAGCTGTACAGCTATCCTAACTATTTTGTATATACAGATATAAATATATATA
>NW_004524719.1:3560171-3561380 GCF_000260255.1 Octodon degus | reverse complement strand
CCTACCGTAATAGTCATTTTTGCTGTTACTTTTTAAAATTCTTTTTAAGAATACTGGGAAAAGAACCTGGTGCTTTCCACATGGACAAATATTACATAGCTGAGCCACATTCTTGGCCCAATGGTGCACTTTAATTATCACTCGGGTGTACCATCAAGAGAGAGTGGCAGGGACAAGCAAAATAGAAGGCTTTTATGGAGTTGTGGTCATTACTGACTTTTTGTAACCACTTACTTCAAAAGATTTTATATTTAATTGTCTTTTGAATTGACTAGAATGTAACATTAGAAAGGCATTTAGTTACCAAGTTGGAGGATTATTAAAATTAATTGATAAGCTATGCTCACTGGCATACTTACCTATGATGAGTAAAATTGCTTTTCAATTAAAACAATCAGAGACTTACCAAAATACATAGAGTTCCCATCACCAAATACCTAAGGAACTACAGATAGTATGCTGGGAATTAATTCAATTTGTTTTAACTTTATGAAGAATAATAGGCAACTCTGTGTGTTTGTGTGTGTGAGTGTGTACTTACCTCATTTCTGTGTATATAATAATCACCTTCAAACTGTATTTCTGACATTTTATTATGAAAACATGAAAGCATACAGAAAGTTTGACAGAATATAAAAATGTGCATCCATATACTTGCAACAAATACTAGCATTAATTTCATAAGTTATTTGCTTTACCTTCTCATCTTTTCATTACTTTTTAAAATTTTGATGCCACCCTAACTACATAATTGAAACTTAATGTTATTTCCATCTAAACACTTCAGCAGCACCATACAAGTTTATGTGAAAATACAATAAAGTATGACTTTATATATTTCTGCATCCTTGGGGAATAAGTAAAATTTTTGAAAAGTAAGTAGTTTGGTGCTGTTATTGAGTCCTCCCTTCAAATTAATGCAGCTGTGGTACTGTCATGATTTATGAGTAATAAGGCTTGTAGAAAGGAAATGACGGTTGTTTCTAGCCATGCATTGCATGTCTAAATTAAAAACACGCTTGTAAACTAGAGATGCTGTCACCTTTGATGCAGCTCAACCATCAAATTTAATTCATAAATCCTTCAGGAGTGCAGCCTCACAACTCTGCGGGAGGCACCCACATCCTCGCCAGCGAAACCTCGTGGCTACTTTCTCCAGCAAATGAGACATTCATGGTGACAGACAGATGTGTGTGGCACTGGTGGGCA
>NW_004524719.1:3542576-3559359 GCF_000260255.1 Octodon degus | reverse complement strand
ATTAATTTTATTGAGAAACAAATAGCAAAGAGACAGTTTCAAAATAGGTTAGTAAGATAGTTATAATAATTAATACATTGCATATTGTTGTCTTCATAGTAGTTATTCAGAGTAAAAGATGCAAACAGAATCTCTTGTCTAAACACAATTAATACAAATCTTCTCATTGAACTAAGAGAAAGTAACTGTACATCTATCCCAACTCTTTTGTATATACAGATACAAAATGATACTTCATTTATACACCCTCTTTTTGTTTAGTGTTGTCAGAGATAGGTATACCATTGCCATTTAAATATTGCAGTTTTATGAATTCAGCAAAATAATCCAATATAGTCCAGTAGTTCATAATAGTAGTGGGTTACCTTTAGGACTGGCAATGTCAGAAGTTGTTGACTTGAGCCTTTTACAGCTCAACATATTAATATGGCTTTATTTTTTAGACCTAGGTTTTATACTTTTTTGTTGGATGGTTAAGACCAAGATAAAGCAAGACCTATGTAACAAGAAATATAACTTTTATATCTAAGGCCAGTCAAATCCACTCAGGATTTATCCTGAAACTCTGTACCGCACTTTGTAGATCCTTTGTCAGTGTCCACCATTTGCATGAGTCTTGGCCACTACTTGACCAATTTGCTCTTTGTGAAAGCCTGAATGTTTTCTTTTCCTTAGGTACATTCTACATCGTCTATCTCTTTACTCTGTGGCCCCATAATCTTAGGGAGTAATTTTAAATATCAGTGGCTATTGACATAATTAATGCTGCGATCATTATGCTTTTGATTCCCTAATTTTCACCATGATGAAGTGATAAAGGTGATTTTTGATATGGCTTTTTGGGTTGAATTAATGAGCCAGATGTAGACTATTCATGGGACTTTGGGGTTTTTGATTGTTCATGGTAAAAGGCAAAAATTATGCTCATAATTGCTATAACTCAATCCAAAAGCATTTTAGCAAAAAGAGACAACATTTACATTACACTTAAAATATGTCCTAAATTTCATGAAAATAAATTTAATAAACAATAATCAAATGCAATGAAGGTTTAAATTGATGCCCCTTGATGCCTCAAACCTATCACAAGGGGGTAAGCTAATTTTAGGTCAATGAAAACTATTTGATATGGGTCAAGTAGTGTTTTGGAAGTCAATAGTTTTCTCATATGAATAACCCAGTGATACATTTTGTACAGCTAATAAAAGATAAAAAAATAAATGTAATCAAGATGTCTATAATTAAAAGATGAGGCTACATGTCACTCAGTACAGCATGGGACTCTTAATCCCAGAGTCATGGGTACATGCTCCACGTTGGGCCCCAAATATACAGATTCCATTCTGGTGCTCAACTTGGTCTAGGAAGTTTATATTTGTAATCCCATGGATAAGTTATTGGAATCCCATCAAATTAATTCCAATCTACCATTTTCAGTGCAATCTTGGCAAAAATAAAGATAGTAAAGCATATTTATAGTTATGGGGATCCAAGGCGTCCTAAATCCAGCAATGGTAATGGCTATTTGGCACGAAGGCTTTGACTCAGGGAAGAATCCAGCTTTTATTCAGTCATGAGTGAGGAGAGGCTTGAGGATGAGTGAATGTGTGAACGGCAGAAATTAAGTGAGTATTGTGAGCTGGGCTAAGTAGGAGGCTTGCATTCACATCTGTAATATGCAGAGAGAAGGATATGCAGAAAAAAGTAATTTGCAATACACTGTTGAGATAATGTCTAACATTTTGATGTCTGGTGCTTGAGCTCTGATGTTTAATTTTTCAAACCCCAGGAAGTTATAGCTTCTATCTCAAGGCTTGATTCCAAAAGATAGCAATGGTACTTCATCCTGTCTCAACCCAGTTCATACTAAAAAGCAACATATGTAGGTTATCAGGGAAACACCCATGTCATCTTCAAAGACTACCACTAGCACTTCAGCTATACCAATATGCATTGCTTAAAGCCAATTGAAGGGATAAGGCAAAGTCCTAGCCACCTCTGTACCTATCAATACAAGGAAATAGGGGGAGACACAGTCAAAATGGAGACAATTGGTCTTCTTTCAAGGAGCATCACTCAGGAAATCCTCCACATATGCATAATAATAAAAATCAAGGCAGAAGCAAAAAAAATATTTAAACCTCTTGAAGCAGATTAAAATAAATATAACCTGTAAAACTTAGTTTCACTTTAGGGGGTGTAGTAGATATTGAACCTAGAACATGTTAAGTTACACCTTCAGTCCTTTACATTGTACATTTTTTTTTTCTAGATAATGCCTCCTTAAGTTTCTCAGACTGCACTTGCATTTACAACACTCCTTCCTGGGCCTCTCTGGAAGTTTGGATTGTCCGGTCTACTTTGATGCCTCTTTTTCTCTCAGCTGCATGATGAATATTCTAGAAATACTTGGTCTCCATTCTTTCCATTTGATTTACATTAGCTACCACACATACTGAGTTGGCCAGAAAATGTACACACACTTCAGGAAAAGAAGATTGCTATGACATTTTTCAACAGATGGTATTATCCTCATATGGAGTACCCTGGAAGATGTAGATCACAGAAAATCCATTACACTAGAAAGCCCCAGACATTGCTGACCCTTACAGAAAAAAATTAAAAATACATGTGCAGCCTTCTCAGCAAGTGAGCTACCCAAGCAGAAGTTTGCCATAGTAATAAATGTCTGGAGGCTAAAGACCACCAATTTGAGCACTTTTTATAAATCTACAGAGCAAAGTAATATATAAATCTTATGATGTCTCAACAGATGAAGTATTAAAATATTTATCAAGTTTTCCTTCTCCTGAAGTGTGTATATATATTTCCTTGGACTCTGTAAATTCGAATTATCATCTATGATTGCCACTGCAATAATTTCCAGGCTCTGTAACCCAACTCTGTTGGTGTTAAAATTGATGCACTTCTTTTTGTTTTTGATAGTTAGGTCATTTGTTATTTTTAATAATGTAATCAGTTTTATTCACAATTATCATATGTCACATATTTGTATAGTATCAGTTTTATAACAGTTTACTTTTTCTGAGTTTGTAGGATTTCTTTTTTATTATGATTCATTTTAATGAGAAGAAAGATAAAATAGCAATGAAACAGTTTCAAAATAGGTTAGTAGGACAGTTACAATAATTAATATATTGCATATTGTTGTCTTTGTAGTAATTATTCAGAGGACAAGATGCACACTTGATACCCTGTCTAAACAATATTAGTACAAACCTTTCTTCTCAATGAACTGAGAGAAAGTAGCTGTATATGTATTGTTCTGTCATATTCTGTAACTGTAAAAAGATTACCTACCTTAATTTATTTTACTATTTTATTCACATAATTTCAAGATGAAAATAATAATTACCCTCTATTTGTAAACTTTATTATCTAAAAGCTCAATTAATTTCCAGAAAATATCGACTTCCCCTAATGCAAGGTCAGAACCTGTGGCATATTTCCACCACTTTAGGTGAGAGCCTTTTTTTTTTTTTTTTTTTTTTTTTTTTTTTTTTTTTTTTTTGTGGAACTGGGGATTGAACTCAAGCCCTTGCACTTGCCAGGGAATTGCTTATTCCACTGAGCCATCTTCCCGACCCCTAGAGAGCTATCCTTTGAAGTAGCATCTTTTCCTGTTGGTAACCAAAGTACCAGATGGCCTGGAATTTTATACCTCCCATGGTTGAATTCCAGGTCCCTAAAACAATAACTACAATCCATTCTCCTCATCAAAATGGTTATTACAGTGATGAGCAAATACAATATTTGCTGGGTTATGGAATGATGAAATATCTGTGTGGGGTGATATGGTCTTGGGTACACTCCAACCATTGGGTACTTGACTGGTGAATAGAGTTGTGGATTCTTTTTTTTAAATAATTATTGTATTCATTTTATTCTTATTTTTTATTTTTATTTTTTGCAGAGCCGGGGATTGAACTCAGGCCCTTGTGCTTGCCAGGGAAGCACTTATACCACTGAGCCATCTCCCCAGCCCTCAAGCTGTGGATTCTTAACACAAATAGAAACAAACAGAAAGAAAGGCCTTAAACAAGTAAAGAAAATTCATGAGAACAGCTCAATTACATTCTCCGTTTAAGAATTTGTGAGTTTTCTAGCTTCCTAATAACTTGACTTTACCTAAGAAAGAAACATTCTAATTCTCCACATGAACCTTCAGTTATAAAATGCAAAATGCAGTGTACATTTTATTCCATCATGATATATCAAACAGACTAATCAATTTCTAGAACCTCAATAGCCTGTTTTAACTTCCTTCTCTTCCTTAAAATTTGATTCTAAGTATTAGGCTGATATAGTAAAAAGTACCTCCTTACTCATGACAAACATAATTATTTTTATTAAAGATGCAATGTAGACATTCTTAAATTATACATAAGAGACAAAAGTATAGAGGGTGAATTCAAAATGAGACACATATAAATTTTTATTGAAATGTACAGCCAGTTCAGTGTAATGAGTGTACCTTTTACTTTCACTTCTTTTTCTTTTTCTTATTCTAGGAATTGAACACAGTACCCTAACTTTCTGGGAGGACACTCTGCCTCTCAACTATAACCCTGGTCCCTTTACTTGCACCTCTTAAAGACACTAATAGTCAAATGCTGTACAAAATGCAACCTTATTTCTTACAGGTTTCAACCTGTTTCTTGTATTTCTCACAGATCTTTCCCTCCTATACTGCTGGCTGATCTGTTCTCAACCCTAACCAGCCATTCTCCTTCATAAATTGTAAATGAAAATAAAATTGATCACACTGAAAAATGTGATCAGACAGGATAACAGTAAATGGAATGATAACCCTTGCTCAAGGATTTTAAAGAAAAGTAAAAATGGTCCATAATAGTAGTGGGTTATCAGCAGAACTGGCAATATCAGAAGTTGTTGAGTTGAGGCTTTTATAGCTCAGCATATTAATATTGCTTTACTTTTTATACCTCGTGGTTATACTTTTCTGCTGGATGGATAAGACCAAGATAAAGCAAGACTTATATAACAAGAAATGTAACTTTTACATCTGACAAGTTCAGTCAAAGCCCCTCAGAACTTACCCTGAAAACCTTCACCACAATTTGTAAAACTTTTTTCAGTGTCACTCATCTGATGAGTCATGGCCATTGCTTGACCAATTTGCTTTCAGTGAAAGCCTGAGAGAATTTTTTTCCCTCTATGTCACTCTCCTTAGGCACACTGTACATCGTAATTCACTTTCCTCTGTGGCTCCATAATCTCCTTGATCAGAAAGATTGGGACACCACTGAGTTCCAGGATGTCACAGCAGAGGTTTTCTTATGTCCTGAGTCCTCACTGACCTTGAAGGGCTAAGGCCAAAATATTGGCTAACCTTGTAGCCCTCCTTTTTCTCTAATTTTTGTTATGTATACTTTAGTTGTTAAACATCCAGAAGAGAAACTTAATGATATTATTGCCTGTAACAGAGACAGCTGAGCTTCACATCACTATCTGTCTGAATATCAAACACCTTAGACATAACATGGAACTGCTATTTTCCAAACAACTATTGGGTTATTTTGCTGAATTTAAGTACCTACAGTCTTTAGACTGGCTTTAACTATGTAAAGGTCCTTTAAAGGCTTCTCCAAATAGGGCTTCTCTAATTGCAGTGGAGCACCCATCTCTGACAAAACAAAACAAAAAAAGAGATATGCAAATAAACGATTGTTTTGTAGTGAAAAAGATACATGTACATACAAGATAGTTAGGATAGATATACAGCTTTCTCTGTTCAATGAGAAGAAAAGTTTGTACTATTGTTTAGACAATATGTCATGTCTGCATCTTGTCCTCTGAATAACTACTATACAGACAACAGTATGCAATGTATTAATTACTGCAACTGTCCTGCTAATCTATTTTGAAACTTTCATTGCTATTTTGTCTTTTTTCTCATTAAATTGAATAAAAGATAAAAAATGAAATAAAATAAAATCTTCAAAAAATAGTAAAAATGGACATACTCCCCAAAACTGCTATGCAAATTTAAAGCAATCCCAGTGAAAATATCATTAGCATACCTTGCAGAACCAAAGAAAACATTCAAAACATTCATTTGGAGCCAGAGGAGTACGAGAATAGTAAAACAATAACTCTGGGCAACAAAGGCAACTAGGAGCATCACAATCCTAGACCTGCAAATGTATCACAAAGCCACTCTAATGAAATCAGCACGGTATTGGCAAAAGCACAGACCTGAGGATGAGTGGAACAGAAGAAGCAGACACAATCCCAAACACATTCAATCACCTTGCCTTTGACAAAGGAGCCGAACATGTTCAGTGGAAGGAGGATAGCCTCTTTAACAAATGGTGCTGGAAAAACTGCTTTCCACCACCAAATTCTAAATATACACCCATATATATTATATATATATATATAATCATATGCTAAACTAAAATGAAAATGGATCAAAGATATAAACATTAAAATAGAAATACCAGGGTGGAGAGATAACTCAGCAGTCTAAGTGCATGCCCAGCAAGCCCAAAGACCCAAGTCTGATCCCTGGTACCATAGGCTGTGCCAGCTCCAGGATCCCAAGTGCACATGTTGGCCCTGAAACCAGGCTGAGACAAGAGGATCACTGTAAGTCTCAACTGCATAGCAAGATCCTGTGGCAAAAAAAACCCTACTAAGTTAACTGAAGTTAAGAATAGGCAGAAATATTGCAGAAATTTGTGTAGGTAGAATTTTTGAACAAAACCCAGAGTACAAGGGAAATATTACAAAGAATCTGCAAATAGGATCTCATCTTATCAAAAACTTTTGTACAACAACAAAATTACCAGCAGATTGAAAAGACAACTTACAGGGACAGAAAAAATTATAGCCAGTCATGAAGGACTTACATCTACAATACATTAAAAAAATTACAGGCCTGCCTCTCAAATCCAAAGTTCCAATCCTAAAATTGGCATCTGAGGTGAATACAGTCTTCTCAGATGAAAAAAAAAAAATGAATGACAAATAAATGTTCAACATGATTGATCATTCAAGAAATACAAGTTAAGGGCCAGGGAAGATAGCTCAGTAGAGTAAGTGCTTCCTGGGAAGCGCAGGGTCCTGAGTTCAATCCCGTTAACACACACACACACACACACACACACACACACACACACACACACACACACAAAAGGAAAAAGAAAGAAAGAGGAAAAGAAAAAGAAATACAAGTAAAAACAACATTGAGATTTTATCTTGACCCAGAAAGATCAACCAATAGTAAATGTCAGAGGGACTATAGAGAACAAAGGGACCCCTCTCTACTGCTGGTGGGAGTGTAAAGCGGTGCAACCACTGTGGAAATCAGTGTGTAGATTCATTTAAAAACTAGGATGAGAGGTCTCATTTGAATCTGCTATTCCCCTTCTCGATATCTTTTCAGAAAAATTAAAACATCATACCACAGAGATATATGTGCACTTGTGTTTATAGCAGCACAATGTGTCATAGTTCGATCTTGGAAACAACTCAAATGTCCATCAGTGAAGGCAGGGCTGAAAAGCTTTGTGTATTTTTATGAAACCATAAAGAAGGATATACTGTAGATCTCTACGTCAATGGTTACAACTTGACCCTACTTTGTCCATACTCATGAGTGAAATAAATTAGACTTATGTAAATATCATTTGAACTCACTAATATGAGAAACTAATGAGTAAATAAGATCCAAGATATACAGTAGATTTGGTGAATTAGGAAGAAATTATTGAAAAGAAAAGACCAACTAGGGAAGGGAAGAAGAAAGGAAAAAAGAAAAAATACATATTCAAAATACTAGTTAAGATAGCTGTATAGCTAATTTCTCTTAGGTCATTGAAAAGAAAGATTTGTGCTATTATTGTTTAGTTAAGATATCGTGCCTATTTCTCGTACTCTGAATAACTACTACAGAGACAACATACACCATGTTAATTACTGTAACTCTCCTAATAGCCTGTTTTGAAACTGTTTTATTGTTATTTTTACATTTTTCTCTCTAAAACATTTTTGGAAAGAAAACAAAGGACAAAGCACTGCAGTTGTACCCTCCCGGCCCACCCCATGGAGTGGCAGCAGCACAGAGGGGCAGGTCTGCACGCCTGGTGATGCTTCTAATTGGCTCCGATTACATTTCTCGTGGGTTGTTTTCATCTTACACCACTACAAATCCCTTGGGTTTAGACGAAATATCATTGAAAATAATTAAAATGTTCATATTCCATTTTCATCAGAGAAATAAAACAGGAAGACTTTTTTGATGGAAACATAGACCTAATTCTAATATCTAATGTTTTACACAATTAAGTTATTCAGTCATAAATACTGATATATTCACTCTCTCTTGGTCTTTCTTTTTCTCTAGAGAGACAGATAATTATGTATGTAGATACATAAATTGTTTTTTTTTTTAACATTTATTTAGTGTGTGTGTGTGTGTGTGTGTGTGTGTGTGTGTGTGGCCAGCTCAGCCCACCAGGGGGCGCGGCTGGCCGGCATGTGGTGCTGGAGGATTGAACCCCGGTCCCTGTGCTTTGCCAAGCTTGTTCCAAGTAGGTGCTTTAGACCACTGAGCCATCTCTCCAGCCCCACATAAATTGTTTTTATATCCAAGGATTCAACTAATCAATGTTTTGGAAATATGAAGGGTGAAAAAACTTTGTCTTTCATGAACATATAGATTGTTTTACTATTTCTTTAAAAATATAAAATATACACACATAATACTCATTTTATCAGCAGTTATAAGTAATGCTGAGATGCATCATGCATTTGTAAGAGTGTAAGTCAGTTACATACAAATATTGCACAATTTTAAATAAGGAAATTAACTATCCTTATTTATTTGTATATTCAGGGTCCATGAAACTCATTCTTCTGGGATACTCTGTGTGTGTGTGTGTATGTGTGTGCGTGTGTGTGTGTGCGTGCATGTATGTGATGTTTTAGTTTTTTATACTCTGGTTCTCAAATGAATATATATTTATACATATGTATAGACATTACATATGAGGATGATTTTAGCTAGATATTAAACATGATCTAGACATGATATTATATATGAAAGCTTCCTTAACCTGGTTATGAACTTCATTTGATATAAAAATATTTACTGAGTGGATTTACCTAATGGAGAAAATGCATGTCAATAATGTTGCTCTCAAGCAGGAGTACTATGAAAACTCTAGCAATCACTGATTAAGAAGTATTTTGATACATGTTTGTTACAGTAAGAAAGGAGTAGTCATTGAAAAGGACATTCAAATCATGTAACGTCATACATTGATTTTATCAAACCATCCTTCTTCTACCTTCCCCCATAGCTTGCACATTTTCTAACTTGATCTGTATAATAGTTATTCTACTTTCAGGTTCATATTACTATTTAATTTGGCTTTGTTTTGTTTTCACACATGGTAAGAATATGTTGTACTTGTCTCCCTGTGTTTGGATCACTGTGCTTAAAACTGCATCCTTTGGTGCATCCATTTTTCTATAAATCACAAGCTCTTTTTTCTTAGTTGAACAATATTCGTCTTGGGAAAGCTTGACATATTTTCCTCCTCTTGGCATGGGCTGACTTCCAATTTTGGTATATATGAACATAGCACCATGCTTACCTGGAGGTGTACTTTGAGTTTCGTAAAAAATGGGACACTGAAGCATCCTGACATTGAAATAACCTATGCCCGGGAGTCAGGATTCTCCTCAGCTACACCAATGGGGATTTACCCTTGGCCATATGAAATGAAGCAGCCTCGATGGAACATGCTTTAAATTTATACAAGCCACATTAAAATTCTGAAGAAAACCAGTTTGATGCATTGTTTTAAATATTTAATTCACAAATCAATATCTTTGTTTTGAATTTTTACTTCTGTATATGTCTATTTAAGAATTTAATTTTGCTATGCATTATGATTTTAACTCCCAAGGCAAATTTTGTATCTAATTTTTTTCTTGGAAACTTTATAAAAGGGATCCTGTAACCAAATTTAGAGTATTTGAATATTTATATTTTAATATTAAATTCTTACTGTTGTTAGTTTATCTCACTGTAGATATTGCAGTTGTGTTGGCCTTAGTAACACAGAATAATAACTAAGATAAACTAAAAATAACTTAGTTGTATATAGCAATACATTATAATTATTTTATCATTACTGTTTTCTTACATGTTGCAGAATCTTCTGGCACAAAATGTCATGAGTGTTCTAGGTGTCAGGCAAATTTACAAAGAAATTGTTAATATTAGAAGAACCGAGGTAGAAAATTACCTTGCACAAAACACAAGGCAGGTCATGCACTGTCCTCTGAAGATTTACTCAGCAAACTTGCCCATAATCTTAAAGTGTATACGGCCTTAGGCTTGAAAGTGACCACAACAAAAAGTTGGCTTTCATGTATGTGGTTAGGAAAGATTTCTAATTCACTCTGACTTACCACCTTTGATATGTTTTTACTCTCTGAAGGAGGGAATTCTCTTTCCCTGATATAATTCTTACATCCTTAAGGAAATGGTGTTCTCTCAAACTTCATGTACAAAGACACCCACTCCCAGTGTGACTCTGTGGAAATTTTGGCAGGAGAGAGATAATTAAGTTTAAGTAAATCCTAAGGGGGAGGCTCTAGTAGAGCCCAGTGAGGAGGCAGCAGAATCCACAGCTAGTGCACACCGCTGTCAGCATAACAAAGTCATGTGAGAGAACAAACTTCTGTTCAAACCACGCAATGTGAGATGTTTTGCTACGTCAGCAGTTCAAGTTGACGCAATTCCTAATCTATTATTTAATGGAGTTCCCTCAACGATCTTAACAATGGATCACACGACCTTAAAAAAAGGAAAGAAATGTTAGATTTTCTTTCAAAAGTATTGAAACATTTAGCATAAACTGATGCACAACTACAACTCCAGCACTTGTGAGGCTGTGGCAGGGGATTGCTGTGAGTTTGGTGCCAGTCTGGGCTACACCATCAGTCTAAGATCTAACCACAGAAGTGAGTCCCTATCTTAAAAAAAAATAAATTAAATGAAAAACAAAATTCAAAGCAGTCTAAAATTACACAATTCAATCCAGAATTATAAGAATATATCACTTCTCAATGATTAATAACAGTACATCTGCCTTTGCATCACCTCAACCTGGAAAACAGCACCGCGTAGGGGCCTGTGTAAGAGTGCCTAATTGCAAGTTTCATTGGCTGAGACTTCTGTACCTTGAGACTATTTCAAATTACTAAGTCTTAGAAAGAAAGTGAATTATATTTGCTATTTGGAAAGATATTTTGTTCACAGATTTTTATAGATATTATTTTGAGCTCCTTCATAAAACCCCAAATTTCAGAACTGGCATATGAAAAATCCATACTATCAAACTCTTTGCCGCCACTCTGGGACAGTTTTCAACCCTGAGCAGACCCATACATCTGTAAAGGCTGATGCAGTGTGCACACAGCTCTGAATGCAAGTCATCTGGGCTGCCCGCAGCATAGGAGTGAAAAGGTTGACCTTCTTTCAACCTGAATTAATTCTTGTCCTCTTATGTGCTGCCCAACCCAAGAGTTGCTAATCTAGTCAGGAGCAGTTGGTAAAAGTTTGACACGTAACCCCTCTTTATGTCCAGGGGAGAAGAAAAGGTGACTGCCTCATGTGCTCAAGAGGAGAATAAGCTGCAGAGAAGCACTGGGAGTTCTTTTCTCACTTCGTTGCTCAGGTGAATAGGTCCTGTTCCCCATGAATGAGCTCTGTAAAATTCTAGATTAAACAAGTTAGAGAACTTCAAATCTGTGCCCCTGCAGTGGTGCCTAGGAAAGCACCTTTCGTTTGGACTCTGATAAGATACATAATGTTGAAGTCTCCTTAATTCTCTGTAATCTGCAATCCTAATTCTGGATTAAAGTCCTTGTGTTGCAATATGCCACATTGTATACAACATCATGAATTCATAACTCATTTTAAAGTAGTGTTTCTAACAATGTCCACAGAGAGTCCCCAGGAAATTACTAGACCCAAAGCAGGGATGCTGTTTTCACATGTTTTTTCTTAGTAAGAAAGGCCCCCCCTGGGTGACTGTTGCTGCGGACAACTGTGTGTGTGCCACTGCACAGAGAAGTGATGGTTTAGGGCCTTCATTGACACCCACTGCCTGTAGCGCAGCTGGTATAGGTTAGTCACCACTGGATAGAGTGCTGGGAACACCTAACAGCTTAAAAGCTTGCCTCTAACTTTTTTGAGAGTGTTTCTAAGTTAGTACATTATTTCTAGTTTTTTGTGCACACATCTAAATCTAGGTTTGTGATTGATTAATTAGTTTTGTGTGCTTGATCGCTTCGTATGATACAGTTTACTACACATTCTACATGGACCTCCTCTTTTAATGTGACTTTACTGAACATAGGTACTATCATACAGAAATTGGCATAGGTATTTTGAGGGAAATTATGAAATATGTTTCTGGCATTATAAGTTCAGCATACTATTCCTTTCTTTTCTTTTTTCTCTCTCTCTTTTTTGTATTTTAGAGAAGGGTCTACAGGGTGTTCAGATTCCCACTACTAGATTGGACTCATAGTGATCTGCCTGTGTACAGCCTCCCAAGAGCTTTGATTACAGGTGTGTGCCACCAAGCTCAGTCTCAACAGCAGTCTCAGTGCACCCTGGGGGTGGAGCAGGCCCAGGGGCTGAACCTCTCAGCCCCTGTGCCTGCTTGCAGGTGCTTTAACCTGCTGAGCTATTGGGCTGGTCCCTAGTATTTCTTCCCATAAAAGTTATCTAAAGGCTTTAGAGCAAATAAATGAATAAATCTCTGTAGGATAAATGGAGATTTCAAAAATCCATTATTATTTTTTTCCATTGTGATTCTCCACCCTGCACATAAACTCTACCTTCTTGGATGGCAACTGGATACAAGTCTTCTGCATTATAAGAAAATGCAAGGAAAACAGTTCCCATCCTTTAAAAAAATCTTAAATTTCATTGTCAAAAATGCAGTGAAAGGGACAGGAACATCCGCACTGGAGTCTGCCAGTGTGCAGAGCTGGCTGTTTGAGTGTCTTCCTGAGGAAGTAATGGCGAATTTCATAGACCACCAGAAGTCATGAAAGATCTCATATTATTTTTGTTTTTCTCACTAGTGTGCTAGCAATGATAAAAATAATTAGAATAATTTTAATTAAACGTGCTCCTTATGCAGTAGTAGTAGTAACCTAACATCACAAAGACTTAGTTAAAATTAAAAGACCAGAGACTCATGTAGATCAGATGTGAACTGTCCACTGCTTGGTGAGACTCCAGTCACTTGGTTCCAAACTGAAATTTAATATGTGTCACTTATATGGTGAAAGACACCCACTGAACATGTGCTGCAAGGATCCTGAAAGATGTCAACAACCCACAGACGACTGAAAAATATGCCGTGACCTGTGAAGCAGTTCAGGCATCCAGCTCTTGAGGAGCAATCACAGGAACCTGAACTCCGCCTAGAGCACCACAGCACAGAACACTATTTCATAGGTCTTTCTACTCTGAACAAAAGTAAATGTTCTTCACCTGTTTGAAGGAATTATCCTGCTCTGATCTTTTAAGTGTATCAAGGTGTACAAAAGAATAAGCAAAGTTTGAATTTTCAGTACAATAAATGCTTCATATAAAAACTTGAAAGCATTTTAATGTGTATTCTCTTTTTGTGAAAAATCATGTTTTTCCTTGGGCAAAGAACACATGATAAGAATGTTAATAATGCATCTTCATACAAATTTTAAATTTAAGGAGTCCTGCTTAAATAATTTAATAAATCACCTGTGGTCCTAATATTTCCCAAGGTTCCCTCCAGTCACACCAGTTTCTTAACTATTCCCTTTGTCTAGAATGATAGAATAGTAATTTCTGGGGTTTTATCCCAAGCACGATTTTGGTCTGATCTTACTGTATAAGTGTGGCTGGTCTTCAATATCATATTCAGTAATTTTTTTAATGTACTTGGTTGTTACAGGTTCTTACTACACAGCTGAGACTCATGGTGATCCTCCTTTTGCAGCCTCCCCACAGCTGAGATTACAGGTGTTCCTCAACTCTGGCCTGCTCAGCCTGCCCTGTGGGCAGGGCCAGCATGGCGTGTGGTGCCGGGGTTGAACCACGGTCCCTGTGCTTGCCTAAGCTTTCATAAGCAGGTGCTTTAGTCCACTGAGCTATCTTGCTGGCCCCTCAGTAATCACTGTACCTGCTACCAGTACCTCACACTCACACAATTTACTACTGTATTTTATGTCTCCTTTTCTATAATACATATATCTCCTACTGTACTAGATGTCTACTTACTTTTTCTGTTAGTAGTTATTGTATATGTGCCCAAATCTCTGAGCTCCATGAAAAACAGAACTTTGTGTCTTCTTTTTCTTTCCTTTTGTTGTTAAGCTATAAGAAAGCTATTATGAAATCAATGCTCATGTTCTCTTAAAATTCATATATTGAAACTCTAACTCCTATTGGGAAGTTACCTGTGGGAGACCAATGCTTGGCCTCATACCACAGACTGCTGCATTAGATCTGTTGTCTTGTGACCTTCCCAGAGCTAAGTTTCTGTTTCCCCTCCAAGCCATTTCCCAGAAGTCACATGCCTGATCTCCACCCTAGAGACCACCCCCCAGTGCCTAACAACCTGATGATGTGTAACCACTCCTGCCTTTTCTTCCCCGCTTCCTACAAATTCTCTGAGACTTCCTTGAATAAACGGGGCTTGATCAGAATCTTTGTCTTGCCTCCATTTCTCGTGTCTCCTGTCCCTATTTCATCCCCACTTCCCTTCCAGGGTCCTCGTTGACTAACCCGTGGGTAGGGTCAAGTGGCGCCCAACGTGGTGCTCTGGCACGGGGGATCTAGTGAGGAACACCGGTCGTCAGCCTGGCCAGCACCCTCTCCTCAGGAGGTTGACTCGTCGCGGGAGCCTGCCGCTTCGCGTCCCCTCGGTAACTGACCGGTGATTCATTATGGGACAGGCAATTAGTGAACATGAAATGTTTCTTCAAGGCTTAGAAGAAGCTCTCAGGGCACGAGGAGTAAAGGTTAAAGGTAAAGATTTGTCTAAATATTTTGCATATATAAAGGAGGTCTGCCCCTGGTTTCCCTTGGAAGGTACTATCGACTCCAAGCATTGGAAACGGGTGGGCAATGCTTTAAAAGACTACTATGATGTTTTGGGGCCCAAAACCGTCCCTGTGACTCTTTTTGCTTACTGGAATCTGATAGATGAACTCTTATCCCAAAAGTCTCGAGATCCCCAGGTTGCCTCTATGATTCAGAAGGGTGAAAAGATCCTCCAAGTGGACTCTAATCCCTCAGTCTCTGCTTCGGCCAATAAACCATCCACTCAAACTAGTTCAGATGCCCCCAAACAACAAGAGGACCTTATGTCCTTCAATAGTGACGGTGATGGGGAGATGAATCAGGCGCCAGCTCAAGATGGCTCAGAGCTTGCAGACAAAGATGGCGGAGAACAAAGAACTTCTTCCCAACCGGTGAAGAAGCCTATAGGGGGTGCAGCCTCTTCGGCCATTTTGAATACAGTTACCCCCGCTGACACTGTGGCTACTAAACCGTATAGCAAAATTTACCCCGATTTGCCAAAGCCCCCAGAGCTTATAGTGCGTTCTAATAACATTGACTGGGATGATTTAGCGCAACAAGCCGCTCAATATCACATTCCAGATTGTCCCCCACCTTTTCCCGCTGCTCCTCCTACCGTTTTCCCGGCTTTTGATTCCCAGGCAGAACTAAAGTCTAGGATACAATTCCTTAAGTCTCAGATCGCTTTAGAAAAAGAACACCAAGACCTTATTATTCTTCTTAAAGAACTCCGACTAAAAAATTCTTGTCACCACAATCAGCCTGGCTCCTGCTGCGTTTCTTCGACACCACCTACTGGTGGCTTTGTCTCCTGGCCCACTGCGCGGCAGGATCATACTTCCATCTTAATTGATATAGATGCACCGCCGCTTATTGGTGACTCTCAGAAATCTTCTGTTCGCCCTGGCGGACCCTCTGCCTTGTTAGACTTTGAGGCTTTTCCAATTTGCGAGTCTACTGATGCCTAGGGACGTTTGGTCCGCACCCACTCTGGTTTTGATTTTAAGGTTCTTAAAGAACTTAAAACTGCAGTGACCCAATATGGTGCTACTGCCCCCTATACTGTTGCCATTCTTGACTCTGTTGCTGATCTTTGGCTTTTGCCCAGCGATTGGCATATGTTACGTAGAGCCACTCTTTCGAGTGGTGACTTTCTTTTATGGCAATCAGAGTTTAATAAAAATTACAAAGAAATGGCCAAGCGTAACCTACAGGCCGGCAGTCCGATCAATTTTGACATGCTAATGGGGAAAGGACGTTATGCTTCCGCCGAGGAGCAGATGTGCCTTGACGCCAGAGCGTACGCCCAGATTCAGTCCGCTGCCTCTAAAGCTTGGAAAAAACTGCCATTCAAGGACGATGCAAGTGCCTCTCTTACTAATCTTAAGCAGGGAGCCAATGAGCCTTTTGCCGATTTCACCCACCGCCTAAAGGTCAACTATACCTCACACTGTTTGGAAACCCTTGCGATTGCAAAGGCGGCATGTTTACAGATGATCCATACTCTGGTGGTAAGATTGTTACTCAGCAGGTGAGTTTTGGACAAAAGACAGCATTCCTCACCCAATTTGCCTCCAGCTCAACCCAAGTTTGGAGATGTAAAGCTGAACCCAGACCCATCCCAAGACAAAAAGG
>NW_004524719.1:3526024-3540770 GCF_000260255.1 Octodon degus | reverse complement strand
GTCCATGTTTCAGATGGGGGCGGCCCTCAAGACCAAATCAGAGAATTATTGGTCCAGGAAAGGATCCAAGAGATCATAGACCAATTATTCCCAAAGATTCAATATCATCCCTTAATACTTCCTAAATCTAGAGGTATAGACTTGGATCAACAGACATCAGATATTTTTATAGCTACCCATAAGGCTCTCAATGCCTCCAGCCCCGAGCTGGCTAGAGACTGCTGGCTATGCGTGGTCTCTGGCACTCCCTTGCCCATTGCCATTCCACCCAATTCTACCTCCCCTCCTATAAACACTGGTAATTGCTCCTTCAGTTTGCCTTTCAGAGTTCAACCTTTGGGTTTCAAAAATCCCTCCTGCATTCAAGGAAAATTTAACAAGGACACATCTGACGTTGATGTTGGCTTTGTTACATTTACTGTCTGTAGACATATAACCAATTATAGCTCACCCCTCTGCCCGCTAAAAGGACAAGTTTTCTTTTGTGGAGGAAATATGGCTCTAACCTTCCTCCCTACCAATGGGACAGGACTATGTGTGATGGCCACCTTATTACCTGACATAGATATCATACCAGGAGACGAGCCTGTTCCCATCCCTACCTTTGACTATATCTCAGGCCAGTCTAAAAGAGTAGTCCAATTCATCCCTCTGTTAGTAGGCCTAGGCATCTCTGGAGCCTTGGCTACAGGATCAACAGGAATGGGAATTGCAATACACTCTCATATTAAACTCTCTAACCAGCTAATTGATGACTTCCAAACCCTGTCTAGTACAATTCAGGATGTTCAAGATCAATTAGATTCTCTTGAGGAGGTAGTCCTCCAAAATAGAAGAATGTTAGATCTCCTCACAGCAGAACAGGGAGGGATCTGCTTGGCTTTACAGGAAGGTTGCTGCTTCTATGCAAACAAATCCCGTATCGTCCGAGACAAAATCAAAAAACTTCAAGAGGACCTGGTAAAAAGAAGAAAGGAGCTATTTGACAATCCCTTTTGGAGTGCCTGGAATGGGATACTGCCCTACCTCCTCCCCTTACTCGGGCCCCTCACAGGATTCCTAGTTTTACTATCTCTGGGACCCTGCCCCTTTAACAGGCTAATGGCCTTTGTTAGACAGCAGGTTAATGCCATAAAACTACAACCCCTACAGGTCCATTACCATAGACTTGAAATGACTGATATAGAAAGCTACTCAAATTTTAACAGATATACACACGATGTCACTGAGCCTTAAAGTGCCTCGGCTTTCTCACCTTGGTGCGATAGACTGGAAAGTCAGAGAAGGGCAACTGGGACTCACACGTGTCACCAACCACCACCTAAGACGGGAACTGGGCCTTATGCTGTCCAGCCTTCTAATAACGGGTAAGGTAGAGTTGGGGTGAAGTGCATGCTCCCTGACCCAAGCCAGACACAGTCTCCTCAGGGACACAGTCATTTCTTGGCATTTCATATTAAAAGAAAGGGGGACCTGTGGGAGACCAATGTTTGGCCTCATACTACAGACTGTTGCATTTGATCTGTTGTCTTGTGACCTTCCCAGAGCTAAGTTTCTGTTTCCCTGCCAAGCCATTTCCCAGAAGTCACATGCCTGATCTCCACCCTAGAGACCACCCCTCAGTGCCTAACAACCTGATGATGTGTTATCACTCCTCCCTCTTCTTCCCCGCTTCCTATAAATTCACTGAGACTTCCTTGAATAAATAGGGCTTGATCAGAACCTTTGTCCTGCCTCCATTTCTCGTGTCTCCTGTCCCTATTTCATCCCCACTTCCCTTCCAGGGTCCCGCGGGTTGGGTCAGTTACCAGAACTTGGAAGGTCTTTGGACCACAGATTGAATCTACTTTCACTTTAATATTGTGCTTCTCAGCTCTGTAAGATGATGATACACAAGTGTATGTGTGAACCACCCAATTTTTGCAATTTTGTTATAGTGTTTTTGTAAGCTCATTAGAAACACAAGGAGTAAGAATTCCAAGTGTATTTGCTATTTGAATAAATGGTGATGATGTTTGGTTGTTGAAACCATTAGAAGTCATTAAGGGCCATATGGATCACCCATAAGATGTCTATTTTGTAGTTCTGCAGAACCATATGATACTAATCTCTTACAACACTTCTGTGCCAATCCAAAGTAATTGTGATTCATAAAATCCTTTCTTGATTTTGCTGTAACAAGAGTGATAAGAGTTTGGGCATTTTTTTTTTTAAAGACAGGGTGTACAGGATCTCACTGCATAGATTGGACTTGTAGTGATCCTCCTGCTTACAGCCTCCAAAGTACTGGGTTTATAGGCACACGCCACCATGCCCAGTTTCAATCTCTGTCTCAGTGTAATCTGGGGGTGGGGCCAGCACAGCTGACCAGGGGATGGAACTCCTGGCTCCTGCATCCACCCAAGCGGGCACTTTAATCCGCTGAGCTATTTGCTGGTCTAGGTTTCAGCAATTTCTTTTGAATCAGACACACAGCAAAATAAACCATTGCTTAGATTTTGTTCCCATTAATCAATTAAAAAATTGTATTTATTTATTTATTTATTTATTTATTTATTTTGTCATGCCAGGGATTGAACAAAATCAATAAGGCAAGCACTTATTCTACTTATTCTCCCCGGCCCTACAATTTTATTTATCTTCAGATACTATGTTGTTGGTACAGACATAGCTCTTATTTTCGCATATTTACTGAAAGAATTTAGTGATTCTACTTCTATAATTTATGCTTCATCTATTATTGATTTTTATATCTTATTATTTACTTGTTTTGTTTCCACAGCTAGATGATGAGCTTTTTAGGGGTAGGATTTTCTTTTACATTTCTGGTATTTCCTTCAAAAAGAAGAACATGAAATGTGGAAAATATTCTTTAGAAACTTATGAAGTACACAGAGACTGCAATCACATGAAATCTGCAGTACTTTCATAGGGTGACATCTGAACATTTCAGAATGTGATTTGAAAATATTCAGTGGAAGCGACTCCAGATCAGGATCTTCACTAGCGCATTTTAACTAACTTTTAAACTTAAAATGCCATGCCAATTAAATACTACACTTTGTGTGCCGTTCCTTTGAAGAAAGATGAATCATAGTAAGTTCCTTTAAGAAGGTACAAGTATACACTAATTTGGCCCTCAATCGTAAAGTACAGTAGCAACGGAGGAAGGTAGTGCAGTTCAAAAGACTGAATAAAGCAAAGGGAGATTTAGAAGTTAAAAGGAGGTTACATAAACTTAGAAAATTTAAGGAAGCTGTTTGCAAACTAACTGTATATTCCACATAATTAGATCTTACAAAAATTACAGATAACTTTTATATTTTTAATCACAATTCTAGATCACAGTAATATAAGTCAGTTTTAGATTAAAATGTATCAGATTAATATTTATTACTGAGGCCAGCCTGATAATTCAGTGGACCAAAGCACCTACTTAAGTGGAGTGCAATGGCTGGGGTTGAATCCTGGGCCTGTAGTGCTGGCCCCGCCCATGGGATGAGCTGAGATGGCCACTGACACTGGGTGTGCTGATGCGCGCCTGTAATCCCAGCACCTGGGAGGCTGAAAACAGGAGAATCACTATACTTCTGATCTACATAGTGAGACCCGATAGACCCTGTAGACCTTGTCTACAGGCGAAAATAAAAGAATTTAACACTGAAATTATAAGACCTAATAGACAAATCACAAACATATTTACAAATATCAAAATTCTGATTTTGATGGTGAATGTTTTGTTTTAACATTTTTAGATTTAATGCATGAAGAGCATATATTTCAATTATTATTAATGTAAATTACACAAAATAATGTGAGTCTCTCCTAGAATCTAACATTCATGAATATCTTATTTTCTGAATTTTTACTTTAATGACAATAGCATATGTATTGTTTAAAATTTTAAAAAATAATATACAATTATATATGTATAACAAAGTGGTTTTAATAAATCCTACATGGTATAAGATATTGGTCAAAGAAAATTGGTTAACTGTAGCCCAGCACACGCTTGCACTCAGTAGAGGGCTAATCAGTGTGATCCGTGTTCTTTAATTTGTATGCTAAGCAGATGAACCAAATGCATTGTTTTTCCCAAACAAATGACTCCTTATCATTTAAGCTTTCCTGAATTTCAGATGGTTGTTCATGACGCCAAATCCATTTTATCTTAACTAGACAACAGGTATTTTTAAATTTGTACTTTAAAAATCTTGTTTAAAAAAGTGTATATATTTACCATTTTTGAAATGATCACTTCAGAACAATTGTATATTAGCTTAAGTTCTTTCCAGAACTTGTAGAAAAAAGTTAGAAGTTTTTTTTAAAAAATGATATTATTATAGAAGACTATAAATTGGCACTATAATTTTAAATTTTGATTTTTATAAAACTAATTATTGGGGCTGGGGAGATAGCTTGCCAGTCTAAGTTCTTGCTTGGCGAGTGCAAAAGCCCAAATTCAATTCTTGGTACCACACACCATGCTGGCCCCGAAACTGGGCGTGGTGGCACATGCTTGTCCCAGTGCTGGGGAGGCTGAGACAGGAGGATCATATGAGTCTGAATTGCATAGTGAGATCATGTATCCAATAAATAAGTAAAAATAAAATATAAACATAAATAAATTAAAAAATAATTGTTACTGTAGAACAACATGTTATTTTAAGTGGAGTTTGTGATATACTTTTATTTCCATTTATGTCAACCTGTACAAATAAGCAGTAGTTATAAATGTCTGTGTTGAATAAAAAAAGAAGAGAACAAAGCAAACAGTTCTGGAGAGCATAAATGTGTCTGGCTTCAAAGTGACATGAAATAAGACTCATCATGGACACTACAAATTATAGTTATTTCAAGGTATATTAACCAAGGTTTAAAATCTAGGTAGTTGTTAGACATAGAATTAACATGCCAACCAAGTCAGCATTGTAATATTTGGGAAATGTAATCATTCTTTTCATCACAATCATGTTTACATTTTTTCATATATTTACATTTATTTTGAAATTAAATATATTAAGGAATAGTAAGAATCAAACTCCAGATCAGCTCCTGCAGCAGCAATTTTGTTAGGAAATGAGCACAGTTGTTATCTTTATTGTTTTATGGAATAACTATGCATTGGAAGCTAATAAGTTTATTTTTAACATAGGAATTTATTATTACCAAGTAGATGTTTATTTATGGATATTAATAATTACTCTATATCACTGAGATAGCTTATATATGTTGAATAAAGATATCATTGAAAAAGTGGGAGGAGAAAAATGACATGAGATTTTATCACAGTAATCAGAATGCTAGAAAATTTAAAACTTACTAATTACATTCTGAGAATTTTTTGTTTTATATTTGCAGGCCTGAGTCGACCCTGGGTACTTTAAACAGTGGGAAACAAAACACAGATAAAGGAGGACTAGTGTGTGGAAGAATCATGAGAAGCTCCTGAACAAGGTTTCCTTGTTTGCTTGTCATCACAAGAACCTACTTGGCCCAAACAGTCTTCACACATATTTGCGTAGACTCCTTCAGGTTGAGTCACAAGGTGTATGTTCCTCCAACAACCACGATCATTTGTGCGTGGCCTGCATTGACTCACATGGTAAGGCAAAAGCTTAGACGTTACCTGACATTTAAACAGGCAGCAGCCCTCTTTTATTTACTAATATTAAGAAAAAAAATTGGACCTAACGCCATCTAAAGAACTGAAGTCAATGTGAAACTCTAACACTCTGATAAATGAACCAACGAAGAAGCAAATGCTCACATATCTACCTCCCCATGTGGGTGCTGATCCATCCCCAACTGCACATAGATATTTGTACCTGGAAATAACAGCTCAAAACGATTGGTTCCAAAGCCCATTTCACTATTTTCTTCCTAAACCTACTTACTATAGTACTTTTCTCCAATATTAGCAAATGCAATAGATTTTTCAGCTATTCCAACCCAAATACTTAATTTTATTTTCTCTTACACAGAATATGACACACAAAACAAACCTAAAAGCACATGTCGAATATACATGTAAATGGATGAAAATGTACAATATGGATTGACCATTAAAATTCAGGATAAAAATTCTAGAAATGAAATATGTATAATTTTAAAAATACACATTTATATATTTGCATATATATACTATGATTTATGCATGACTTACAAGGCAAAGATGACATGAATTCATTATTTTTAAAATTTTATTTATATATTTAAAATTATTTATTTATTTTGGTACAGGGTCTTGCTAGGCAGCTCAGACTCATAGTGATCCTCCTGTCTCAGCCTCCCTAGTGCTGTGATTACAGGGGTGTGCCACTATGCCTGGTTTCAGGGCCAGCACAGCATAAGGCCAGCCTGGCATGTGGTACTAGGGGTCAAACCTGGGTCCTTGCACTTGCCAGGCAGGCACTTAGATTGAGCGGTCTCCTCAGCCCCATGAATTCATTATTGATAAAGCAAATTACCTCACACATATTTTCACCAATAATGTTTGTCATTTGGCTCATAGTAAATTTCAAAATCAAACATGTAAGAAATTGTTAAAAGTATTCCACTAATTTTAAAAGGGAGATTTGCTTATAATAATAAATGAAAAATGATACAAAAAGTTTTTCCACTTCTTTCAGCATTTGGAATATGATGTAGAGCTATGCTTTGTGATTTACAATAGTCAAGTGGTGAGATATATTTGGTTTGCACTTATGAAGTATTATAGAACAAATACTTATCCACTCTTGTATCAATCAAGTTAAAATTTCAGTAGAATGAGCGATTGTCTAATAAGTTCCATCAACCTTGATTTGATCATAAGACCAAAAAGTATAAAGTTAGATTTTGGTGATTTTTCACATTCTTTGCCATGCACACGGATGCAAGTGGCTCCAGATCAATGTCTGCTTTCCTATTGAGACATAACAACAAAACCTTCCTGCTTCACTGAGCTGCACTGCTGCAGTGAAGGGCAGCTGCCACTACAGAGTTGACTTTAGGGGTACCTGGGTACGTTCTGTGACCCCAAATGCTTTTCAGAATCTCATTCTTTCCAAACCTCCCCAAATGACCCTGAGGGCATGGGACCTAGCTAAAAAGACACGTGGACTGTCAAAAACTGATGAATAAGAGCATGTGGCAGTGAAAGCACAGGATGTAAGTGATGTGACTGGAACTGGGCTCTAAATAACAAGAAGAGGGTGAACTCCCAGCTACGGACAGAGATGACGTTCACTAGAAACATAAACTCTGCTTCATGTCAAAATACGTTAAGGGCTTCTTGCAATCTGGAGTATTCATCCAACTAAGAGTCTAATTTTTGCCTAGATTTTAATCCTTATATTTTATACATGATAAACATAGATAGTAAATTTCTCACAAATTAGATTTCCTTGACAGCCAGGATAATTTATTAGGTGTGTGAAACCATCTTCAATGCAATACCTTCAAGTGCTACATCACTGAACTTAGTGTCAGATTCTCCCACTAAGTTGCGTTTAGATTCCTGAGGTCCTATTGAACTGAGTTCATCAGTATATTAAATGTGACTGCAGTGTTTTAAAGAGCTAATACATCCTTCAGTGGAAAAGTCCGTAAGAGTAATAAAAAAGGCAACATTTCGTTTTATTTATTTAATTCAATTACTGTTCTTTTTATATGTATGCAAGTTCTTTTCTTAAGGTCTAAAATTTTCTGTAATAGAAGACATTTTCATGCCAGTAAAATGGATTTTACATTTGTCCTTGCTATTATAGAGATACCTACTCTGGAATAGGAGAGACTCTAGCACTCAGGAGGTGGAGGCAGAAGGATTGTTGCATGTGCAAGACCAGTCTGGGATACAAAGTGAGCTCAAGCTTAACCTAAACTTCATAGGAAGACCTGGTCAAAAAAAAAAAAAAAAAGCAAAAAAAAAATATTAGAGATCAGTGAATGAACATCAAGTAAAGACATTCCATAGCATCTTTCTTGAAAATGTAGAATGAGGAGAGTGGCAATGTTTATCTAGCTTCTATTTGTCAAACGTTGTAAATTTCTGAAAGATTTTACTATATAGTAAATAGTCCTTATTTTTATTTTTACTCATAATATTGCCTCCTAGAAAGCAGGAATATTATAACTTAGTATCACTATAATTTATATCTTGCATTTTTTAAGATCATCATACAAAAAATCCAAAAGAATTTAGGCACATTGTTGTAGTAAGAAAGACATATTTGTTAAACAAAATAGTAAATAATATTAGAAAATATGTAGTTAACAACAAAATGTTCTGTATTAGGACATATTCATGCAAACACAGCTGCATATGCACAAATACTTCTTTGAAGGCAATATACCCATATGGAATAGATTTCATGACACTTGTCATGGTTTGGAGGTTTTGCATGAGGAACAATACAATACAGGACGCATTTTCTAAGATTATTTTATAATCACCCAAAGAATCATATACAAAAGTGGAGGAAATTTGTCCATACACAAAAGATCAAAGAATCCAGCTGAGGGCCTAGATCCTAATATCCTACATGAATCTAGCTCAACACTTAGAGTCCATAATAATGCCTCCCAGAAGTCTACGTGGAGGCCTAGAGCCATGACAGTGTCTCATGCAGGCGCGCTCCCACCTGCTCTGGGAAGGCCCAAAGGTCAGTGGCAGAAGCTAGAAAGTGTGTGCCAGTGGGATGAAGGATCTAAGGGACAGCAGGCTGAGGGATCTGAACTTGAGCCAAGAAGGAATGCGCAAGGTAAGAACCCGAGCTCCACGCAAAGGTACCACCGCCATCTTCAGCAAGAGTGAGGTCCCGAAGTCCTCCAGCAATTGGGAAATCTGAGTTTCCACCAGGAAAGCCGATGCAACAAGCTCTCCAAAATGTTGAACTTTGCACCATCGTCCCCCGCCCCCTCAGTCAGGAAGCAATGCTCTAAATAAGGCCCGGAGTTCCTCCAAAATGAACCGTGGTCATTCTCAGCGGCAATGAGATCCCAAGCTCCTCCTCTGAGAAGAACAGCCAAGTTTATCAGGAAAGGAAGCATGACAAGATTCCCCAGAAGAATACTCCAACAGAACCAGCGGCTTCCAACAACTCCAACAGCTTCGCAAAATGGCTTTACAGCTTCACCAGTTCTACCTCTTACGCTGCTGTCAACAATCCTTAGTTGTGCCTCCCACACCCAGCACTATGCTAGTTCAATTAACTCGGGTGTAACAAGTTGAGCACCAGTTAACAATCCACTATAGTATTGTAAGAAGGAAAATAACTTAAAATTACTGCAAATAATATTACATATAAATTCAGGATATAAAATCAGCTAATTCCTTCTAAATAAATTCTGACTTATCATTTATTCTTGTTAGGAAATTCTTCTTAACCTCTTATTTAGCTGAAATTATTTTCTTATAAGCTAGGATGGATATTTCCCAGTTTTAGTACTCTTTTTCAAACGGAAATACAGTAGTAGCATTTTGCTCCAAATGTTCATTATTTCTTAAAATGGACCCTTCTTATATTTTTAAGCCATTAAAGATTATTTTCCTAAAAAGATCTTACTAGATCCCTAGACTGATTAGGTCTGTTTTTCATGGTCTCTTAAGACCAATTTTAACACTCATCATATTTTATATTACTTGGACTTTTAGAAATATAGCTCTGCTCTTTGACTTACATGAAAAAATAGGTCATAACCAGCAATGAGTAATTAATATCATACAATGAGACAATTCAAATTTATAACCAAGAACATCTTACCAAATATCAGGCTGCAGAGTTAACTAATTATCTATTGTCAAATGCTTCATTTAAAAAAGAGTAAGCAGAGTTTACAACAGATGGCACCCAATCTATGATGGCTTCACTTATATTTTCCATGATACAGTGCATGTTTCATACACATTCAGTAGAAACCCTTGACCCACGAGATAGCTGAGCATACTAAGCACCTGCCTAGGCAAGCACAGAGCCCAAGTTTCACTCCCTGGCACCAAACTCTGCACAGTTCCACCCCAAGACACACTGAGCAGGCCACTGAGACTAGGTGTGGTGGTGCACACCTGTAATCTCAGAGCTGCGGGGGTTGAAAACAGGATGGTCACTATGAGCCCGAGCTGAGGCATTGTGACACATACATTAAAAAAAAAGAAACACTCCATCAAATTTTGATTTTTTGTTTCCTCCCACCTCTGTGATATTTCGTACACTACATGTCGCCCTGATCACATTGCTCTCATTGAGAACTAGAGCGAGCCACGAACTTGCTTAGGTATGTAATCACAGGAGGAAGCCAGCAATAGTTAGGGTCTGAGGTGCTAATCTACTGCATTAACCGGGTTAGCTCTAGTAATATATTTTTACCCTACCACATATTTTATTTTATTTACACTTGATCTTAGCCAAAAGGCCGAGAAGCGATATATTTTATTTTATTTAAAAAAATATTTACTACTATGTTTGTAGTACCTACTGATTACATTCTTGGTGTGCAGTTGATCCCCATAATGCATCTTAACTCTGTTTTTATCATCTTCTTATTTTCTCCCTCGCCATTTTCCACCTTGAGGCCCTTTGACAATATTTTCAAATTTTATAAGGTCACCAGGATGTAATTCCATTATAGTCAAGAATTACCTACATTATAAACTTTAGTTTGATATTTTCCAGTTTCTATGCCTATATATAGTAACATAATTTTTATTTCCACTTTTTAAGATCTAAATATAATTTCATTATCAGTATAAAGACATTTCTAAAAATGATCTCTTTAGTTTTTAACAATAATTTTATTGCAAATTAGGAATATAAATGACTAAAAATGTGCCCAATTTTTGTTTGAATATAACTCAGTATCTCCAGAGATCTGTCTTGCATTGTACATATACTAAATCCAACCTGCTAGAATAATTTTTAAATTGAATGATTTGTAACTTTTTTGAAATACAGAATTTGCTTTTTAGTAGGAAGTTGGCATTCAATCATATCATGCAAACAAAAGTTCTTTGACATAACTATTATGCATGCTAGCAGGCTCTTTTTGTGTATTATGTCACATATAATAAAGATATATATTTAATAAATTCTCTTCTATAAAAGTGCAAAATTTTAAGAAAAAAACACAAATTCTATTTTGCTTATGGTTTAATGGCGATACTCAGCTTATGATGTGTTTCAAATATTATTAAGAATAAATGCAATGTAACTACCATTTATAGAGTGGTGCTCTGGCCTTTCCAGTGAAAAGAAAGGTAATGGATTCAAAACATGGAATGTAGAAAGTTAAACAAAACAGACCTTCCAGTGTTCAAGACAATTTAATAACAATTTAAAGATGCGAAAAAAAGAGAATGGAAAGATAACACACAGAGAGCAAAAAGAAAATGGCAAATCTGTGAATTGTGGCTGAAGGGCATAGAAAAATGCACTATAAAGTAAGATGATCTTGAAAGAATCTGTTCTTACACGTTATCAATCAACATTAAAATTTTCCCATAAGACTATTTATAGGTGTTCATATTTTTAAGCTGTTAGCTTAAGATTAGTTGTTTTCTTATTTTGAAATGGGAGGAAACATTTTTCCTCTGGTAACAAATGATAGTTAATATTATACAGTTTTACAAACATTAACAGATTTGATACTCACCTGATAGTGAAAAACTGAGTAGGAAACACTGAGCTAAATTGAATTATCATACCTTTGAGTGTGGCTGCAGGGATTGCTGATGCCAGAAGACCCACCTGGCTGTGAGTAGCTAGCTGGCTGTGAGTGGCTCCACCCAAACATTTTGTAAACTAGGTGGGATAAAAGGGAAAGTGAGGCTTTCCTTACTTTGTTTTCTTTTTCTGTGGACTGTTTCTCCTCTACCATGACCCTGGCTTCCTGCCCTACCTTAGAACTGGTTGACAATGAACTGCAATCTTACCAACTATGAGTTACAATAAACCTTTCCTCCTTTGACTTGTGGGTGTTAGGTATCTTGTCTCAGAAAGGAGAAGATCAATTAACAACAGATTCATTAAAATAATGAAAAGAATCTTCTTTTTGGTACCTAAGATGCTGGCATAGTTAAGGAAGATTATAATTTCTCACCTGAGTTTAACCTTAGTTTGAGTTCATTAAGTGATGAAATGGAGAAGAAAAATGCTTACAAGTTATAACTGTTATAAATGAAAATAATAACAAAATTTATTTTCTTTTTTTTTCATTGTATCTTCTGTGTGAGCTATTAGCTTTTTTTCCCCCAAAATTTTATTGATGAACAGCAATGAGACAGTTTCAAATCAAATCGGAAGTACAGTTTCAACAAATAACACACTGCATATATTCTTCTTTTTTTTTTTTTAAAAATAAATTTAGTTTTATTTATTTTTTTTATTTTTTCCATAATTTTATTGAGAAACAAATAGCAATGAGACAGTTGCAAACCAAATTAGTAGGACAGTTTCAATAATTAACACATTGCATACATTCTTCCTAGTGGTTAATTGCTGTTCAAGATGCGGACTTGAGATCCTATTTACAAACACCGTTAGAACAAATCATTCTATTCATTAAGAGAATGCAACTATATATCTATCCCAACCACTTTGAATACACAGATACAAAATGGACATTCATCTGTATACCCTATTTTTTCTAAGTTCCGTTTTTGAATATTATAGGCATGTAAACTCAGCAAAATATTCTCAAAGAGCCCAGTAGACCATAATAGCATTCTGTTGGATGATTTTCCAGTGGATTTTTTCCCACCAGTTTCATGAATGCTCGCTTCAGTAATTAGAAAGAATAATTGAATAGGAAACTACTGATTGTTTCTTTTTACTCTACCTTATAAATAGCAATATTACGCAGCAGTATGATTTTTAGAAACTATTGAAAATTTGACATCAAATTAATTTTTATAATGGGATTTATTTTAAATTTAGAAATCTATTAATTCAAATGTTTTCTGTCTCCAAAGATACTCTGGGTCCACAACATGAGTATCTTTTTTTGTAGCAATAAACTCAGTTCCTGAAAATTTAGCAGTTATAATTGTTAGATGTAGACTTTGGATTTAGATTTTTTAAAAAAAAAATAAATTATCTTTGCAAGAAGTCTCTCCTCAGTGATAGATCTTTCCTGAATATAAGCTTTAAAATTTAAGATATTTAGGGAAATCAAATCAAGTTTCACTGGTCTTCTAGCAGTTGAAAAAGAAGCCTTTGAGAAAAAAATCCTTCCTAGTTTTAACTATTGTTCTTTAGATTGTCTTGACTTCGTTTTATAATATTAGAATTTTCTTATCTTTGTAGTAGACTGCATGAGATATATAAAGATACTGAAAGTAAACATCATATGCAATCAGTAGTAATTTTTATCATATATGCTGAATTAAGATAAATTCTTATGGTCCCAGAGAGCACATTTTGCAACACAATATAATGATAAATTAAATGTTGAGGTATCTGATATATGTGGATCATGTCAGTGTCATGACAGGATTTTATAATTTCCCATTCTTCACATAGTTGGAAGTTGGATTCTTGTCAAAATTTTTATAAAGATTGTCTGAAAATTTTGCAACTTTTTGCTATCATAAAGCAGTTAGTTTAAGCTAATTAGAAATATAGAGAAAAATAGTTTTAAAAAATATCAGATTAGAAAGGTGCTAATGTTTCATATACCAGTGGGTGAGGATTTATGTATATGAGAGCACTTGTACATTGTTGTGAGCGTGACATATTGGAACAAATATTTTGAAGAGTAACATGACAATATATAGTCAACTCAAGACACATGTAACTGTTCTTCCATAAATTACACCACGCAGTCAATAGTTTATAAATAAGCAACTAATCTCTCTCCATAGTTTAATGTAATACACAAATAAATTATAATGTTACCTAATACAATTAAACACATAAAATAAATGTTATTAGGCTACTTACATCAAACAAAATAAATCTAAAAGGGAGACACTCCAGAATAAAGCTAAAATCAGGTTGCAGGAGGTCATGATGCGATGTTCTACAAAAACATAGTTGTTCACAACAAATTACCGCCAAATTTATTTCTCAAAGCCTCTGTTGGTTGGGAACACAGGACTGTCTTGCCATTGTTGATGCTGCCCTGAGTCTGAATACAGTTGCAGTCAGGTGTTGACTGAGGGTATCAACAACTGTTTGCTTCTAAAGATGGGTCGTCTTTAAAAATGGCTCTCTTAAATAGCTGGTGCCGTGGTACCTGTGATTAATGTATGCCTGATGTCCTTGCACAGGCTTCTGTAAAGGAGAAGAGGACACATATACACATGTGAGCTCTTCACGGATACGTGTATCATCAGAGATGGTTACATTAATTTGCGCTTTTCTAGTGTCCAGAGATGATGCAGCGCACCAAGAAGAGAAACATCAAGAGTCCAAGTCAGAAGCTTCAATGCTGTTGAAATCAGAGAAGGTACTCTCCGTCTTTCCTACCAGAATCTCCTGATCTCAGGCACCTGCTGATGTGAAAGAGATTACCCCAAAGCAACTGTTTCAGAAGACAAGAATTATGTGATCCATCTTTGATATCTTTTCTATAAGTTTTATGAGAATGAAATATCATGCCATATATTTTAGACATATTAACATAGGAAGTTAATTGTAGTTAAAAAAGAAACTATGATTAACAGCATATTTGGATAGTGGTTAACTCATACAGGAAGAGATGAGATAGGATTGGAGACTGGTACATGAAGCATAAACTTTAGCAATCTTTTTTTTTAACTAAATGG
>NW_004524719.1:3523799-3524699 GCF_000260255.1 Octodon degus | reverse complement strand
GTCTCACCTATGAGGCCATGTGGCCCTAGGGAGACATCGAGAGACAATCCATAATAGCCTAACACATAGCAAGTAGACATATTTAAATACAAGAACCTAGATGTGTCTTGACAGTGAAATATCACTATCATTCTTTTCTGATAGGATGCTCGAAAAAGGTCATGTAAATAAAGGAGACATGGCAGTGCCTTCTGCCTGGAAACTCTGAATGTTTCTAAATACATCCCAGTCCTGGGATTGAACTCTCCGATGCTCTCTCCTCAGTGCTACAGCACACCTTATCTCAGGTGCTTGCCTGTCTTTCCTAGGTTTTCTTTCTTTGCAGTGTTGAGGACTGAACTCAGAACCTTTCACTTGACAGACAGGTACTTATCCTAGATTTTCAACCAGCATATCAGTTGTTGCAGCAGCAGTACCCTCACAGGGCTCTCAGGAGCTCCCCTGAAGGGACTGCAGTCGTGAAAGCAAAGTGGTAATGTCTGAGAGCATCACACAACAGGACTTCTACTGGCCCTGATGCAGCCCTCAACTCAGACTCCCACTTCTCAGCCAAACATCATTTATTTTCTTGGCGGCTCAGTGGCTGCCCCCCTGGAAACTTCTAAACACTTTTATTTTATGATATGGAGCCTCATGGACCACAGTTTTCTCTAGATTATCAGAAAGTCTGGACCCAAATGCATCAGTTTTATTTTACTTTAAAAAGTACCTAAGGAGTTTGTTCTTGAATTATCCTCTCCATCTGAAAGGAGGAATTAGAAAGTTTCTTCGAGTGACATTAAATAATTAGATAATCCTACCTCTATTCTACTTCTTTTATGAAGCTTTTGATTTATTATGAAGAGCAATCCCCCAAGCTTTTTTCTATTGCCAGATCTTGGCCTGTGCTCTACAAATAAT
>NW_004524719.1:3521354-3522840 GCF_000260255.1 Octodon degus | reverse complement strand
GTTGAGTGGAGCCAGTCCTTATTCCCAAGGCTTGACAAAGACAATTCTTTTAAAAACTAGTAAAATATTTGTTTCCGAGAAGTATTTATCATCAAAAGGTCACAACTTCACAAGGAGAAAAGTGGATGTGAGGATTTGGGCATGAAATATTCTTCTCTAGTTAACAGATCGGGGTGTGGACAGTGCACGTGCTCTGCTGCTGTCTGGGGCTTGCAGTGGCTGTCTATAGATGCCAAAAAGAATATTTGCTCACTGATTGAAAGGATTTCTCAGAATAACAACAACAACCACAAAACTTTACTTTGCTCAAACCAAGTAAAATATACCAGTTCTTGGAGATATAAAATACAATTTTTGAGAATATTAATATAATTTTTATCAAAATGTAAAATTGAGGCAATGCCATAGTTGTGGGTGGTAGTGGTAAGCATTGTGCTAAGGGATGAGGTTAACGGGAGGTGAATTTTAAGGGGGAGCAGTCCCAGTTTGCTTTCTTGAATGATCAATTCTTTGAATCAAGAAAATGCAGCCAAATTATTCTTTTGACATTTTTAAGTTTGGAGGGCTGAGGAGCACAAGCAATATAAAAGTTACATAAACATTTCATTTTACATTTCAGTGAAATATTCTGAGAGTAAGTTAAATGATTCGAGGACCGGATGTCCCCCAGAGGTCTGGCTAGGGTGCTGATGGCAAACCTTTTAGAGGCTGCCTACCCAAAATTCAGTGCTAACTCATTTATTTATTTCCAAGTAGCAGTACTGCAACTAAACCTGAATTTTGAGGTCTTAGTTAGGAAAGGAAAAATGCATCTGGTGCAGTGGCTGCTGGGGCACTTTGGCTCCTGTGCTGACACTGAAGGTTCTGAGTACCAGCTGTGCTGAGACACACGTGCCATAGGGTCATCCTGGATGCCATAGGGTCACCACTACTGGACTGAAGGAGATACCTTAAAGAGGAGCAAAAGATCTAGACCCACAGTTCACTTGATCTAGCCAAAAGGCCAAGAAGCAATAGACCTACAATTTAATAAAGACCTAAGTTGCATATTCCTGAGCCTGACCTGTAGTAGGGATAACAAATATTTCAGCATAATGTAGTCATAAATCCTCTATAAAAACGCCATCTCCTGGGAAGTAGTAATTCTCATTTTCCTGTTTCATTTGTGTTGGGGACCAGGCTGTTTATGGGTGAAGCTACTGACCACAGTGCTCTCTGGCTCTGTTGGAAAAGCCCATATTCACATCCGAAGGTCACTGCTGATGGAATTTGGCTCTCACTCCTCTTCCAGGGCCATACCTGCCACCCAGAGACGAGACAGCTCTCTTAACAGCAACATTTAATGCCTAGAATGTCTGTGTTCTAACTTCTCAAATCCTGCTCATTTTCATGGGCTTTGCCTCAGATGTCTCCTAAGCTTCCTACACCCCTTTGGATTGTTGAGGCCACAATAAATACAGTTAGTCCAGGGACGTCTTTGTGTTAG
>NW_004524719.1:3518199-3519659 GCF_000260255.1 Octodon degus | reverse complement strand
TTCCTAGGCGTTAATCAGTAATACAATTGATAGCCAGGATTTAGCATCATATACAGCATAGGGGCGGCAGTTAATAACAGCATACTATATTCCTGCAAATGTTAAGAAATTCGATTATAAGTGTTCTCATCACAAAAGGTGATAAAGTACGGGAGGTACTGACTATGTAGAATAATTTGATTAACCTGTTCAAAATTATGCAAACATTAAAATTTGCAGTTTACACCAAAACATGTATTTTTTTTTATTTTTTAATTAAAATAAAAAGATAAACAACCACATGAAAACATATCTTTCGGAAACTTGCTCTATTGGATGTGTAAAGGCTTAAAGAACAATATTATATCAAAATAAAATTTGCTGCTTAGAATAACTTTTCTATCTCTAAAACATACAAATTTGCAGCTGGTCTGAGTAACACATGTTTATTTTAAGTCCCTGGAATATTCTCTGATTCATCCCTTTAAGATAGAAATATCAAGAAAGATAACATTTTCTATTTTCCTGTTTCTCTGGGAGTATGGTTGCCTACATTCTATGGAGCACTTCTTTTCATTTGGAAAACTATATCAAGCAAAGAAAATAAGTGTGGTTTATCTTTTTTCCCCTACAGATAAACTTATTACCCAGCAGAGACCAGGATATTTCAGTTTTCAGTTCATTTTAACAAGCTGCTGCAATAAATAGTGTATTCAGTGGGGCCTAGTGGACTGTAAGAACATGCATGCACATTTTTGGATTGGATCTTCGAATTTGGGGGACTTGGGAGAACTTGGGAGAAGCTTTTCATATGTTCTAGATATAAGTGCTTTGTTTGAAGAACAGTTGGCTCAAATTTTCTCCCACTCTGTAAGAAGAGACACCAGTTGTTGATTCTTTGAAGTATTTTGCATTTTGGGCTTTGTCCATGAAGTTACTACCTATCGTTATGTCTCCAAGATTTTTACCTAATATATTTAGTGTTTTTGTTTAATATGTAGATCTTTGATCATTTATTGACTTTAGTGCACAGTGATAGACATGGGTTTACTTTTAATAAGTAAATATATGAAAAAATGTTTAACATCATTGGTCATTCATGAGGTAAAAATTAAACAACAGTGCAGTTCTATCTCACTTCAGGAAGAATAGCTATTACTTTGGTTTGGGTTTAGTTGTACCCTCCAATGCCTCATGCAACCATGGGGCGGACTTCTAGAGTTCAAGATTGGCTCAAGATCCATTAAGATTATGGGTGTGAGTGCTTCACCCCTCCTGGGGCAGATGACCCGAATACAATTTAAGGGAGAAAAACTTGCTCTCTGCTGTCACTGTTGCTGCTGCTCCTTCATTCTGCTCTCTGCTCTCTGCTCTCTGCTCTCTGCCATGTGCCACTCAGCCTTGGAGCCAGGTGAAAATGGACTGAAACCTCCAGGAACTGTGAGCTAAATAAACCTTTCCTTCCTTCATTTTGAATGTTT
>NW_004524719.1:3516203-3517564 GCF_000260255.1 Octodon degus | reverse complement strand
TTTTCATGCCTGTATCTTGTAATCTGAACAAGTACTTTGAAGATAACAATAAGCAATGTACTTATCATTATTGTCCTAGTATCTTGGGTTGAAATTTTGCAACATTGTTGTTATTGTTTTTGCTCTTTAAAATAAAAGAAGAACATGCAGTCAATGGGTTATATCTACTTTTTATATGACAGTGAGTTTTCATGCATTCTATTTGAGTTTAAAACTTATTCAATAATAACATTCATCTTTATCTTTCAATTTTGGTGCAAATTTTTGAGTAAGTAGATTTATTTTTGAATTAAATTTCTCCCAAACTCTGTTATATATTAATGAACAATTATTTACTAACTACACACAGAGTTTTCAAAATTAATTTAATTTATTTCTTTTCTACAGTTTGGGAGTAATCATAGTAATGTGCACTGGTTGGGGTTGAAGTACATGTAGGTAGATCTTCTTAGCATAGGTTTTTTAGAGAAAAGTTAGGATATGATGGTGAATACCTATAATGCCAGGACTTTGTAGGCTGATGCAGGAAGAGCACTACAGGTTCAAGGTCAGGCTGGGCTACATGGTGAGACTTTATCTGAATGAGAGAGAGAGAGAGAGAGAGAGAGAGAGAGAGAGAGAGAGAGAGAGAGAGAGAGAGAGAGAGAATCACAGAGACAGAGAGAAAGGCAGAGGCAGAGACAGAGGCAGAGAGATAGTTATGTAACACAACATGATGTAGGTATATACATTTTTAGAATTGGAAATAAAGGCAAGTACTCATACTCCAGAGTCCTCAGCGTTAACATGGTCTGCATCATGCTGACAGGAGTAGAGCCTTGGATTGCTCTCCTCACCTTGTCACAAATCATGAACAATACAAGTTGAAGAATGTTTAAATGTTTACTGAATCTTCATGTATAGTTGTTTAATCTTTGAGTTATCTGTGATTTGAGCTTTGTACATCAGTCAATGTTGCAGGAAAAAGGAAAAGACACATTGCAATCACTACTTACATTATCTCTATTCATATTGACATTAAAATGTAGGGTTTGGGTCCTAAAAATGAATTGAGTGAGTATAGAAAACATAAGCCATGAGTGCAGTTTTCAAGATGGTTGGAAAACTCTAGAACAGGAAAAAAACACACAATGAAAGAACAGGAGTTTATGATGTGTACTGAGCTAATAGTTTCAGTGTTACTTGTGGGTCATAGTAAGGTCTTTTCCTCTGTGCAAGCACATCATAAAAAGTGTAAATTAAAAGGAAAGACTATTGTCTGGGTTAGGAACAGAGAAAAAGAAATAGTTACTGAAACAAAATAACTAATATAAATTGAAAATTTGGTAAGTTTTATTAAAATTTCTGAAAACCAGCATTTT
>NW_004524719.1:3505041-3515398 GCF_000260255.1 Octodon degus | reverse complement strand
AGTCTCCACTGCCCACTCCTGTCTGCTCTGGGACTACTGTGAGTTGGAAAGCTTTCTCCTGCCGTGCCCCTTGCCCTTTTGTTCTTACCTTGGAGACAGCAGACTCTAGGAAGGACACACCAGAGAGGGAGCAGAAGATTGACCTTTATCCCTTTACATTGAAGATATTAGTTTTTTGTCACAATGAAAAGAAAATGACTACACTACTTATATTTTAAAGTTTCTAAATATTTTCAGAAAGTATTGAGTTGCTGCTTTAGATTCTCTTTTGCTGTCTTTCATTCTTGCTTTTACTTAAAACCTTTTTAAAGTAAGATATCTATAAAAATATAAATGACTGTATTGAAAGCTTGTAGTCAAGGTAAAGTAACATAATGTAAAGCAAGGTTGGCATTTATCTGAAAAGCTAATGAGCCCCTGGCTTAGCGAGAAAAATAAATATCTCATAAGGCTTGATGTTGCCCATTTCTCTGTTCTCCTTATTAAATTTAAAATACAATTCAGATGAAATAATTTCCATCCTTGTATTTGTTAGGGTAAGATTTCTCTTTTGGGCTCTAAATATTTTCCACTCCAATTGTCTAATTACCTACTGAAGAGCAAATTCAGATGCTTCTTGTGTATTGTCTGGATACATCCTTCACACTTCAACCTCGCAAGTGCAGAATCTTTCATAGGCTGATGATATCCCTGTCCTATCTTCTCAATCATAGGAAACCAAGCAGCGAGTTCTCCCCTGTGACTTAATTCTTATTGCACATCAGCACCTGCCTACTCATAAATCTCAACTTTTTCTCTTCTCCTTGTAATTCCTGAAACTATTATTTTATAATTAGAGAATTTCTCTATGCTGTGAAACTTCCCTGGGCATTTATTTCCTTTATATCCTCAGCTAACTAATTTTCTGGCTCACTCGCAATGGTATCAATGGCTCTGTGTAGTCCTATTTAGGAAATGATGATGATGTGCTTGTAGTGTTATTTTTATACCTATTTCTATGTTACTAATTCCAGTGAATTTAAATCAATACAAATAAGCATGTAGAAAGAAAAAAATATTAAAAGAGCTACATTTTTCACGTTTTTGTTTCCTCTATACAAAAATCTGAATTAGTGTCTCAAACATTTTGAGCCCTCTGTTAGCTGCAAGATGCAATACCAAGCACCCAGTGTCTAGAAATGTGGTTTTATATCATTTTGTTTGTTTGTTTGTTTGTTTGTTTTGCAGAACCGGGGATTGAACTCAGACCCTTGTGCTTGCCAGGAAAGCGCTTATTGTACTGAGCCATCTCCCCAGGCCCTTGGTTTTATATCTTAAGGAGTAAGTCCATAGTTAATTTGCTGCAAGACAGAAACAACATGGAAGAAGGATGTTGTAAGTGAGAAGCTGCTTAGTTCAAGGTAGGTGAGAAACAGAGCAATGTTATCATTACAGAGAAAGTGTCGCAGGATCAAGAATAGGACCAAGATCACCCACTCAGTTTCAGCCAGACGTGCACTCCGCCATTCCCATGGGTAGCTGCCAGGGCAGCCAAGGTGACACCTTAGGACAAGCAATAGAAATCCACCCTTTCTCATCTTCATAGCCAAACACAACCACATAAATGATACTTAGTCTCTCCCACCAAATAATAATGTTAATTATTCCACCTACCATGACAACCTAAGCATGATTATCAATTCACAAAGGCTCAAAGGGTCTCAGCACTGCTAACATGTCCAAACCAAAGTCTTTTTGGAAATTCTAGATAGCCTTAGTCATGTACTCCTACGAAAATAAAAACAAGTTATGGAATCAGAAGATACAATGGCATAGGGCAAGCATTACCAAACCAAAAGTCACATCTAGAAAAAAATAAGATCAATGCAAAAGCAAAACCTAGTAGTGAAATCATTAAGTTCTACATCTCCATATCCACTATCTGGCATAGATGCCGGTGAGACGTGAGTTTCACATGGCCTGGGGGTGGCTGGGTGGTCCACAGAGTTTTCCTGGTTGCAGCTCATACTGCTTCATGCATGGCATACCGCTTCTCCTGGTGGAAAGTCCACATTTCTGGCATCTCCCATCTCCTAGTATCTCCACTCATATTGAGCTCCACCTCATAGCCTCTCATGTTCTGCTGTCACCCTGCCGGGCCTTCTTGGACATCTAAGTGGAAGCTTTCCTGATGTCATAGCTCTTGCATTCCACACGCTTGTAAAACAAGTACCACGTGGCTGATGCCAAGGTATGCGAACAGTGTGAGTGGGAACCAGAAACCCTTGAACCACAGCTACAGCTGGCTCTACTAGCCTGGATGTGAGTATGGGGAAGTAAATCTCTGGGAAACAATTCTCCAAGAAGCCCTTCCTGAGCAGCAGTCCCAGAGGCTCTCCTCGCAAATGAGTTCTTTATACCATTGTACCCTTGGAGCCTTGTTCATTTTGAGTGGCTCTGAAGACAAATTTATTTTTCTGAAACGTCAAAGTACTTGGTTTCTTTTCAATGACATGACTCTCTTCCACAGTCACACCTCTTTGACCCCAAACTTGTGTACTTTTTTTCACCCAAATTTATATTTTTCCATATTTCCCTTCTGATTCTCCTCCCCAATCCTTATCATAAATCTGGATAAAAACAGTCAGCAGTTCACAGGTCACAGTTTTAAGGTTGGGCTCTCTTGAAATTTCCTCTAACTCGAACTAGTCAACTCTCCTTAATGTTATTTTCATACCAAGTCTAATACTATTGACACAAGGTAGACTCATTTTCTGCCAGACAGTAACATACATGAACTTTAGTCCAAATGCCAATGTAGTCCTTGTACCTACCTGAAACCTTAGAATGGCATATGCTTTTCACATTTCTATCACCATTCTTTTCTACTGAACTATGACTGGAATCACCTACCAGGGTCATTCTAAACCACTGAAGGGCACCTGTTGACTGAGTCTGCTAAACTTTCCAATCACCCAAAAATCACTTTTAGAGACTTATCAATTGACAAGTCTATATGTAGTAAAAATAATGAATCTACTTTGCTGAAGTTAATTTTCCTTATTAGTCAATGTTATTTTGCTGGTCACAGTGCCTCACATTCAGTATTTATAACAGAGGTTTGATCTACCTCAACTTTAAAGGCAATTTATTGCAAGTTTATCTGGCTTTAAGGTACAAACACTATGGCAAAGATGCTTAGCTGGTCGTCACCAGAAAGCAGAGCAGAAGAACAGACCTAGTAAAAGGATTAAGTGATCAGATGTAGTAGCCAGTGTCACATCTCTGTAACACACCCAGGATAATGTTCTACCCTGGATGGTTTCCAAGCCAATCAAGTTAAAATGGTCACAGATTTGCACTCCAAATTTCAATATCTTTCAATACTGTGAACATTGCCAGTGTCAGTGAAAATGACCCATTCAGTCTTCTCATCTTTTACATTCTTCTCAACATCATATCTATTGGGATTCTCTTACGTCAAATTTAGCATGCATATATACAGTCATTCAGTCAGGATATTTCTATAGCACTGCATGTGATACTAGGGATCAAGCCCAGGTCCTTGAACTTGCCAGGCAGCTGCTTAGACCACTGAGCTATCTCTGTGAACCTATAAGTGTTTATAGTTAATATTTCATACATTTCTATCATCTTAATAAAAAATACAAAATATAACTCCCTGTGCGCACTTCTAAATAGGTACTTCTTTCTATTCTTAGAAATTACTTTCCAATAAAGAATTCTTATAACTCAAGGACAAAAAGACAAGGACCTTAAAAGTGGTCAAAGAACTTGAGATAGTTCTGCAAAGAGGCTAAATAAATATCCAACGAGTATATGAAATGATTTTCAATGTCATTAGTCATTGGGGAAATGAAAATCCAAACAGTAGTGATACCGGTAACACCCAGCAGGTTGGCTTTTAAGACAAGCCAACTTGGCTTTCTTATAGAAAGAAACCAGTGGTGACAAGGTGCTGAAAAATTGTAACTCAAGTACAAGGTGTGATTAAAAAATAAACAATGAGTATAGAAGTTCACTTTAAGACTTCCCAATGTGAGATATAATCCCTTCTTGAGTTCATTTCTTTCTTCACTATCTTCTCACAGTCTCCCTCGTTTACTGTTCCTTTTCTTACCTAAATGGTTACCTTCTTCCTCTGACACTAATATAAGCCATTTACTTTTCAAATATACTCCAGTCATTCCTATGAAATGCTAAAACCCTTAGCCAGATGCCTATGTCTTTCACCTCTTGTCAAAAATCAAGCTTATCCAAAAGCTCTTTGTACTCACTGTCATTTTCAGCCCTTGTCAGTTTCTCAGTCTATTCTCACCTAGTTTTAGTAGTTAATGCCATGACAAATCTCACAAATACTATTAATGTTATAAAACAAATGATGGTGTTCTGTTTCTTTTGAGGGATCACGAACACCCATCTTACCTGGTTTATAGCCATCATTGACAGTTCAGTACAAATCCCTACATATGAAGGTGTTTTGTTTATATAATGTCACGTTCCTGTGCCATTCCTAGCTCTCAGAACAGTCCTTGTCTGCCCTGTTTGTAGTCACTGAAGTCTGCACATAGCCATTGAAACTTCAGAATTCCTCCTTAGTTCTTTCTCTTTCCTTTCTATGTACAAAATAGCTAATTTCATTTACACAAGCATACGTTCAGTGTTGATCTAAAGCATATTACTCACATGTTTCAATAGTCAGTTTAGTTCAGTCAAATCTTCTGAACCTCAAAACAACGGTAGTCCTTCTTGTGACATCACCTGGATCTCGGATTCATCTTTAAATCTATAGTAGAAAATTAAGACCATAATGTTCTCTTTTGTAAAATTTCTTATGTGGTGTTCCTGAGTTCACTTTGGTAACTCTATTTACCCCATTGTGCAAACCAGAATCATAGGGACAGCTTACTCTCCACGTCTGTACCTTCCATGCAATATACATGTTCATTACTTCCTGTCACTTCTAAATAATATATAAGTGCAGGCGAGATAGCTCAGTTGACTAAGCCCCTGCTTATGCAAGTGTAGAGATGGGGTTTTCATCTCCACACTACATGCCACACCAGCCCCGGGGCACACTGAACCAGCCACAGAGTCCTGGTGTGGTGGCTCAGGCCTGTAATCCCACGAGGATTACTATGAGTCAGATCTACGTAGTGAGACCCTATACCAAATACAAAACCAACTAAATTAATAAATATAAATGAACAATATGCTAGGATATTCACTTACAACCTTCTCAACACAGCATTCTAGTCAAAGCTGAAGTTGCGCAAGAGTGATTTTATTAGCTGTATACCTGGCATCCAAATTCTCTACAAAGTCTATCATCTTAAAGTCCATGATGTATTTAATATTCATCCTGCTGCCTAGTAATACATATAAAACTCAAATATGTTATGTCAATTAAAATATCTTAAATGTATTTTTATCACTAGTGAAGGCTTACAGTTCTTAAAGATATCCTTTTATTATTACTTTAAGGTGGGTCTTACCTCTCTAATCTCTTGCTGCTGTTTTACCCCTCTGCTTGAGGTCCCCATGCATCTTTTGGGAGACTGTGTGATACTGGTTCCTGTCATACTCCCCAAGAGTGAAAGAAAGCACAAACGGTGTCCTTCACTGCTTGTACTTGTTTTCTTTTCTATGAGCTTGAATTTTGTCCACAGTAAGGGAAGAGAATCATTGACTCTGACATATTTGCATGTATGTCTCCATAACGATTTTTTTCCACTTCATATACTTTCTTTCTCCCTAAAAATAACTACATTAGCAACTCACATCGTCTTAGAAATGATGACATAAAATAGATTATTTTCAGGATGAATATCTTTTTAAAATTAGCAACATTTTATATCTTGCTTAAGCATATTACTTCTGTGTTTTACATATTAGTTTCTTTACAGTTTATTAATATGTTTATCATATATACACAAAAATTATAATCACATGAATAACTGAACTTTCAAAAATATGACAATAAGACACATTGCCACTAATTCCTTTCATTTTACTGTCTTCAGTTTGAACACGCTTATTGGGTCATTCTTGCCATTTTCTAAGACAGTGCTGGAAGTCCTCTTTTATGAGACCTCTAGTTGTGCTATAGTGCGTGTGCTAGTGTCATGAATTGATTGAAAGTATTTACCCTCCCAGTTTATATTGAATTGGGGGGAAAGCTAGACATTACGTGGTACCAGACCTAGTGAGTAACGTGGATGGGGACACACTGCAATGTTCTTGTTTCACATAAATTACTGTAAGCATTTTGATCAGTTCAGGCCAACTCAGCACCCAAGATGATGCTCACGGAGAAGACATTCAGGACTGCTTTAAAGCGTGCCGAGAGCGATGGGGTGCTCACAGCAGAGCGTGGTTCCTTTGTGGGGATTCATGGCGCTGTGTCTTTCATTGCAATGTGTTTTTTCACCTTTCTTTTAACATGAGCCGTATATTTTGCTTGTGCCCTGAATGGGTCTTATTTTGCTGGCCTCAGACAGTGAAATCTGCTATGATGTCTCTGCTGGACCACAAAGCTCTGATTATCATAGTTTCCTAAAACAGACTTGACAGCCTACTTCATCTTTCTATGCCATTAGGATTATAGGAAAAAAGATGAAAATTACTTAAGCAGAAGTTTTACAACCAATGAGAAAATTTTATTTCAATTAAATAGGGAGAAAGGGAAAGGAAGAAATAGAAAAAAAAATATATATATATACACAAGATAGGTAAGCTTATTCTACAAGTAGTTTCTCTTCAGTGAAAAAAAGTTTTATGCTAATATTTTCTGGACAAAATATCATGTCTGTATCTTATCTCTGAATAACTACTATGAAGGCAACAATGCGCAATGTATAAACTATTGTGACTCTCCTACTAACCTGTTTTGAAATTCAGTTTCATGGCTATGTTTATCTTTTACTCTCCTTAAAATTAAAATAAACAAATTTTCTCTTAATTAAAACTTCAACATTTACTATAAATAAAAATATAGAATATAATGTGTAGTCATGTATTATTTGCATATAAAATATATTATAAATGGTTTAAAATATAAATATTTACTGCTCAATATAGAAAGGCCAGAACGTAACTGAATGAGATGTTTTTTGATTAATATTTCTCATGGGTCAAGGGCACAGTCAGGCACTTGGAGGTAGATGCTGTCTCTAAAGATGCAACTTTCATGGGGGGCTGTATGTTTCAGCTCATACAAGCTGAGATGGAAGAACACTTTATGTTGGATAAATGATAATGAACTAAAATGGATTGCCTAAACTCTTGACTTTGCAAAGCGAATGACCACTGGCCTATGTTGCCAGATTCTCTTTCTAATCCAGGTGCTTTTGCTGGTTCCTAGACAGCTTTCATCTTCCTGTGCCTTTACGTGGAGGAAGAGGTCAAAGGGCTCGGGAACTCCCCTGTAAGACACTACCCATGCTACTGAGAGAAGAACTAATCAAGGCCCAAAGGCGCTTCTTCTGATCTCAGGGCACTGAGCATTAGGACTACACCATATGTATTTCAGGATGATAAAACTGTCAGGCTACAACAAGCAATTTCAAGGAAAGCTCAACCACTTGGCTGGTTGTCAAATAGTGTTCTGTTATTTGTACATGGCTTTTAAACTTTCAGACCTCTGATGTCTCCATAGTTTTTCTCAAAAGATAGTCTAAAATTATTAGCATGATGTAGGCACTTAGAGACAAATTTAGAGACCAAGAGAGGAAGAGAGAAAGAGAACCGGTGAGCAGAGAAATTTTTCACACAAGGGTAAAGTCCTAGTCTTTCATGAACTTGTCTCAGAAGTTATATTCCACTCCTATGCCATTTTATTTCTTAGAAAAGGATCACTTAGTCTAGTTCACATTGAAAAGAACATATATTTCTTGATGTGAGAAATATTAAGAAATTGTGGAAACATGTAAAGAACATCATAGATCATTAACTAAACAGATCAAAAGTAAACACAGTTTTTAAAACAGAATACAAGGGCCGGCCAGATAGCTCAGCAGACTACAACACCTGCTTAGGTAGAACGCAGCAGCTGGGTTCGATCCCAGGCACGCAGTGCTAGCCCCGTCCCCAGGGCGTGCTGAGAGGGCGACTGAGGCTGGGCGAGGTGGTGCACCTATACTCTGAGCACTTGGGAGGCTGAAAACAAGAGGATCACTACGAGTCCGACACATGTAGTGTGTCCCTGCACGCTCTCTAGACCCTGAAAAAAGAGAATACAAAATAATGACAACAAAAAACCATTAGAAATGACAGAATTTAATGAAACAACATAATATGAATTCAAATTCAGAGTAGTTCTTCGGGTCACCAGATATATGCGTGTAAAATTGGGAGGAAAAGATATAAAAGGTTAAAAAGAGAAAACAAGAATGCACTACTGCTGATTTCTGCTGGTCTATGGAAAGGAGCAGTTACTGTTCAAACACAGTTTAGAACTTAAAAAATACTTTCTAAGTTAAACAGAATTTTCAGGTAAGCATTCCAAACCCCCACCAAATGTAGAACAGTGGGGTTTGTTGCTAAAATAGCACACACACAGACAAAGACACACACACACACATACACACACACACACACACACACACACACAGATGTGCATACACACCATCCAAGAACATCCACTGCAGAGGTATAACCTCATTACTTCAAGTTCTGTAAAGGAAGAACGCTTGGCTTCTCAAATAGACTCAGCCACTATAAATAAATTACTTTTGTGTTCACTGTAGCTGTAACCTTTAAGCAATCAATGCGTATATACTTGTGGTAATCATTTTTAAAATTAGAATTATTGAATGGCTTTATGATCGCTGATGGATGAAAGAACGTAGTACCGAGAGAGATAATTTCAGGCAGTAAACAGACATGGTCTCACTAGAAATCATCGCATTAAGTAGCTTTTTAATCCTGTTAAAGTGACTCAATTTTTCTTTTTCTTTCTTTTTTGCGGTACCAGGGATCAAACTCAGGACCCTGCACTTGCCAGGCAAGTGCTTATTCTACTGAGCTATCTCCCCTGCCCTGTGACTCAATTTTAAAGAAATAGTTTTGGGTTTTAAATTTATTTAATTTATTTACACATCATCTTATAATGTGTCAGGTAAAATTTTGAACTTAACAATGGAATAGATTAAAATGAAGTACAACAATTAAAAGCAGACATTAACACAACTATAAAATTAAAGAGGATGTATTTTTCTCTGACATTTTAGTTTTATTGTTTAAGCTATTCATTGTATTATTTTTGCTATCCTAATCAAACTAATTTATGCAGTAATTTTAAGCGAATGATGAAAATCTATCCTGTTCTTTATAATTACTAATAATTTAAAATTTTCTCTGGTAGTGCTATTTGTAAGTTCCATAGAAAGCAGAGTTGGTTTTCAGACATCTAGATTAATAGATTCAGTGATTGTTACATTTTAATAGTCATAATCAAAACAAAATTTAATAAGTGCATACCCTACTTCATAAATAATAAAATAATCTAGAAAAGTGACCATCACTTCTTTGAATTCTCAAAACAAAAATAATTACATAGTATATACTCAGCAGGTACATCAACGTGTTTAAATGTATTAATCATTCAAATGGTGTCTGTTCTTATTTTTTGCTCATTGAATGCCTATTATAACTTTACTTCTAAGTTTTATTATTCTCTGAGAAAGATTTTCACTAGAAAACTATTAAGCAGGCCTGCATGTACCCAAGGATCTAGTCTGCAAAAGTCCCCGGATTTAACCATCAGAACTACATAAAAATAAAAACTAACTAAAATAAGAAAACCTGTTAAGAAATCAAACTCAACCCAACTTGAAAATATCCACATTAGTGTTCTCTCTGAATATTGCTTCTTCTGCTAACTAATCAGTTTCCTATTCTTCTTCCAGTAACTTGGCTTCTGTGACTTTCTGTTCTTCTTTTGGTCTGTCTTCCCATTCCCGAGCTCTTCGCCATCTCCTTGTCTTCTGTATGTTCCAGTTAACTTTAAATTTCCTTCTCTGTAAACTTGTGATTTCATTTCTTCTACTGCTGAACTCTCTGGGTAAGTGAATATACATTCCTTCATGCAGGTAAGTTCTATGAATATTCTGAGGCTCCAGCACATACATCTCTAGGTCAGATCTATGCCAAGAACAAAAAAATTATAGGTTGAATAACCTGTACCTCTGCTGTTGGTAATGCATGTAACTTAGTACAGTATATGTTGTCTTAGTAAAATTCCTTTTAGAAGATCTGTTTTGGTCTCTCTGTGCTTTGACTAACTACATCTGATCAAACATTTAGCAACCTCTCTCTCTCTCTCTCTCTCTCTCTCTCTCTCTCTCTCTCTCTCTCT
>NW_004524719.1:3502738-3504178 GCF_000260255.1 Octodon degus | reverse complement strand
CAGGGTCTACAGGGTCTCCTAGTGATTCTTCTGCTTTCAGCCTCCAAAGTGCTGGGATTACAGGCAAGCACCACCATGCCCAGTCTAAATGGCTGCGTCAGGGTTCCCTGGGGGTTAGGACCAGCATGGCATGCCAGGGATCGAAACTCAGCCATTGTGCTCTACTGAAGCAGATGCTTTAGTCTGCTGAGCTACCTGGCTGGCTTTTGTGTCTACCTATATCTTCCCACACACATTTCTTTTCTATATTATGAATAGGACCACTAGGAGCAATTTTACTAGTGCCATCACAGGATCTTCTTAAATTAGCCAAACATAATAGGTATTCTTGATTGTCCACTGAACTGTCTTGAAAGACATCTAAGAAAAAGGTAAAAGACACTTTTGTGTGTTTTTGCCTGTCCTGCGAGTGGCACCTTGAGGATCACAACTTGTCTCTGTACCCTTCCTCTCTGGTTCTTCCTTGGTCTCTATTTCCTGGAAGCCATAAGCCATTTATCTGTAATGTGCCTTCTCACTATGACGTTTGTGTATATATTGGAGCCAGCTGACCAGGGACTGACAACTCTTAACCATAAGCCTATTTAAAGATGTGCATGTCAGAGTTTGTCTTAGCATACAAAGTCTGCCTAACGTACCTGTCATTTTACATTGAACATTTCCTCCCCCCATAATTCAACCTAAATCATACACAAGACTGTAATGCAATTTTTTTCAATAATTCTTGCCATTGAATTTGTGTGTTCAGCAAAATAAATAAAGAACTTAAAACTGCTTGTAGCATAAATGTAAAAGTCTTAACCTGGTGTACAAGTCTCTACTTTTCTCTGTGGCTTCATTCCACATTCATTCCTGCTCAGTCTCTCTAGTCAAAACATTCAGAGTTTTCTATCCCTCTGAAAACTAAGCTTTCTCCTAACTTACAGATTTTAATCTTTTCTCTAACTGAAGTTGTTTCTCTAGTTTTAGGATGTTCAATAAAATGCCATTTATCAATTCTTGGCTGAACTTTCTCCTCCTTGGGAATGTTCTAAGAGCACTTAACCCTACAGCTTAAGTCAAATGAGCAGTATCACCTGAAGCCAAATCAGATGGCCAATACCAATGTTTTCAGTGCACTTCAAATTTGACTAGTGTGGTGTTATAGTATGATATGAAATCTTATGATATTTTAATGTTTATAAATATTAGTCATTTATTGTATTATATCCTAAAAACTCCTATAAAGGTTATAATAATCTCCTAGTTAGAGGTATAATATGTAGCTTATAAATATATCTCTGACAGACCAGAAGAAACCAACAGTACAATTATTGAAGCTATCATGTCTATATGCATAAATATTTTTCCCTTCCTTCTTTCATCTTTCCCTCATCCCAGTTGTTCCTTCTCATTGAGCAGTTTCTAATCCTTTTTTCAACATGTTAATGCTTTTAAAAA
>NW_004524719.1:3483880-3502583 GCF_000260255.1 Octodon degus | reverse complement strand
AAAAAAAAAAAAAAAAAAAAAAAAAAAAAAAAAAAAAGACCAACTTTATGTGCATTTATCTGGTAATTTGAATGACTAATTAGAACACAACGAACAATCTGCGATATAACAACAGCTGTTGAATTCCTATCATCTTGTTCAGTAAAATTGTTTCTTTTTTATTATTTTCTCTTTTTAAAAAATTTAAAAATAAAACAAAAAAGCAAAGCAAAAAATGTCAGTTCCCATACCTACAGAAATACTTGGTACTCAATATATATTTTGAGAATTAATAAATTTTAAACATTCTATCATTTTTATTTTTGCATTTTCTTACTGTATTAAAATTGTTATTACATAATTAGAAAAGGAAGCAATTTGGAATATTTTATTAAGGCTATAGAGAAGACAAATGAGATCTTCAAGCAAGTGACATGATAAGCACAGATGCATTCGAACTTGTAAACCATCAATATTTTGTCATACCTAGAAGCTGTGTTCATAGAAACACTTTAACTTATCTACTACAGCGTTCTGTCCAACTGTGCACTTCATACAAGACACGTACTCCCGAGGGGAATGTCTTTTTTCTCTAGATTCCCTGCTTACGTATAGAGTCAGAACTCTTTCTAAGACTGAAAACATTGTACAGTTAAAATCACCACTAACCTTGTTACCACGACACTCTAGATGTGCTCGTCTAATCAGTCCATGTTCCAGATTCACAAAATACATTAGACCTCACAAGATGTGTGCTTCGCACTTCTACACATCACCTTTGCTGAAAGCGGGATGTCCTTCCTCCTGGAGGAAGTTCCAAGAGCTTTGATGGCCAAGTGGATCTCTCAAAAGACCAAAGAAAATGACTGCATTGCATTTTCCAGAGTTGAGAATGAAGCAGAAATCACATTAGAAATCTCCAATAACAATAGAGTTGCAAATGCCCAATAGGAAGTGCTGAGATAAGGAAAGTTCATCTGCAGTGGAAGGCTTGGGAGGACAATTTTGGGTTATTGAATCCAAAGGCACCAAGTCAGTGCTACAATTTGCATCAGAAAGATGCTCCTACTGCAGGTAGTGAAGCTTTTCACATCCACCAGAGATACTCAATTCAGCCACTCCCACTCACTGTCTTTAGTACCTTGGATTCATTGGTAAATACTACAATAAATAGATGGGCTCTGAGTCACTTTATCTTTCAGGTCTCATATTTGCCATGAGTAGAGAGATATGAAGCCTGAATTACATCCAGAACACTCTTTCCAATGAAGACTCATTGCTTTTTAAGAAATTTGTTACTTTTCCAACTTTAAAATGGGTAGAGATGTTGAGAGTATTTCTGGGTAGAATTTACTACATATCCTCATAAAACCTTCCTTAACCATTCTAAATCTACACCACTCTCCATACTGCAATATTTTCCACATTTCCTATTCAACTATAAAAATGTATGGAGCCATTGTCCTCCAAGTTTTCTGAGATCTCCTAAACATTATTAAACTCTGTAATCAATATATCTATTATAAGGTCTCCTCTTGTAATGACCTTAGGAAACACACTTTGAGTTATTAAAATGGTGATCAAATTTATGACCAAATTTTTGATTTTCACATGAAGTTCTTCTTCAAATCTTCTGCAATGTATGTAATTTTAATAAGTGATGTGGCAATTTTTATTTTGCTTTGTATTTAGTAGTATTTGGAGCTAAAGTTATGCTTATGTCCATAAAGTAATTTGTATACATGATATATAGTGTATTGCATTTTATTAGATGCAGTATGTGTCTTAATATTTTGTGCCCAGGACTTAGGAAATAATGTATTTATACTCTTTTGGAAGACCTACCAGCTAATAATGTTTTTGTTTTGTTTTGTGTGTTTTGTTGTGTCTATGTCTTAAAATACACAGAGTTTCCAAAGATGCCTTCATGAATAGGACAATGATACTCTCTACGTGGCAACATATCTGCTCTTAAATATGAATAATGTTGGTGAAATATTAGCTTTTCTTTAAGTGCCGTGAAATCTGTCAACCCAATGAAAGATGAACTCATAGTGGTAAGTAGATAGATGTTTTAAATTATAATTTCTTTAAAATTTTTGCAGGCATAAGAATAGATGGGAATTGGATTTAGCATAGTGAACATCTGCAGGTTGATAGGGTTTGAGCTATGTGTGGACCTGCAGAACCATTTTCACCCTCACTAGAACAGCTGTATTAGTGTGAAAAGTTTCTTTGTTGACCCTCTCAGCAACCCTACACTTTGACAGTATCTATGCAATGCCTCCATTTTCTGTCAAGAAACATAAATGAAAGTGAATATTTTGTTGTAAACTATTGCTTTTTTAGCATGCTTATATTTAGCAACTATTTAGGAATTTCCTTACTTGAATATTTGAGACCATGACACATGTATTCTTTGTAATCTTACAAATGTAAGCAACCCTTGGCTGTTTTGTATCTAGATGCCCTTTCACACTTTCAAGGCTGCATGGATTTTAGTTTAACATGCTGTGTTCTGTGTCCTGAGGTCCCAAGCTCCATTATTTCCTCTTAACTGCTCAGTCCTAAAGAGGTCCTGGACATTGTAAATGGCCCAGAGTTCTACAGCAAATGCAGCAGGCTCCCAATGTCAATAGTGCTAAAGCTGAGAGTATTGAAGGGATTATATTTCATTTCAAGCTTTTCCCATAATATGCTAGGGAAATGATTATACATTTTCTCCAAAATGAACCTCTGGATCTTTTTGTGTCACCTTTCCTTTCCTTTGTTCCTTAGAACTGATGAGTCAGAAAAAATTCAGCTGATAGTTTACATAGTTAATGACATTTATTTAGAAATAGTGTTATCAGTGAAACAGAATGTTGGTAATATCTTACAAATTTTACATTTATGCATTCCAAATGAAATAGCTACTACTAAATTTCCAAATGAAATATTACTATTAAAATAAGATTATTGCCTTGATCTAAAATTCTGAGTAGAAAATTTCAAAACCATCCACAGTAATAGTGATCAGATTCAGATTTATATAGCTCAATAAGTCATTTTTCATGTCAGTGTCATTTTAGGAATAAATTGATGGCTGATATAACTTAATTTGGTTTGAGTCTCTTCTGATCATATTTATAGTTTTACAGAAAGTCATGTTCAATGTAAATATTCATTAAAAGAAGTATGTCAGATTTAAAGTAAGAATCTATTTTTAAACTCTCTCATATTCATTAATGTCTATTAAAGTGTGGTAAGTTAGGGTTCTAAAATGAAACCTTTTATTTAATGAAGCACTTGATCCCCATAGTAAATCTGCCAATATAAATTTCACATTTTATTTTTTACATTTTCTCAAGCACAGCTGTTGGAGTAATTAGATGTAGATTCCTCCATGAAATATAGTATTATCTGAGAATTTTAAACTACTGGTAACACAATATGAATGTGTAGAAGAGTAAACTGTCTTTAGTGTAATTATCTCTTAAAGTAAATTAGGTTTAGAAGTAAATCTAGGTGGAGAAATCTTAAAATATTCCAGATAGATTTCAAGTTTATTATCTTGCCTGTCTTAAATGTAAAATTATTATAATTTACATTGACTAATATTAATGATCTTTTAATCTATGGTTGTTGTCTGGTTATATTTTGATTTACTAAATAATCACCTGATAGAGTAAAAATAGTCATTAAAATGGATATAAATCAAAGTCAAGGATAAAAGAGACAGGGACAGTTGTGTATCAGTGTTTTCAAACACAATCATAAAGTAGGTTTGACATTCTTTTTAATCAATCATATTATTTCAGACATAAATGTCATACAATGAAAATTATAACCAAAAACCTCCATGCTTAAGCTAGCCTGAGTACCTGACTCTATTTCTCGTATTTTAGGATATGTCTATATAGAAACAAAATAAAAGATCTGGTTAGTTTTAAGTTTCCAGATACTATTTTCCAAATTTAAAGTAGAATACAATAGACATTTTAAAATTAAAATGTATGCATGATAGTGCCCACCTTTTCATTTTTCTGATTATACTCCCAATACTTAGCCTAACTATTTTACAATAAACTTTTTTGAAGTAATAAAAAAGCAGGCAAGCGCTTATTCTCCTGAGTGCCTTCAAGGTGTCTGGCTGGTGTTACAGAAGGCAGGGCAGAGCTGGCACAGCTGGCCATGGAGAAAGCTGGCCTGGCTGGTAGGGAACAGAGAAGCCGCTTTGTTTACATGCTTATTCCATGACTGCTTGCCCTCAGCAGAAAGTGCCTTTCAGGATCTATTTTTGGAGGTTTATTACATATGTATGGTTTTCAATTCCAACAGTTTAATGAAGATCCAAATTAAATGCTAGGTTCTGCCCTAAAAATAAAATAAAATAAAGTAATAAAAAACAGCATTTGCAAAGGTCACAAATATCAAATGTCTTTGTCATAACATGGAACTGCTATTTTCCAAAAACCACGGATATTCTAAATTTAAATCCCTGTAGAATGTGATAAAAAAATTGCACATTTTTACACAGAAATTTAGAAATCAAACCATATACAACATTGTAGCAGGACAACCCTATTCAGACAGATAATGATGTTAAGCTCAATCGCCTCTGTTACAGGGTAATAATACCATTAAGCATCTCTTTGGGATGTTAACAACTAAAGTTCGCAGCCCAAAAATTAGATAAATAAAGGAGCTACAAGAAGAGCTAACATTTTGGCCCTAGCTCTTCGAGGTCAGAGAGGACTCAGGATATAAGGGAATCTGTGCTGTGACATCCTGTGTCTCAGTGGTGTCCCAAATTTTCGGAACAAGGAAAATATGGTCACAGAGGAAAGTGTTTAATGATGTAGAGTGTGCCTAAGCAGAGACACCTAGAGAGAAAAAAGAAAATCCTCTCAGGCTTTCACAGAGATCAAATTGGTCAAGCAATGGCCTTGACTCATCCAGATGGCTGATGCTGACAAGGGATCTGCAAGGTTCCAGGGTAAATCCTGAGGAGATTTGCCTGACCTTGTCAGACAAAACAGTTACATTTTTAGTTATATAAGTCTTGATTTAAATTGGTCTTAACCATCCAGCAGAAAAGAATAACCATGAGGTAATAAAAGTAATTCCATATAATTATGCTGAGCTGTAAAAGGCTCAAGTCAACATCTTCTAACAATTCCTGGTTCTGCTGATAACCCACTGCTACTACAGACTATGGGACTCTATTGGGTTATTTTGCTGAATTCAAGTACCTACAATCTTTAGCTTGGCTTCAAGTGTGAAAAGGTTCCTTAAAGACTTCTCCAAGTACCATTTCTATTACTGCACTGGAACACCTATCTCTAAGAAAACAAAATAAAAAATGGGGATATCTTGAGAGCCATGAAGCTAGGAGATTGATCAAATACATGTAGGTGGGATTTGGCCCAATGCCTAAAGCATACAAAAAGTGTAAATAAAGGACCATTTTGGAGTGAAAAAAGAAAGGAGAAAAATATATATGTATACACAAGACAGGATAGATGCATAGCTTTCTCTTAGTTCATTGAGAATAAAAGTTTCTACTAATATTGTTTAGACAAGATATCATGTCAGCATTTTGTCCTCTGAATAACTACTATGAAGACAACAGTATGCAATATATTAATTATTGTAACCATCCTACTAACGGGTTTTGAAATTGTTTCATTCCCATTTTATCTTTTTTCTCATTAAAATGAATAAAAATTTAAAAAAAGAAATGATACAAAATTTCACTAAGCTGTTGAATTACTATTACAATAAACTTTTAGATAGTGAACAATTATTTTGAGATGCAATTTCTCAATAAACATGTAAGACTGTAGATATGTTCATCAGCTTCCTTAATTTTTTTTGTTTTTATTTTTAGAGGAGGGTCTAGAGAGTATTCAGTGTCTTACTATTAGATTGGACTCATAGTGATCCACCTATTTACAGCCTCCCAAATTCTGAGATTACAGGCATGCACCACCACACCCAGTCTCAATTACCATCTCAGTATGCCCCAGGGGTGGAGCCAGCAGGGCAGGACTGGGGATGGAACTCCCGGATCCTGTGCCTGCTTGCAGGTGCTTTAAGCTGCTGAGCTATTTAGTGGACCTAAAGTTTCCTTCTTATAATTAATCAAATGTATATTGAATACAGTGTTCAGAATTTGAAAAATAGTTTCTACTTTTCTTCACTGAAAAGAAAAAGTAAAATAAGGAATGGTAGATTGTTATGGCATGATTACTCATGTTTCATAGATAAAGATTGAGTACATAAATGAGCCAGTAGGATTCTGTTTTGAGATAGAAGTGAGCAAAGGAAATTTTGGTTTCCAGCTTAGTTTACATAGAAAGTGTTGTACACATTTATAGAGACATAAGGTAATATGTTTTGCTGACCTTATTTTACCATTGAGTAGTATTTCTTTATTTTATTTTATTCTAAAGAGGAATGAAACAAAATTAAATAACAAGAACAAAGACAAAAATAGAGCACCATAAGACTGTAAAAGTGGTACAGAATTTCAAAATAAGAACAGAAAATTAACAGTGGTTGTTATATTACATATTGTTGTCATCAAATTTGTTGCTCAGACAACCAGATATAGGCATGTAAGATTGATTATATAATTAAAACATTCATTTTTCCTTTTGATAAAACTTGAAATTTTTGTCTTCTTAATTTATTTTAAAAAGTATAAAAATAATAGATAAAACATTATAAATGATAAACCTTTAAAACAAAACAAACAAACAAAATAAAAAAACCAAAAACAAGATGAAAGGTATTCAATGGTGGTTGCTATACAGCACTTTTTTGTCTTCAGTGTGATTGCTCAGATTACAGAGATTAGTACATAATATTGGTAAAATAATAAATTTAAATATCAACTGCAACCTTCAAAAAAGTGATTGAAATTAGTAGTAGAATCATCTTAGGTATCCTATGTACATACTTACCTGAGTTTTTTCACCTTAATTTTTCCTATCTTTTCTCCTTTCCCTCATCTTACTTGTTTATTATGTTGTTTCTTTCCACTTACTGCATCTTTCATACCTTTCAGGTTTTATTTATTCTTTGCGGTTCTTACACTATGGAGATAATACAATGTTTGAGCATATGGGTCTCATTTATTTTACTTAAGACAATAGGCTCCAGTTGCATCCATTTACCTATAGAAGACTTAGGTATCTTTCCTTATAACTGAGTAATTCTCCATAGTATAAAAATAACAAATCTTTTTTATTCATTCCTCAGTTGATGGGTGTTTGGGTTGTTTTCAAGGTTTAGTATGACAAGTTGTGCTGCTAGGAATGTATCACTGTACTACATGTATCACTGTAGTGCGATGGTTGCAGTTCTTCTGGAAAAAATATCCAGAGTGAAATAGCTGGGTTGGGGTTGTATGGCATTACTAATCCTATTTTGAGAAGTCCCCACACTGATTTCCATACAGGCTATACCAGTCTACATGTCCACCAAGAGAGAAAAATGGTTCCCTTTTCCCAACAGCCTCTCCAGCATTTGTTATTGATTGGTTTCTTTATGATAGTCACTCTTTCTGGAATGAAATGTCATATCAGTGTTGTTTTAATTTGTATTTCTCAAATGATCAGTGATATGGAACATTTTCCTTGTATTTATTAGCTGTTTGCATTTCTTCCTCTGAGAAGTGTGTATTCATCTCCAATGTCCATGTATGGACTGGGTCTTTGAATTTGGGGGTACTAATTCTTTTCAGTTCTTTATATATTCTAGATCTAATTCCTTTGTTTGAGTGACTATTGGTTAAGAATTGTTCCCAATTTGTGGGCTGTTTTCTCATTCTGTTGGTGATTTTTTTTGATGTGCCAAAATTTTTCAATGTGAGGAGATACTAGTTGTTGATTCTATGAAGTAAATTCTGTTGTTTGGTTTTGTTCATGGACTCTTTGCCTACCCCTGTGTCTTCAAGGATTTCATCCATTTTCTCTTGTTGTAGATTTAGTATTTCTGTTTTAATATTTAGGCCTTTAATCCATCTTTTTTTTTTTTTGGCACAACAGTCTGCCAAAAAGACAGTTTTTTTTACCCTGTATTTTTTTGGATTGAACTCAGGCCCTTGCGCTTGCCAGACAAGTGCTTATTCTACTGAGCTATCTCCCCATCCCCTTTAATCTATCTTGACTTTAGTGAATGGTATAGACGTAGATCTAGTTGTGGTTTTGGGTGAATGGAAAGACTGTATTTCCATCTTCCTTTTAAAAAGGCTATTTTTCTTCCAGTGAATGTGCTTGGCCCCTTTGTTACAAACAAGGTGACTGAGTGTGTTTTATAGTTGTCTCTGCATCTTCTAGTCTATTCCATTGATCCTCAGTTTTGTTTTTTGCCAGTAGTAGGCTCATAATTTCAAGTCAGGAATTATAAAGCTTGCTGCCTTGCCTTTGTTGTTCAGGATTGCCTCTACTATTCTAGGTCTTTTTTGGTTCCAAATGAATTTTATGAATGTTTTCTCTAGATCTGTGAGGTATGCTGATGTTATTTTAATAGCGATTGCATTACGTCTGTATAACAATATTGGGAATCTTGCTATTTTCACAATAATGGTTCTTCCTATCCAAAAATCAAGGAATATCTCTACATTTTTAAAAATCTTCTTCAAGTACTTTTTTCAGAGTATTGTAATTTTCATTGTATAGGTCTTTTACTTCCTTGTTAGATTACTTCATAAGTCTTTCCTATTTTTGGATGTTATTGTGAAGGGTGTTGTTTCTCTAATTTCTCTCTGAGTTTGTTATCTGTATGGAGGAATGCTATTCATGGTGGGGTGTGGACTTGTTAACTTGCTGTGCTGCTCAATTTCTTTTTTAATTCTGGGAGTCTCTTCATGGAAATTTTGGGGTCTTCCATGTAGAGTATCATGTGTTTTATTTATTCCTTTCCAATTCTTATTCTTTTTATTTATCTTTATAACCTAATGATTTAGCTAATGTTTTCAGAAATATTAGGAATAGGAGTGCTGATAAGGGACATCCTTGTCTTGTGCCTGATTTTAGAGTAAAAGCTTTCAGTTTTTCTCCATTTAGAATAATGTTGGATGTTGAATTGTCATAGATGGTTTTCATCAGATTTGGTTATAGACCTTCCGTTCCAATTTTCTGTGGTGTTTTATCATAAATGAGTGTTGGACTTTGTCAGAAGCTTATTCTGCATCTACTGAGATCATAATGTGCTTTCGTTTTCAGTTCTGTTGATGTGGTATATTACATTTATAAATTTGCATGTTAAAATAGCCTTGTATCTCTGGGATGAACTCCACCTGGTCATGGTTTATAATTTTTCTGATGATTTGTTGTATTCCATTTGCTAGTATTATCTTGAGGACTTTTGCACTTGTGCTACGAGGGAAATTGGCCTGTAGATTTTTGGGGGGATGGGGGGGGCTGGTTCTTGCTTCAGTTTTTGGTGTCAGGGTAATAAATGCCTCCAGAAATAGATTAGGAAACATTGTTTTCAATTTCATCAAAGAGTTTCAGGATTATTGGGATTAAATCTTCTCTAAATTTCTTACAGAATTCAGCTGTGAATCCATCAAGAGCTCGCTTTTCCTTCTGATAGGTGTTTTTATTACATTCCCAAATTCATTGACTGCTATTGGGTTATTCAGAGTTTGTGCATGTTCTTGATTCAGTTTTGGTAATTTTTACCTATCTATGAATCTGTCCATTTTTTCTGTTTTCCATTCTGTGAGAGTAAAGATTTTTAAAGTCAATATTGATGATCTTTTGAATTTCAACAGTATCTGGGGTCCGGGGAGAAGGCTCAGTAGAATAAACACTTGTGTGGCAAGTGCAAGGGTCTGAAGTTCAATACCCGGTTCCTGAAAAAAAAAATCACCCTGTTCATTTCTTATTTCTTGAATTTGAGTTTTTTCCTTCCTTTTTTTGATGAGGTTGGCTAGGGGATTATCAATTTTGTTTAATCTTCTATAGAACCAACACTTCATTTCATTAATTCTTTGTTTTGTCTGCTTTGTTTCAATTGCATTAGTTCTGCTCTGATCTTTATGATTTCCTCCTGTGTTTGGGCTTTGGGCTTGGTTTGCTCTTCTTTTACTGAAAGTTTGAGGTACAGCAGTAGGGTATTTATTTGTTCTTGTTCTGTTTTCATAATGAGTGAGTTCACTGTAAATTTTCCTCTGAGAACTAATTTCACTGCAACCCACAAATTCTGCTCAGTTATATTTGAACTTTTGTTGTCCTGTAGGTATTATTTAATTTTTTTGTTTAATTTCATCTGTAACTCATTGGTTGCTGATCAATGGTGTTATTCAATTTCCATATGTTTCTAGGTTTATTTGAAGTTCCTTATGTTATTTATTTCCAGTCTCATTGCACTGTGGTCAGAGAATATTCATGAGATAATTTCAGTTTTCTTGTTTTTACTTAAGCATGATCTATGGACTATTGTGTGGTCTCACTTATAGAATGTTCCATGTACAGCTGAAAAGAATGTGTACTCATATGTTTTTGGGTGGAACACTTGTTAAATGTCCACTAAGTACATTTATTTAAATGTTTGATCCAGTTCTGCTCCCTTTTTGCTAATTTTTGTCTAGCTGACCTCCTTGAAATTATGGGTTGTTAAAGTCCTCCATTAAGCTAGTGTTATTATTGGTTAATTGATTTTTTTCTTGTCCTTTAAAATTTTCTCATATAGTTGGGTACTCCCATAGTTAGTACATACATATTTATGATTTTTATCTCTTCCTCTTGAAGTTTTCCCCTAACAATTACATAACGACTTTCTTTATTTCATTAGATCATTCTTACATTGAAGTTCACATTGTCTTCAAACAGAATAGTTATCCCTGCTTTTTACCAAGCTCCTTGGGCATGGTGTATTGTTTTTCATCATTTAATTTTCAGCCTAAGAATTTCCTTTTCTTTTTTTTTTTTACACCCTGTATTTTAAGACAGGGTGTACAGGGTGTACAGGGTGTACAGGGTGTACTGGGTGTAATGGGTGTACTGGGTCTCACTGCATAGATCAGACTTGTAGTTATCCTCCTGTTTACAGCCTTCCAAGTGCTGGGATTACAGGAACATGACACCACACCCAGTCTCTTTCATAGTTTCAGTACACCCTGGAGGCAAGGTCAGTATGGCAGGCTGGGAGATCCAACCACAGACCCCTGTGTCTGCCTAAGCAGGTGCTATAATTCTCTGAACTATTTGGCTGGTCCTGAATTTCCTGTTGAATTAAATATGTTCCTTGTTTCATTTTGCTCCTTCATCTTCTCATTTTCTATTTCCAAAAGAGCTATTTAGATTTCTGTGATAATTTTGATTGTAAGTAGCTCTAGTACTATCAGAACAACTCTATACATATATTCTTCAGGTATATCTTCTGTGTGTCAGAGATTCTTGGTTTGTGTCTATCCCAAGATCTTGCCTTCTTTATTTATTTTTTATTTATTTGTGTGTGTGTGTGTGTGTGTGTGTGTGTGTGTGTGGCCAGCTCAGCCCACCAGGGGGCAGGGCTGCCTGGCATGTGGTGCTGGGGGATTGAACTGAGGTCCCTGTGCTTTTCCAAGCTTGTTCTAAGTAGGTGCTTCAGACCACTGAGCCATCTCACCAGCCCCAATTGCCTTCTTTATTGAGAGTGGAATATTGGTTTCCATTTGACACTGTTCTCTCCCATTATGTCACTATCACTTCTTGATATTGTTCCCCAAGGGAGAGCAAGTGGTTAACACAGATATGATATCCAAGTTGCAGTAGTACAACTGGCAATAGTAGTGACATTTAGAAAGTGACAAACTTTGCTAACTAATGGTTTTGTACTTCAGAACATAGGCGAGAAGATGATAGCTGTATGATAAAACAGATAATAAATTGGGAATTTGAATGTGAACTACTTCCCCTGAGTTCCCTTCACTCACCTCCCTGCTGTGTAGCTGGAGTCCTCCGTGCAGATCAGTTTGCCTGACACACTTTCTCCATTGCTAGTCTGGGGTCATCAGGGTGAGCCAGTTCACTTGAGTCCTGTCCTGCTGCTTCTGTGCTGTGAGTCTGGGGTCCTCTTAGTGGACCAGCTCATCACCTGAGTTCCACCGAGCCACCTCTGCGAGTCTGTGGTCCTCCAGGAGAACCAGTCTTCATTTTTTAAAAAGTATATTAACTTTAAATCATAAAGCCTTCATCGCATTTCAATTTACATTATTAGAGCTGAACACATTGAAACCTGAACACATTGAAACATAACTTTGCATATGAGAAGCATACAATGTTTTTACATTTACAGATGAAAAGATATACCTAACAATACAATGACTGTAAATCTAAGGACGTAGTCAAAATTATCCATAAAATTTTCCTGTCCTTGTGTATAAAAATTATAAGGCAAGTCCAAAGTATAAATTAGTTACCTTATACTACCATTTTCCTTCATTCTTAAAGTTTGGCAAGTAAAGGACTTTTCTGTTGTAATTTAACAAGAGAAGAAAAACACAAGTCATAATGATGTTTTTAGAAATATGTCAATTTTATCCAGAATCAATATAGGACTTAAATAGATTCTATGGCAATAATGATATCAAAATAAAAATTTAAAGATTATTTTGGGTCTTATTGACAGATAATCCTTGTCATTGTTAAGACAGATAAACAAAGAGTTCAGAGCAAAAACATCACACAATGTCAGGATATACAATTGTAAAAAGTCAATCCACAAATATTCACAACCTTTAATATTTATCAAAAATGTGAAATGCATTAATATTTAGTATACGTATAAGTAAACATATTTGTTCTATAAAAAGATTTATATCCTATCCCATATGTAAGTGTATGAAATACATCTTGGTCAATGATATTTTGAAGAATGTAGGACAGTATTTACCACATGAAGTTGTATTTATAAAACTACAGTATAATTAAATTACTTCAGACATAATAGAATTGTATCCAGTTAGTGCTTCCAAATATATTAAATAATAATCAAATTTTATTATTTGTTGCCATAAAAGAGAAATTGTCCAAGAGAAAGTTAATTTTTTGTTAATTATACCTCATATTTATTTTTATCCCTGGGATTTCATTATTGCTTTAATCAGGTACAAAATGATAATTTTATGTGACTTGAAACATAAAAACTAGAATATCTCTCTGACTTATTGCTAAAGAATAGTAAATTAAATTCTATGCCAAAGCTTTCAAAACTAAAATGCTGAATTCAACATAGATAAGTGCTCTCTTTTGAAGAAAATGACTGGTAAAAGCAAGGAAAACAGCACAACATTTGGCATTTCATTCTATTCTAAAAATTTATCCTGGTGGTTTTTCAGATAGTCTATAAATGTGAAGATGTAAAACCAATGAAAAATACAACACTTCATGGAATAGTTTATATCCTACAATATTATATTGCTTCCAGAAGCTTTTAAAATGGGGTGTTTATTAACTTATTAGAAAATTTAGGAAATTTGATATAAAGTAGGATATTGAAATAAAATTTCATAAAAAGTAACCAAGGACCTAGAAACTATTATGGATAATTTATGGCTTTCACTATGCAATAAAGATAACCACCATATAAAACGTAATGACAATTAAAAACACCTGAAAATATTTCACTTAGATATTTTGGTATCTTTAATTTACTTGTTGTTTTAGGTTATATTTTTCTTCTCATTGCTGAGACAAAAGATTCCATACTCAAATTTCAGGGAGAAGGAAAGCTGTAAGTTTATAGCAGAATCAGTCAGTATCCAATAATGTGCTGGCTCCAGGGTAGGGTAGCTTGGCAGGGGGGTGACAGTTCATGGCAAGAAGAAGGTAGCAAAAGCAACAAAAGGCGGGGACAACACTCCTCCTGTCCTTTATGCTCTATGCAGGCTGCCCACCCTAGGGCTGGTGTGGACTCACACCCTCAGTGTCAGACAGAATTAGGTCAAGCTGATCAGTGGGCTGATTTACACATCCTTAATCCCAGCATCACACACTCTAATTCAGCCACTCCGAAAAAGCTCTGTGACCCCATCGAGCTTTAAGGGAACACATAGGCACAGTACAGACACAACTTTGTGACAGTTGCATCCCATGCAACCAATTCTAAAATTGAGCCAGTTCTCAGAACAATAGAATTTTGTATAGTATAGTATAGTATAGTATAGTATAGTATAGTATAGTATAGTATAGTATAGTATAAAAATCCTGTTTTCTAAAACTAGGTATATTTGCAGCTGAAATTTTTTCCTACAATTCTTGAAGAGCATGTCTAAGTTGACAAGAATTTTTGAGAAATATTTGCAAAATACTGAGAAACAATACTTAAAATCTTCAAAAATATTGAGTCAATATCAGTGAAGTATGCTAGAAACATAGTAAATATAAAAGCACACGTTATTTTTGTTATATATAATTAATTATATTTTCTTGTTCTGACTTGTATATGGGTGTATTTATGCATCTATGAACATATAGCTAAGTAACATTTATTTCATAAATAATTAATGCTTATTCTCTTATCATTAGATGTGGTGGCCAACAATCCTGTCTAGGTTTTGCCTATTTTATTCAAAGAACTGCACAGAAAAAGTAATGAATATAACTGTTTAACATTTATTTGAAGTAAAAGCAATAAAGATAAGACAAGAAGGGGTCCTGTAGAACACTCAGGGCAGGCCATCCTGAGACTAAGAAGGCTGCGAAGTCGGTGGCTGCTTTCTTTCGCGTCTTGCTTCCGACTTCAGATCCAGGCCACCACATGCCGTCCCGCCCACGGTGTCAGCCTCCTCGATGGCTGCCTGTGTTCATCGGGACAAGCCTGATGGTCCAGCTGGCTTACTGTGCCCTAATCTCCACTCTCCAGGCCTGATTCTGAAGCGTGATTATTTTCAGTTAGAAATTTGATAACATAACGCATTTGTGTAGGATCAAAAGGCAAACTTAAAAATATTTAAAATGTCAAATTATATTTTTCCTACTTTGGATATAACTGTGTTCATACAGATTTAATTGTACTATTTTTTACCAAAGAAATAAAATATTTGTTACCAGATATCTGAACTGAACTTATAGTTTCTTATTTAAGGCAATTAATTCTGGCTGGTTTGAATGTCTTAACAGAAGACTATAACTGTGTTTTTCACTGGAAATTTTTTTCAAATATTAGCTATGTTTTCCCCAATGTTACAGCATCCAAAATTATCAAATTTATCTTATAAAGCTTAGAAAATGACATCCCCCAAACAGTGACCACATTTCAGTCTCTTGGACCTGTACCTCTTATATCCAACTATGTACTTTGAATTTACTGTTTAAAATTTCCACCAGACTATTCCATGTAAGCCTTGTATGCATGCTGTACATTTTTGGTTACCTTTTATCTCTGTCATTTGGATTCTGTAATTAGCTAAATGAGTCATGACAACTGTCCAATCATGGCAATACATTAATTTCCTTAAAATTAAAGCCATATACTCACTTAGTGGGAAGTAATCCTTCCTCTACAGGTATCTTTAAAGAATTTTGTATAGTAAAATCCTAAGATAAGGTATTTTCTGTGTTGCTCACTGGGTAATTATCCCCATCGAGAGTATACTAGTGCTTGTAACAACTAAAATTGCACGTACTTATTTTGCGGATAATGAATATTTTAAGGCACTGTTCACAGTAACAAAAATCAGCCTAGCAGATTAGAAATATCTATCTTACCAAGATAGATGTGCACTTAATAAAAAGAAGCTGAATGAGAAAAAATTCGTAGCTTCTCATGGTTCTTCTCTCCATGCTCTGGTTTTCGTATTTTGGTTTTCACAATTCTAAGCCCATGGACTGTTTCCTCTGTTATACTTTTTGCCTTCCATTCTTTTAAAAAATAAAATTGAAGAGAAGAAAAAGTAAAAATGAGACAAAAAACCAAAACAACTGAGCCACTTTTAATACCTCCACGTGTGACCTTGAGGTTTCATTTTGCAGTATTGTCCTAATGAGAAATTTATTGCTTTGCAGGAGGAAAGAGAGTTAATGTTTTTCAGTAGAAGTAAAATTAGGAAATTCAACAAGTAAATGTGCATATGTTAGTGAGAGTTCATAGAAAGAATAAATTTACAAAGTGAAGTAGAAAAAATAGCTGAAAAATAATTATTTTTATGTCACTATGAGACATAAAGGCTGGAGACTGGATTTCACTACACACAGTTAAAGGTTCATGTGAGAATAAGCAAACTTTTATTGATTTTTTAGTTTTTCTTTTTAAAGTGGTCTCACATCTCAAAATCATGAAGTCATGTTTAAAACTGACAAATAGAAGTAAATATGCTATAGACAGAAAATACATTTTGCTTTGAAGTTGCTTATCCAGGAGGATGTTTTATAATGTAGGAAGAGCAGCTGCTTTATGAGGAAAACTAGAGATTAGGAGGGAAAAATTTAAATAAAGAAGATAAATGCAGAGCTGTAGAGGCAGAAGAAAAAGAAGCTTCTGTCCACAGACTGTAGCTACTCTGTCTGACTCAATAAAAAGTAGTGCCGACAGGTCAAGGGCTCAGACAGAAAGCACAGCTCCTCTGTTCGTCCTCATTACTACACGACAAAGTCTGACCCACCCTGTCTCAGTCTCCTGCAATCTGTAGTGAAGGAGGCTGCTGTTTGTACTTAAAAGATTGACAGTTCAGGCAAGTAAAGTCATACACAAGCACAAGTGAACAATTTGTTTGTGTTCAAGATCTGTGTCAAGTACCATTAATAATTTTCACCCTTGCAAATAAACATATTGTTAACTCATCTCCAGATTCATGACAAGGCCTAGTATAACACAAAGGCTTTAAATACCATATCATATACAAAACGCAGCCTTTGTTTCAGAAGTCTGAGGTAATCAAACTGGGGAACTACTCAAGAAACTCTAAATGCTCCAATCATCAATGTTTTCTATCAAAGTTACTATTTGCTATCAAGGTTCATTGTGTGAAATCAACCTCACTAGCTCTTTCATTATTTCTCCTCTCTTTAAAATAAAAATAAATAAATTAGTACAACATGACAATATTACAAAAGAAAGTTGAAAAACTATTTGGATCAAAAGCATATTAATATTGTGCAATTGTTTTCAGAGCTTAATGGATTTTTGTTATTTTCTTTTTTGGTACAGGGTCTTGCTACATAGCTCAGATTTGTTTTGCTCCTCCTGTCTCAGCCTTCCCTGTGCTGGGATTACAGGTGTGCATGAGCCGGCCAGGTTTTCGTGGATGCCACGGTGCATCAGGTGTGGCATGCGGTACCAGTGATCAAACCCCTGTCCTTGTACTTGCCAGGTAGGGGCTGAGACCACCAAACTATCTCCCCAGCATGCTCAATTTTCAAATTTGAAGTCTTGCTAAACTAAAATTATATTATTAATATGACATGAATAAGTTTAGGATTGTGCTTTTCATATATATGCTCTTTATTTGAAATATATGTATTTTGTTCATAAATACTTATTCAACATCATATTAAAATCTTAATCATTTAAAAATAAACATCGATGATTTGATGTCATAATTTATATTTGAAAACAAAATAAAGTCCAGAGGAATATGCACTCAATGTTTCAGACTTTTATCTTTTTATAGGAGAAATTTCACCTATAAATAAATGCCGTTACATTTTCTCTTTTTGACAAAGGGCTACTTCCTGCCTTTGAAGCAATTGTCCTCCAAAGTCTCTCTTATTTTAAAAGACCAGAGAACGACTAATAACTGTGAACACATGTTAAGAGCCATTATCTATGCAGTGGAGACAAACAAGTGTCAAGCCACTGGGAGCTGAGAGCTAACACAGGAGTCCTGGCAGGCAGATCGCTACATTAAAAAGCAGGTAATATTCTTTTCTTTTCATTTTGTAATTTTCTACAATTAAAATAATGTTCAGTGTTCAGAAGCAGGTAGAACATACCATTATAATTGGAGCTATAACCATTTTATAAAATATAGTTCTGTGACTTTTATTTTCTTTTAAGTTACGTATTTGGTATGGGGTCTCACTATGCAGCTCAGACTCCTAGTGATCCTCTTGTTTTCAGCCTCCCAAGCACTGAGGTTACAGGCGTGCACCGCCACGTCTGTACGCTATGCCGGCTCAGCGCGCCTAGGAGTAGGGCGGATGTGGCATGCAGTACTCGGGATCGAACCCCAGTCCCTGCACTTACCAGAGCAGGCACTTAATCTACTGGGCTATCTTGCAGGCCTGTTCTGTGACATCTTAACAATCTCTGACACACTATCTTGCCAAAAGAAGGTCAGATTCAGTACTTGCTTCTCATCCATGGAACTAGAGGATACCTTCCAAATCTCCAGGGAACAGGTAAGCGCCTTGATTGTATAGAGTCATATGGATTGCAGTAAGAGAGCAATAAAGTTTATAAAGCACAATTCATAACAAGATATTGTAATACAACTATATAAATTTTTTTCTCTCAAAATATCCTGCATTATTTTCACTACAAGCAGGTACTCTTTGTATTCTCTTTGGTATTTCCAAACTTCTAGCAACGCTACTCTTAAGCTCTTGTGCTAGTAAGTATAATGGGCCTCACTGGAACACAAGCACTTTGGTATCACAGCCACTGACCTGGTAGCTGAAATTGCTGCTCAGAGAATAGAGGAGAAACAGAGACAATGCAGATGCCCTGGATTACGCTACCTGGAGTATCCTAGATGGGATGGAACAGGCTGCTGTAAGATTCGATCATGAATTAACTTTAAATT